>NC_056741.1:1091590222-1091925222 GCF_019279795.1 Protopterus annectens
GGTGTAGTCTTTTTCCTGTTCTAAATGATGCCTGGTGGAAGCAGTGAGGAGCCAGTCATTGAGGTATGGGAAGACTCAAAGACCTTGCAGTCTTAGATGAGCTGCAACCACTGCAGCACATCTGGTAAACACCCTGGGGGCTGTGGTGCGTCCAAAGGGCAGTGCTCTGAATTGGTAATGGCTGGCTCCTAGCCAGAACACGTAGAAACCTCCTGGAGCTTTTTTCCATTTTTATATGGTAATAAGCATCTTTGAGGTCTATAGAGCACATCCAGTCACCTTTTTCCAAAAAGGAAGTATGACCTGAACCGAGACCATCCGGAATTTGGTTTGTTAAACTGCCTTGTTGAACTGGCTGAGATCCAAAATGGGTCGCAAGTCCCCTCTTTTTTTGAGCACTAAAAAGAATGTTGAGTAAACCTCACATCCTGTTTGGTCTGGTGGGACTTTTTGGATGACGCCTTTTTCAAGCAGTTTTTGAATTTCTAAGACTTCTGATTCCCTTCGACTGGGTGGAGCATCTGGGTGTTTTTTCAGGTATTTGGGGGTTACAGACAGTGGAATGCAGTAGCCTCTGGACATTATTCCCAGCACCCATTTGTCCAAAGTTATTGACTGCTAGGCTGGTAGCTGCAGGAATAATCATCCCCAACTGCATCCAGCGGAAGGCAATCGGGCATCTGTTCAGGGATGATGACAGGACATGCCAGAGAAGGATTCCCTAGACCCCTGGTTCTGCGGTCCATTTCTGCCTCTAAGGCGGCATCTTTCGTTGCCTCCCCCTCTGCCCCGGGGAAGTGCTTACCTTGTGAGTCATGGAAAGAACCCTTGGATTTCCTAAACCATAGTCTCCCACTCCTTTGGTTCCTTGAGTAAGGCCTCTGAGGGGTGGAGAAAGATACGGAGATAGGGTCTTACCATCTTGCTCACTTCTGGCTAGAGTATCTTTAAACTTTGGGCCAAAAAGGGTAGAACCATCAAAGGTAGCACTGACGAATGATGCTTTAAATGGCTCTGCAAAATCACACAAGCGCATCCAGGAGTGCCTTCTAATGGCTATACCTGAACCTGCTGCTCTGGTCGTCCATTCAGCTGCATGTGCTATGAGCCTCATGGACGAGTTGGAAATAGACTCTAGGGTTGCAAGCTGAGAGGAAACTGTGTAATTAACCTTTTCAGCTACTGCTCCTGAGAGAGTATTTAAAAGTTCTTTAATCAAATCCCTCTATAATCTGGTAAAATGTGCCATATAGTTCAAGGATTACAGAGCAAAGCATAAACATGCTTCTCAAAACTATCACACATCCTAGACGCCTTGTTAGGAGGATGGATAGTAGGACTCTCTTCTGCAAGTTCTCTCTTGATGGCAGCTGCTACCACCATGGCGACAACAGGAATTCCCTCAGACAAGTGTAGTTCTTCTTTTGGAACAGACAGTACATGATCAGGTCTCTTAGATATTGGCTCTATGGAGTCAGGCATCTTCCACGCCCACTGAGGTATCAGCTTGACGACATCATCAGTGTGTGGAAAGATCCAAGAAGTGGAGGGTTGGGCACAAAAAGCCTCCAGGTATACTGATTCCTCTGAGGAAGGTTAGGTGGAGGACCAGCCACCCCTCTGTTTCAAGATTTCCAGGAAGTCCCCGAAGGAAACATCATCAGGGGGTGACCTGGGGGAACCATCCCCTTCATCGAAGTCAGTATCTTCAGTATAAGACTCTTCCAGGGAGTTTAGCTGCTGCCTCTTGCACTTCCTCTTTGCAGGGACTTCCTTGGGGGGATGCTCCGAGGAAGTTTCCAAAGAGGAGACCATTAAGGTGGGAATCACCTGGGACTTTTGTGCCCTCTGTCCAGGGGTTGAGGTCAATGGCAGCTCAGGTCGAGAGAAAGGAGAAGAAATCTGTCCTGACAGAGATGACAAGAACTGAAAATCCTCAATGGATAAAGCCTTCTCCATAATCCGGAAGGCAGGTCCCCCGTAGAGGGATGGGAGCCCGGAACCAAAATGGACTGCTTAGGAACTGGGGTCACACCCCGCACCAAGGAGAGCACCCCCCGGACCAGGAGCCTGAGTCTGAACTACAAGGGCTGAAGCTCCGAGAGGCATGGTCTGAACTACAAGGGTTGAAGCTCTGAGAGGCATGGAAGGTTCAGACAGAACCAATAAAGTACCATGCATCTTGGAGCCGACTAGAGAGCCCCAACCTCAGGAGGTCTCCGGTGCTGAAGTCTCAGAGATACTCAAGGCGGTCGTTGGAACCAAAGATGAACACACTATCAGAACAGAGTCAGTCAGAGCCAGAAGTGTCGGAATGGAGGGCTCCAAGGGCTCTGGTACAGTTGGAAAAGGAATGTATGAAGGGGTCACTGGGCATACAGTCTTGACACCCGATTGGCTCAGAACCAAAGGCAATCCTCTCATAACAAGTAGCTGATCCACTAACCTCATAATGTCAAGTTCCAAAAGACTCTTAGTAGACCTCACCAAAGACGTGGAGGAATATCTAGGTGGTCTTACTTCCACAAATGGAGTATTCTCTGAATGGGTCCCACAGTAGGAGAATAAGTAGTACATGGGAGCACAGGCGTTTCCAGTATCTTTAGTACCAAGTGCTTTGTTGGTACCGATGTAGAGGCAGCTGTCTGCTCCAAAGTCAGTTTTGTTGATGTAGATAGGTCTCCAGATGCCGATGAACTTTTCGGTGCCAAAGACATTTTTGTCATTTTTTTAGTCGGTTCCAAAGAAGTCAGAACCAAGGAATATCTCTTCCTAGAACTGTGGGAGGAAGAAGTTCCTGCTTTCCAGTTTTCTCTTTTGAACCAGAAATGGCCTCATCGAAGGGAGATTTTAAGAGCCGTTTTAGGATAAGCTTGTTCTTCCTCTCCATTAACATATGAGAGGAGAACCCATGGCAAATTGCACAATTTTTCTGCAAGCGAATCTTGCCAAGACAATAAGCACAAAGTGTCTGTCTGAATTGGCCATATTACCCTCCCATTTGTTATACCTCATGAATCCTGAGGTGTCCTTAGAAGGTTTTGAGGGAGATTGTTTCTGGTCTGCCATTATCGACGATGAAGAGGCACAGATAGAGCGGAAAGATTTTTTTTTTTTTTTTTTAGAAAAAGAGGAAAATAATACCAACTATGGTCATTTTTAAGAGATACCTGAAGGGAAAGATTACCAACTATGGCAATGAAAAAGATTACCGTCCGGTAAGGAAAAGGAACGAAAAATTAGAAGAAAGAGGAGCGGGTAGAAGTACTAAAAAAGGGATAGTTAGGTAAACAGTTTTAAAATAAAAAATTTGAACACTTACAATTTAACTGCCAAAGCTCAAGAGAGGAAAGGAATACATCTAGTCTGCGAAGCGGCAAACCAAATCTGAGGTAATCTCTGTGAGGAGCATTATACGTAGTGTCTGGCTCGAGAGTTTGGACAGTGCAGGCTGAAAATACATCCGAGTTGGTTCCAAGGGTTTGGAACCAAACCCACTGTCAAGGATTAGGTGAAGATTAACAACATCAGATTCTCAGGTTTTCCCCTGTGTGCTCTGTCCTATAACTCTACATTTTTTTGAAACAGCTCTTCTTGAGCAGTCTAATATTCAGCCAACCTCTTCTAAATTTTGACCTCTGACTTTGTTTTTGTGCACATTATACTCATTAGCTGCAATACTAACTCGTCACTATACTCTTTCCAAATTTAAGAAAAGATATACAACTTTGAAAGGATCAGTATTAACAATACATCATGCTTAAACAGGAAGTGGATAACTGCCATAAGTTTCAGATACTACTCTTGAAGAGAAGTTTAATTTAATGTGATAGACTCTAGATAAGATATAGTACTATGACTACAGACTTTAATGCAGCAGATAAAGAACTTAATATTTCTAGCACTCTCACAACAGCTTTACTGGAGTTGTATATCAGATAGTTTAGATAAAAAGTACAAAAAGCTGTTAATGCTAATGTACTCTGTAAGTCAAGGGTATTAACAAGCAACACAATAACCAGACTATAATAATTTTCAAAATATTAAGCAATCACATTAACAACCAAATGTGTGTGATGGGGGCTTTTAATCAGAAACTTTACTACCATGATCAAAAAATACTTTGTGTCGCTCTCTAGCAGCATGTACATTTGATAGTTGCTATCATATAGGCAAAAGTCAACCAATAAAGATAATGGGAAGATTCCAGGTAAAGCAGTATAAACCCAGTTAAAAGGCTGCATGTCTAACAGAAAGGATGGAAATACCTTGTTTCAGAGCAAGTCTAAAATTATCCTGCACGTAAAGACAAAGTGAAAGTGTACCCCAGATAATTCTTGTATTCACAGGAGCTCCACCTTGCCATGCTAGAGCTAAAGTGGTCTGGGAAGTTCAGAATTTGGGGTCCTGCCACGCAAGCAATAACAGTGGACCATAAGAGCCCTAGCCATATATACCATTATGTAAATATCCTTGAAAGTTTTTGCCATGCTTAGCAAGTACGTAATAATGTTCAGCTCCGAAATCTAGCAGGGTCATATATGATAACCCTGGCATAAATGTATGTCTGCCCAAACAATCATCAAGACTAGCCTGAAGAGCAGACAGGTCCTAGTACAAATGTTTGGTGAACCACCAGCTATGTAAAGAAGCTGGAGGTCAAACAGAACTGGGTGTTTCATGGCCCACAAAGAGAGGCAAAGGCCACCATGGAGCAGGCCATAAGCTGTTTATAAGTAGAGGTGTGCTACTCTACTGGGATAGTTGAAGTTTAAGGCCTTTAAATGTGTTTTTTTTTGTTACAAAGCATTGAGGGCTTTCCAGTTGATCAATATGCTTAGATTTGTAGAAACCAAAGATGACATTGTATTCAATGATGGTTCTGATATGAGAAGAATAAAGTGGTAAGCCACCTTCTCTGGATCTTGAAGACCTTCCTTTAGAAATTAACTGGGCCACATAGAAGACTTTCTTTACTATGATAGAAATATGATGAGCAACTGAGAGTGTCCACATAAGTGCTCGCGTCTCCTGGGACCATATCTGTTTGAAGAAGAGCACCGCTTTAAGAGGTGGGAACAGCATTTTTACTGAATGCTACTATTCCGGACATTTTTTTCCATTTAGTTTGAGACTATTTCCAGTACATCAGGTATGTGCATGTTCCAGCCCTTTTAGGATCAGTAGATCTTTGTCAATACACCCCCACAATATTTTGTAAGAGACATGCTGATAAACAAACTTTCTGTAGCAACCAAACATCTATTAGCAAATGGAATCTTATTTGGTCTAATATGGTACAGAAACATTCCACATTATTTCCTAAACAGGTGCATAGAGCATGCTTGCAGGACTGCCTCTGAATATACATAAATGCTGTAATGTTAGATAAAATATTGACAAACTGACTGCTTATAAGACTAGTGTTGTATAAAGTACAGTTTTGTACCTACCATAAATGTAGATGTTCGAGTGTTCACCCTGCTGCAGTCATCACACTTGGGTTATCCTGTCGTCAGGTGGTCCCGCAGTCGGCCGGAATTCCAAAGTCTTGGTCTGACGTCAGTTGCAGTCGCCTCATCCCTGACGTCAGTGCGCCAGGTGTATATATATTGCAACCAACGCCATTTTCTTCAGTTTTTCTTGCCCCAGATATCAGGTGCCCCCAAAAGGGTGATCAGAATTAGTACCAAATGATGCGAACACTGCACAAACACAAAATCCCTTCAGCTATAAGCAAATACATTAGTAAGGCATAGCAGAGATTTAGCCAGTAGATCAGAGGGGATGGAGGGAGGGTAACTTGGACTGCAGCAGGGTGAACACTCGAACATCTACATTTATGGTAGGTACAAAACTGTACTATGTTCATCGTGTTACCCTGCTGCAGTTATCACACTTGGGTTGAATCCCAAAGCTAAGGTAGGGGGGAAGGTAACATAGAGGGTTAGTGGAGGCAATAAGGCCCTGCAGAACTGCAGTGGCGAAGCCCGCCCTGGACTTAGAGTAAAGAGGCAAGTGATAGTGTTTGGTGAAGGTGTGTACAGAACTTCAAGTTGCAACTTCTAAAATTTCCTTGGTAGGAACCCCCCTGAGAAAGGCTGTAGAGTTAGCTGTTGCCCTGGTAGAGTGGGATCTAATGGTAGCAGGAACTGGTTTCCCATGATGGGTATAACAGAACCGTATGCAATGACCTATCCATTTTGAAATGGTTTGCTTGGATATAGCCCTCCCTTGAGACGCTGTAGCATAGGATACAAAGAGCTGGTCAGTTTTTCTAAAAGTCTTAGTTTTATCCAAGTAGTAACGAAGCTGCCTGTGAATGTCCAAGGAATGCAGGAGTCTCTTACCTTTCTTCTGTGGATTGGGGAAGAAGGTGGGTAGGTGGATGGTTTGATTTAAAGCTACACTGGAAACCACCTTAGGCATAAAGGAAGGATTAGTTCGTAGAGAAACTCTGTCTTGATGAAAAATGAGGAAAGGTTCCACTGCCATTAGTGCCTGTAGTTCTGAGACTCTCCTAGCTGAAGTTATTGCCAGGAGCAGGGCAGTCTTCCAAGATAGGAAATGAAGGTCTGCAGAGAAAGCTGGTTCAAAGGGAGGTAGCGTTAGTTTTTCCAGTACAAAGTTGAGGTCCCATGTTGGTGTAGGAGCTCTCCTAGGTGGTCTAATGTTTTTTGGCCCTCTGAGGTACTGCCTTAGAAGAGGATTTGAAAATAAAGGTGGATTTGTGTCGTAGTGAGCTGAAATAGCTGAAGCATGGATTTTAATGGAGGAAAAAGGAAAGTCCTTTGTGCAACATCTCAGCTAAATACTGCAGAATGTGAGGCATGTGAGGTTAAGTTGTATCTTAGCCTTTAGCTTGGTTCCAGGCATAAAATCTTTTCGATTTGTCCGAGTAAGCCTTCCTGGTGCTTGGCCTCCTGGCTTCCAGAATAACATCCAGAACTGCTTGTGAGAGAGGAGCTGGTTGGATGTTTAGTAGATTTGCCATGCAGCCAGGTTTAAAGTTTGAGCTGGCTGTGTAGAATCTGTTTGTTTTGTTGCGTGAGCAAACGGGGTATTTGAGGCAATATCCATGGTGGGCTGTGAGTCATATTCTTCAATAGTGGGTACTGGTGCTGGCGTGACCAGTCTGGGGCTATGAGAATCAGTCGTGGTTTCTCCTTTTTGACCTACAAAAGAACCTTTCTGAGAGGTAATGGAGGAAAGGCATATGCTGTCAACTTTTTCCAACTGAAGGAGAGAGCGTCCACTTTCCAAGCTTGATGGTGGAATGTCCTTGTACAAAATTTTGTCAACTGGTAGTTTTGAGGACTGGCAAACAGGTCTATGTTTGGAAGGCCCCATTTCTGAGTTATCATTGTAAATATTTGTGGGTCTAGTTTCCACTCGTGGGGATCTTTGATGTTTCTGCTTAGGTCGTCTGCCAATGTGTTTTTCTGTCCTGGCAGGAAGTGAGCTTGTAACTGGACTTGGTAGGCCAGAGCTGTGTTCCATAAGATCATTGCTTGCCTGCAAAGAGGGTAGGAATGTGTGCCCCCTTGTTTGTTTATGTACCACATTACTGTGGTGTTGTCCGTCTTTATTGCAAGTTGTCTTGGATGTAGTAGATCCTTGAAGGCTGTCAGAGCTTTTTGTACAGCTAGCATCTCTTTTTGATTTATGTGCAGTTTTCTTTGTTCTGCAGTCCATAGGCCTTGCATGCATTGTCCTGCCATGTGTGCCCCCCAGGTGTAGTCTGAAGCATCTGTTGTGATAGTTTGCCTGGTTGGGGGCAAGGTGAAAGGCTGACCCTTGTTGAGGTGACATGCCTGTGACCACCACAGAAACTCCTGTTGAAGGCAGGGAATGAGAGATATCATTTGTCCAAGCTGTGGCTGTGTTGAGACCATACGCTTTTTAGGTACCACTGTAATTTCCTCATATGCAGTTTTGCAAATGGTATTATTAGTATGCAAGATGCCATGAAGCCCAAAGCCTGCAGAATTTTTCTTGCAGTTAATTGGGTCTTTGTTGCCATTGTCTTGAAATATTGAGTCAGTTGTAGTTGCTTGACTGGTGTTAGATTAGCCTTCTGGGCCGTTGTATCCAAGCTGGCACCCAGGAATGTCATTTTTTGTGAGAGTACTAGTTTTGACTTCTTTTCATTTACTGTGTACCCCAGACAATTTAGTAGATGCTTCACAAAGGCCAGATGATGTAAGAGAATGTCTTTGCTTTCTGCTTGGATGAGGCAGTTGTCCAGGTATGGATATATTTGAATTCCTCTTTGTCTGCAGAATGCAATTACTGGTGCCAGGCATTTTGTGAAAACTCTGGGTGCAGTAGATAAGCCAAAGGGCAGTGCAGAGAATTGATAATGGGTTGAACTTGCAATGAAACAGAGGTATCTTCTGCAACTTTGTCTGATAGAGACATGCAGGTATGCCTCCTTGAGGTCCAACGTTACTAGCCATGCTTCCTTGCCCAACATGGGAAGTAGCTGCTGTAGTGTTAGCATCTTGAATTTGGGAACTTGTAAGTAAGTGTTTAGAATTGAAAGGTCCAGAGTTGGTCTCCAAGCATTGTCCTTTCTGGGTACTAGAAAGAGCCTTGAGTAAAATCCTTGGCCTTGCTCTTGAGTAGGTACCAGTTGAATGGCTCTCATGTCTATGAGAGCTGTAATTTGCTTTTGTGCCTCTGCCCATTGATTTTGTGGCAGGTTTGGCATTCCTCTTTTCATTGGCAAGGTGTGAAAGTGGAATCTGTATCCTCGTAAAATTATGTCTATGACCCATTTGACCTTTGTGACCATGTGCCAGTTGTCTGCAAAAAGTGTGAGTTTTCCCCCCAAGGGGGCTGTCAAGAGAGTACTGCTTGGCCAGATGAGGTGCAAGTCATTGAGTTTGCCTTCTGGTGGGTTGAGACCTGTCTTCTCCTCCCTTCTGTGTTGTAGTGCCCCATTGGCGAGGTTTATACTGGGCTTGTGGTTGTCCTCTGCCCCTTGGGCGCCTGTATATACCCCTCTGTGGTCTGTCAGTAGCTGGAAAGGACCAATTTTTTGTTGGCCAGTTTCTACTGAAGCGAAGGGGTTGTACTTGTAGGTAATCTTTGACTGTCTGCATTGATTTTGCCTTATCTTCCATTTTCTTTAAAACCTCTTCTGCTTTAACTCCAAAAAGAACATCCTGCTGTAAGGGAGCATCTAGTAGTTTTGCTTTAACATGATCAAGCAGAGTTTGTTCCTTTAACCAAGCATGCCTACGTATAACCGATCCAGTGACAGCTGCTCTGCAAGAGGCCTCCAAAGAATCAAACCCACATTGTAAGGTATGTTTGCTCACCTGCTCAGTGGCGTGCAACAAATCCTGTACTTCTTTCAATTCAGATTGTTGAGGTAGGGAGGTTATCCTTTGCTTTAACTGAGAGATTAGAAATTGCTGATACTTAAGCATATGAAATTGACAATTTAGTGCTCTCATAGCTAATGTGGCTGAGGTGTAAACCTTTTTCCCCCACCTGTCTAGTGCTCTGGAATCCATCTCAGAAGGTACTGGGTTTTTAGCCATAGAAGCTTTAGCCCCCTTGGGACCCTGGGAGATAGTCTCTGGGTCAGCTACTGGGCTTTTGTAAAGAAATTTGTGGGAATCAGGTACTCTGTAGTATCTGTCAGGCTTAGCTGGAGCAGGAGGAAGAGAGTCTGGGTTGAAACTGGATTCTAAGTAGACATCATCCACAATGTCCAACACAGGTGGGATGGCTAGAGGTCTGTGTTGGGAGAGTAAGAGAAACTCTCTGAGCCTTTTCTTGGAATCAGAGTAGTCCTGACCTTCCCAGTGAAAATGTTCCTTCATAGTGTGTAAGGTTTCCCCAAAGGAGTAGTCCTCAGGAGGAGAAGCTGAGGGAATAGAGTCCTCAGCATCAGAATCTTCATAAGGAGAGTAGGAATAATCTTGGTCCTCAGAGGAATCCGAAGAAATTGACAGTTGCTCAGAGGAAGCAGAGTCTTCCTCTTGTCTAGGCCTTTTGTCAGGAGGGGGCTGTAAACCCCTGATAAGAGAAATCAAATCTTCAGCCATTTTGAGCATCTGTTTCTTAGACATAGGGCCTTGAACAGGAGACTGAAGTGCAGTCTTTTTAGATTTAGAAGGAGTCTTAGACTTAGAAAACGTTTTAATGGTGAGAGTAGTCAGTCTGAAAATGCCTTCAGAAACCGATGGCGTTTCTGAAGCACCGACATCTTTAGGAGCTAAGTCATCGGAAGGGCCTGAAGTAAAAGGATGCGTAGGCCTAGTACATTCCATCAAAATATCTGTAGCAGTCTCGGTTTCCAGATCTGCGGTAGTCAGGGGCTGCGTCGGAGCCTCAATGAGAACCAGAGACTGGATCAACTGAGGCCTTGGAATCTGGCTTAGGTCTGGGCTGTTGGTCCTTATCCCTGCGTTTTTTGTGCACGCCGGTAGTCGATAGCTCCGACGGCATGTTATAGTTAAATTTTCTACCAAAATAGTGTCGTGCGAAATCAAATCGCCTTTTAATAGTACGCTTATTAAACCTAGCACAAAACTGACAAGAAGTGACGTTGTGATCAGGGCCTAGGCAAGGTATGCAGTAAGAATGAAAATCCTTATGAGGTATTTGCTTCCCACAAGAAATGCAATTGTTAACTTTTTCTGACATCGGACTGAGGCAAGAAAAGTTTCCCCAACGGGGTACTTAGCTTTATAGAAGACTTCGGTCTGAAATTCGAATTCGACAATCTCAGGAGTCGGCCGACCGGCACTTGCGAACTGCTTCTACTTCGGGCACCACGCGGCAAGAAAGACTGAAGAAAATGGCATCGGTTGCAATATATATACCCCTGGCGCACTAACGTCAGGGATGAGGTGACAGCAACAGACATCAGACCAAGACTTTGGAATTCCGGCCGACTGTGGGACCGCCTGACGACAGGATAACCCAAGTGTGATGACTGCAGCAGGGTAACACGATGAACATCATAAATGTTGCAACAATATCAGTTATATTGGACAGCATGCTAAAGAGATACAATCTACTTTATTGTTTACAACCTTCTTCTTCTTTCGGCTTTTCCTGGTTAGGGGTCGCCACAGCGGATCACCTGTCTGCTCATGACTGGCAGTGGAGTTTTATGGTGTTGAGTTGCCAGCCCAACCTTCCACAGAAGGCACACACACACATGCCATGGACATTTTCTGGATAAAAGCACCACAACACATTGAAGAAGCTCACGAGTTAGTATGTAATCAGCTGTGACACATGATCGGAATTGCCTAGACATAATAAGGCCTTGCTGAGTTAATCCTGGTGGCTGCCAAGAAAAGCAATTACTGGAAAATGGAAATCAAAGTCTAAACCATCCATACTAGAAGCATTAAATACAGTAACAAAGATTAAAGAAGTGAAAGTGGGATCTTTAGAAAAGGGTAGGAACAAACTATGTAGAAAAATGTGAATTGTGGGAACAATATGTATAAAATAATGTTTTGGAGGTGGAATGTGGTCTAAGGGACACCCGGAATTGGATGAGCTATGTAATGTTCAATTGACAATGACTGTATAGAAGATTATATGTGATGTATAATGTTTGCATGATAATTTAATACAGATATTTTTTTGTTTAAAAAAAGTTAAGTAAACAACAACACATGCCAAAAAAGTTGCTATGTGAGATGAAATTAATTTAGCATTAAGGGGTCTGGGGGTGGGTGCTCTAGGCATAAAGTTGCCTTAGTGTTATTTATTGCTATGATAAAAACTACAGCTAGGGTGTATCAAAAGACTAAATTCTAACACCTAAGAGTTAATTAAACTGCAAGCATTCTGAGAACTAACATAAGCAGCTCAAGCAGAAAGGTAAAGTGTTTCTAAATTACTGGAAATGTTTGGATGCATAACAGACTGCTTAAAATTTAATATTGGTATGGTGGCCAGGTATGTGGGAATTTTAAAGTTTTAACTTTGTAAACTGCTTGATTATAACTCACTGGTTCATTCTTTATTACTGGCTTTATCCTATTCAAGGTTACAGCCAGATCATGTTCTAGTAAGCTATGGGCATAAAGAAAGTACAGTTGTGTACACTTACCATAAATGTAGATGTTCGAGTGTATTCACTGTTGCAGTCATCACATTTGGGTTATACCTGCCAAGGTAGCCCTCGGCTGGCCCGAATACCAGAGGCTTAGTATTTCTGCGTCGGCTGCTGTCGCTTCAGGATTGACGTCAGGTTGTCAGTAGTATAAAGTAAGGCAGCCGACGCCATTACATCAGTTGTTCTTGCCCTGTCAGTAGCCCTCAAGTGGGAGCCAGGTTATGGTGGAAGAACCCCACCAGTAGAAAATAAATACCAAAATGTTCCTTGTAAGGAGAGAGAGAAAGAGAAGAGGGAGATGGAGGGAGGGAAACCAGGACTGCAACAGTGAATACACTCGAACATCTACATTTATTATAAGCATACACAACTGTACTATGTTCTTTGTGTTTCACTGTTGCAGTCATCACATCTGGGTTGATTCCAAAGCTGAGGAAAAAGCTGGAGGCAGTCAAGGAGACCAGAGGCTGGCTAGGATGCCCTGCAAGACTGCAGTGGCAAAGCCTGTCCTGGATTTGGAGAAGATAGGCAGGTGGTAAGGCTTGGTGAAAATGTGAACAGATGTCCAGGTGGCAGCCTCCAGGATGTCCCTGGTGGGAACTCCTCTGAGAAAATCTGCAGAGGTGGAGGTTGCTCTGGTGGAGTGAGTCCTGACCCCCTTAGGGGGAGGTTTTCCGTGTTGCTTGTAACAGAAATGGGAGCAGTGTGCTATCCATTTGGAAATTATTTGTTTGGAGATGGCTTTGCCCTCTGCCCCTGCAGCAAAGCTAACCAGTAATTGATCAGACTTTCTGAATGATTCAGTCCTGTCTAGACAGAATCTGAGCTGTCTGTGCACATCTAGAGTGTGCAGGATCCTTTCCCCCTTGTTTTGAGGGTTGGGGAAAAAGTTGGGCAAATTAATGGTTTGGTTGAGAACCACACTGGACTCCACTTTGGACAAGAAGGATGGGTTAGTCCTGAGAGAAACCCTGTCAGATGGAAGATGATGAAGGGCTCCACAGCCATGAGTGCTTGTAGTTCACAGACTGTTCTGGCTGAAGTGGTGGCCAGAAGAAAAGCTGTCTTCCAGGAGAGAAATTTAAATTTTAACTCTGCTGAAGATGCTGGTTTGAAGGTGGGGGTGGGGGCAGGGTGAGCTTTTCCAACACAAGGTCCAAAGCTGGGGTAGGTGCTCTTCTGGGTGACCTTAAGTTGCTAGCCCCTCTTAGCATTTGTTTGATCAGAGGGTGTGAGAAAAGGGGCTGTTCAGTGTGGAAATGAGCAGAGATAGCAGAGGCATGAATTTTAATAGAGGAAAAAGAGATACCACTGTGCAGCAGGTCAGCTAGGTAATCCAGGATAAGAGGTAGGGAGGGCTGTGTCATATCGGCTCCCTTAGCCTGAATCCAGATGCAGAACCTTTTCCATTTGTCAGCATAAGACTTTCTAGTGCTAGGGTGTCTGGCCTCACTTAAAACATCTAGAACCTGTTTACTGAGGTTGACAGATTGATCACTGGTCAGGGAATAAGCCAGGCTGCCAAATTGAGGGTGTGCAATTGGGAATGCATGAATTCTCCTTTCTTCTGGGTCAGGAGGGTTGGGGTCTGAGTGAGATCCCATGGTGGCAGTGGGTACCAGTGTTGGCGAGGCCAGTCTGGAGCAATATGAATTGTCCTTGGTTTTTCATCCCCGATTTTCAGCAGTACCCTGGTGATGAAAGGTAGTGGAGGGAATGCATAGACAGACAGACTGACCCAGGGGAAGGATAGGGCATCCATTTTCCAAGCCATGCAGTGATGCTCCCTGGTGCAGAACTTGTTGAGCAGATGGTGTGGGAGGCAAAGAGGTCGATCTTCCGGGTGCCCCATTTCTGAGTTATTAGGGTGAAGGTTCTTTTGTCTAGCTGCCACTCATGTGGGTCCAGAAGATTTCTGCTTAAGTGGTATGCCAGAGAGTTTAGAGAACCTGGCAGGAATTGTACTAACAGGTGGAGTTGCATGGCAGAAGCTGTGTGCCAAAGGGTCATGGCCAGCCTGTATAGAGGGAAGGAGTGAGTCCCTCCTTGCTTGTTGGTATACCATATCACAGTGGTGTTGTCTGTTATGATCAGGAGAGCCCCTGGGAAGAGAAGGGCCCTGAAAGCTGTCAAGGCTTGCTGGACTGCTAACATCTCTTTTTGGTTGATGTGCAGATGGATTTGCTGTGGGCTCCATTGGCCCTGTATGCACCTGCCATCCAGTTGTGCACCCCAGGCATAGTCTGATGCATCTGTGGTGTGGGTCTGGGCAGCAGGGGGTGGTGAGAAAGGTAGTCCCTTTTTGTGGGAGCATGCTGCTCCCCACCAAAGAAAATCTTTCCTTAGGCAAGGTATCATTGGTATAAGAATTTCCAGGTCTTGATAGTGTTGACACCAAAGGCTTTTTAGGTACCACTGAAGTTTCCTCATATGCAGTTTGGCATATGAAATGAGTAGAATGCCCAATGCCATGAACCCCAGAGCTTGCAGGCCATGAACCCCAGAGCTTGCAGGATTTTCCTTGCAGATAACTGGGGTCTGGGAGGCTAGTTGAGAGAAGTAGGCTGTCAGGTAGGTTTGCTTTTCTGGTGTAAGGAATGCCATCTGGGATGCTGTGTCCAGGCTTGCTCCCAGGAATATAATCCTTTGTGTGGGTACTAGTTTGGATTTCTTTTCATCAATAGTGTATCCTAGGAAGGTCAGTAGGGACTTTACAAAGCCCAGGTGCTTGAGCAGCTTTTCCTGGCTGTCTGCCTGAATTAGGCAGTTGTCTAAGTATGAGTAAATTTGGATATTCCTTTGTCTGCAAAAGGCAATGGTGGGGAGACAGACATTTTGTGAACACTCTGGAAGCAGTAGATAAGCCAAAGGGAAGTGTAGAGAACTGAAAGTGCAGAGATCCTGCCCTGAAACTCAGATATTTCCTGCATGATTCCTGACAGGAATGTGGAGGTAGGCCTCTTGTAGGTCCAGGTTGGCTAGCCAAGCATCCTTGGAGAGCATGGGTAGCAGTTGCTGGAGGTTGAGCATTTTGAATTTTGGTATCACCAGGAAGGTGTTTAGAATGGATAGACTGAGGATAGGGCACCAGGTGCCCTTTTTTCTGGGTACCAGAAAAAGTCTGGAGTAGAAACCTTGGCCTTTCTGTTCTGCAGGAACGTGCTCTATTGTCCTCATAGAGAGTAGGGAAAGGACTTGCTTTGGTGCCTCTGCCCAGTGGTTTGGAAGTAGATCTGGGAAACCTTTTGGGGTTGGAAGAGTGTGGAAAGAAAATTTGTATCCCTGGGACACTATGTTGAGGAGCCAGCGGTCATTGGTAATGGTGGCCCAGGTACTTGCATGAAAGGAGAGTTTTCATCCTGGGGTAAGTGAAGGTGGGCAGAGGGAGGGGGTGGTGGAAGAGAGTCATTGTAAGTTCTTACCATAAGGGGGTGGCTTAGAACTCCCTGGTTTTGAAGTGGAGGAATTCCACTGTTTTGATCTCTGCATTCCCTGTGGCTACTGTCTGGGGGGGGGGGGTCTGCTTCCCCAGGGTCTGGGCTGAACTGACCTGGTGGAAGCAGGAAAGGACCAGTGCTTGGAGGGGCAATGCCTGCTGTACATGGACCTGTAGGAAATCCTTAACTGTCTGCACAGATTTAGCTTTTTCTTCTATCTTTTTAAGACCTCCATTGCCTTAGTGCCAAATAAGTTGTCTTTGTGCAAGGGTGCATCCAATAATTTAGATTTAACATGGTCTGGCAAGGGCTGTTCCTTAAGCCAGGCATGCCTTCTAAGGACAGAACCGATGACTGCTGCCCTGCAAGAAGCTTCTAGGGCGTCAAAACCACAGTGTAAGGTGTGCTTAGTCACTTGATTTTCAGAATGCGTTAACTCTTGTAACTCTTTAGATTCTGCACAAGCAGGAAATGAAGAAACTTTTTGTTTGAGGAGTTCCATTGTATGTTGCTGAAATGTTATAATATGGAACTGGCAATTTAGTGCTCTGATAGCAAGTGTAGCAGAGGTGTATAGGATTTTTGAAAATAAATTTGTGTGAGTCAGGGACTCTGTAATACCTGTCTGGTTTTCTGGGTGCAGGAGGGAGGGTGTCAGGAGTCAAACTGAATTCCAGGAAATCATTGTCCACAACATCCAGGACTGGGGGAATGGCCAGGGGTCTGTGCTGTGGGAGATTTAAGAATTCTCTGAGTCCCTTTTTAGACTGAGGGCAGTCCTGACATTGTCCTTGATAAAGGTTTTTATTTCAACTGTCTTCTGTTTTTTTATATTGGTAATCCTGACATTCCCATTGGAAATGCTCCCTTAAGGTATGAAGGGTTTCCCCAAAGGAAAAGTCCTTGTGTGGAGAGGCTGAAGGAATGGAATCCTCTGCATCAGAATCCTCATAAGCAGAGAGGGGTTGCATATCTTTATATTCAGATGCATCAGAGTCATCAGACTCCTGTTCAGGCAAAACTACCGGGGACAGATCTCTTTTTCTTTTGGAAAGGGTAGCTTGGCTTCCCCTGATCAGCATGATAAAGTCTTCTGCATTTTAAGCATTTGAGACTGAGGCAAGGAAGCAGGTGCCTGAGATAGGGTCATTGGTTTCTTGGATGTGGTTCGTACCCTGGGCCTTAGAAACTTTGTAGTTTTCGAAAGAACGGTAGAAGCGAAAGAAGTCAGTTTGTGTCAAGAATCGGTAGTGCGAAGTAGTTCCTCAGAAGCCGGTGCCTGCTCAGTGGCTCCGGACTCATCCAAGGGAGCAACAACCGCAGGATCCTTAGTTGAAGAGTTTTGCGGCATTCAGGACTCTGAAAGTTCTCAGTAGCGGCCTGTGAATCCACAGCAGTGAGCATCAGGGGCTGCGAAAGCGTCTCACTGAGGACCGGAGAACTGACGACTAGCTTAACGGAAGCATCGTCGGTAGGTTTGGAATTGTGCGGTCTGCCTCTGTCTTTATCCTTATGTATTTTAGGAAGATCTGTTGTCAGATGGCTTACCGAAGCCATATCGGAATTTGAGGACTGTAAGCAAAAATATCTAGCTACAATAAGGGCCTGACAACATATAGTTCTGGCACTGAACAAAGCACAAAAGCGACAGCGAGAGATGTTATGGTCTGGGCCTAAGCAAGTGACGCAGTAAGAATGAAAGTCTCGGTGTGGTATTTGCTTTCCACAGGTGAGGCAATTGTTAACTTTTTCTGACATCGGTCAGGGCAAGAAAAAAGGATCTCCAATGGGGTACTTACCTTTAGAAGACTTCAGCTTCAATTCGGAAGACGAAACTCAGCTTGCGGCCAACCGGCACTCGTGCAAACTGCTTCTGCTTCAGGCTCCGTGGCAAGAAAGACTGATGTAATGGCATTGGTTGCCTTACTTTATACTACTGATGACCTGAAGTCAGTCCTGAAGCGACAGCAACCGATGCAGAAATACTAAGCCTCTGGTATTCGGGCCAGCCAAGGGCTACCCTGGCAGGGATAACTCAAATGTGATGACTGCAACAGTGAAACACGAAGAACATCAAAACCAATCCTGATCAAGATGTCACTTTATCATATGATGCACTCCCACATCATATACACATCTGCAAGCAATTCAAAGGATCACCAATTCACATAACAGTATGCCTTTCAGATGTAGAAGGCAAGTACAGCACCCAGACAAAACCCATGCAGCTTCCTCGAAAACAGCATCCCAGCTAGAAACTAAATCAGACAATCAAAAACTGTAAGGCAACAGTGATAACTGCTATACCACTGCTTCATAAACATTCACGAGTTAAACAGTATGGACTATCAAAATGAAAAAGAGAAAGAAATGTATAAATTCCTTTTTCCATTTTGAGCAAATTTGTGATACAGTCTTCCACTCTGTGAAAACATTTTTACAAGATGAGTTTTGATTAAGGAAAGATGAATATGCTTGGTACTGCCAGCAGCAGCGGTTATCCTGACCAAGCTTTCCATGTGAATGCAGCCACTGAAACTGAGTTTAGTTATCAAACATTCATCAGAATTTAGCTTTAGGAAATTACCACTGGAAAAATTCAAATGCACTCACTTGTCAAAGTTCACGTAGACAAAGTATACAAGTGTATAAGTAGTAAACTGGTGTTCTTTCATTATGCACAATATTCATCTATTTTTCTTCTAGACGAGTCCAGAATAGTTTGGTCCTGTATTCTTCCATCAGACAAGTAAATGTGTTTTTGAAGTGGCCCTTTCTCATGCAGTGGGAACAAATGACTATTGTCTCAGTACAGGTGGACAGGATGTAATGCATCAGTCACATACAGATTAATAATGCAACCTCCCCCTCACTTTTGCACTCAGTCCTGTAGATTTTTACACATTTTATTATGGATCTTTGACAACTGCTACTTGTCACATTCACTTAGACACCATATGGCATATGCTGAATCATTAATCACTATATTTCAAATATTGTTTATACTCACAAAGGGTCTGGTACAATTTCTTTGGTTGTTTTTCTCTCACTAAATGTTTTTGGGGCTTTTCTCCATGGGCTTCCACTGAAAGGGGGTCTTGCAAGATCCAGTCAGCCCTTCCCATTAACCAAATGCAAATAGGTAATAAAGTAAGTAAATAAATAAATAATTAAACAAACAAAATACACAACTACAAATACTAAAAACATGGTCAGATGGAAAGCAAAAAGTTCCATTAACAATCGAAATGTACTGCATTTTCTGCAAATTCATCTCTTTCAAAGACTACTGTTCAACCCCAACAAACTGTACCAAACAAACTATGCAAAAAAAAAAAAAAAAAAATTGCTGAAAAGTATTAGTGAAAAACACTTGGGTATTATCTTGTGTAATGGAAGCATACATAACTGAGTTCTATCCTGGTATGTCTTGTACTATAAAACATATCGATAAAGCTGTTAATCATCAATCTGCTCAACAAAAGCAATACTAAAAGACATTATGATATCTCCTGAAGTACCACACAGTGCATGGAGTATCAGATGATTTGTTTTAGTTCAAGGGCTGTCGGTCTCTCATTTGTGTTGACAGTTACTCAGTGTTTTTCAAATTCACTAAACAGAGAGCTACATCTTCACAATCAGACATCATTCTGATGAAAAAAGAAGTTATGTACTCACCATGACATTCCAATGTGTGTTGTCCATCTCGCCTTCATTCTGTACTGGTTGGGTTAGGAACCGATCCTCAGTTCCGACTCAGCTGTTTACAAAAGTTCCAGATCTTCAACTAGCTTGTGGTTGAAAACCCTCTCCCATGATGCTCTAGGAAACTCCCCAGATTTTGTTGCTGATATAACAACATATACTAGAAGGTCTAATTTCATGTCTATTAGGTCAAAGAAGAGAGGTCAGAGATCATTATTTTACCCAATTGTAACTGCTCGGTCCTCCAGGAGCCAAAGGCTGGGAGGAGGAGGGTGGGACGTAAGAATGAAGGTGAGATGGACAACACACACAGAACGTTATGGTGAGTACATAACTTCTTTATGTGATGTTATCCTATCTCGCCTTCATTCTGAAAGTACAGTTTTGTACCTACCATAAATGTAGATGTTCGAGTGCTAATACAGCTGCAGTCATAACAGATGGGTTATCCTGCCATCAGGCGGGTCCTCGGTTGGCCGAATTCCAAAGTCGAGGTCCGGCGTCGGTTGTCGTCGCTTCTTCCCTGACATCAGTGCGGCAGGGGTATAAAAGAACCAGCCGACGCCATCTTCTTCAGTTTTTCTTGCCTCAGATGTCAGGTACCCCCAGAAGGAAGGCAAAACATAAACTTATGTAATAATGCAATATAGAATAATCAAAAAACAGTAGTTTGCAAGCAAATACACCATAAAAGAATACCCCAATCAGGTTGTATGAGAAGGTGTTTGCCATAAGGCCTGTCCCAAGAGGGATGGAGGGAGGGAAAAATACAGTTTTGTACCAGGGTATAAACATAGTCCGACCGATATGCATCTGCAGCTTCATTCTATATGGGTTGTCCTGCCCAGGCAGCCCTACAGATATTGGCCGTGGATCTCCAACCTCTGTCTCTGGCCTACCTATCGGAAAGGACGCCCCCGATTAGGTATAAAAGGGGTATAAAGGCACTAGCCACCATTTTCTCAGTGTTGGCCCTAGAGATGCCTACCACTTAGGCCCTAGAAAAAAATTGAAAAATGTAGAATGTCTAAACAGTAGTAAAAATAATATAATATATATACATTATATAAAACAAACTGAATGAGGTATAATATCCTAGGAAATAGCTGAAAGAGGGGTAAGTACCCTACTGCACCACAGAGGCAAGGAGGTGGGAACTCTACTGCAGAGGTATACCATTTGGCATCTATAATGTTTATGGTAGGCTTGTGGAAGTACTATGTATATCATGATGATCTGTGTCATAAAACAATGGCAGAATATAAGATAGCCACTGGGGGGGAGGAGGTACTATGTCTGCTTGGTAGAAGCAGATCCCCAAAACTGCATGAAATAGGCTCGGGACCTGGAGTATTGGTAGAGATTTGATTTTAAAATGTATGTATGCAATGGAGCTCCTTGAAAATTTAACTTGGTAGCCACCTCTAGAGGAAGCTTGTCTAGTCTGCTCTGTGGCCCTTGGAATGATGAGGGCCTGATATTTTCAGGAGCTATCAGGCCATGAAAAAGAGTAGCAAAAAGCGTTTGCAATTTATAGTTTTGATTGTCTCAAGACACCTTTGCTTTTTAGTGTACCCCAGTTGTATAGTTACAAAAAAAGTTAGTCAGTTTTCTGCTGGTTTTTCTCTCCTCAGATAGTATGTAAAGGTGCTGTGTATATCATTCTGTGCAGACACTTTTCTCTCGTGAAGTGGGGTTAGTGTCTGGAGAGGGTCAATGTTTTCCAGGATTCAACCATACTTCTGATAGAACCTTGCACCAGAAGGAGGTGGTCTTTCAAGACACTCTATCAAGAAATGCTGATCCGAAAGGCTGTACTGGAGGAGATGCCTGTTTTCTTGATATGATTCTGAAGGGAAAGATTGCTAGTTGAAAGCAGTTTTCCAAGATGCTGATGCTGCTGCTCTGCAAAGGAGTAGAGGAAGGAGGAAGTGTCAAGGATCCACACTGTTGAGAGTTGGGGTCTGTAGAGGAGGTTTCCTAATGGGTTCCTTCAAGCTTAATTGAGAGTGGTTGTGATGGTAGAGGATGAGAGGAAGATAGGGAAATTGCTATTGTAAGCATGAATCTTCTGTGAAGTTGTAATCTTAATGGAAGAGTAAGACTTAAGTTGTCTTCTAATTCGAGTGCTTATTCTGCCATGGTGACATGCCCTTTTCCAATTTCCAAATGAGGAATCTGGTTTTGAGCCAAATATGGAATCTCTTCCATTTAGCTGAGTATCCAGGATAAGAGAGGGTCTATGAGATAAGATAATGTGTGAACCTCTGAGATAAGAAATTTTCCTTGGTTTTAGAGTTAGAGTTTCTAAGTTGGATTGCAGAGTTTTGTTTTTTGAGCTAGGAGGGCCAGGCATTCCACCTCAGGCCATGAGTAGGTAGATGTCATGAGTTCATTCTGAGACATGCTGTGTTCTTGGGATACCATGAACTATTCTCAATAGTCCGGAGCTGTTTTCTCTTGATCTTCAGTAGAACCTCCCTGATACAATGTAGAGGTTGGGACATCAATGGGAGAGGTGGGAATGCATACTCCTAGTATGTGTGTGCGGTCCTTGAGCAGAATTTCTTCAGTTGGTGGTTGAGAGGGGAGGTAGGGTGAATCTGCTCCTCCTGCATCTATCTCTGGCAATTGAAGGAAGTTTGTTATGAGTTTGAAGATGTCTGATTGAGCATCCATTCGGTGTAGCTTCTGTGGTAGTCCTGCTTCCCTTTTCTGCTAGTGAATTCCTCTTTCTGGATGATATGGCCTGCAGTGCAGCCAGGAGATTCAGGCCTAGGGTTCTCAATAGATCCATTGCCAATGCGTGCTCCCTATTTGCTGCTGCCCCCTTATTTGTTTAAAGGTCACAGACTATCAGCAGATTAGTTATCAGCAGAGAATGGTTTGGAAGGAATGGTGCATCCTTCACTTGCCTGCTTCACCTTGGTTTTCTCCTTTGGTTTTTATGTTCTTGAGCCTGTCCCTCTGCCAGGCCTTTTGTCCTTTTGTGCTGCCCCCATCCCTATCCTAGGCCCGAGGCGATGGTATCTGCCTTCTGCTTTGGGTTTCTGAAAGGCAACCTCTGTTGACTGTTGGACTCATGAGCCCCACAGAATTCACACTTTTGGTTTTGAAATGATGGAAGGCATGGTATCTCAAGACTGTCTCTGTGTCTGGACCACATTCCTTAGCATCCCTCTAAATTTCTTGTACTTCCCATATGCAGCTCAAATGATTGGGATCAGATTATGCTGTGTGCCTTTGGGTGGACTCTCTGCAGTAAGCTGAGCTGTAAGCTGTGTTGACATGAAGGTCAATGGTAGTGTTTTTGTTTTTAGTTGCTTGAGAAAGCCATCTGAGCTGTGTGCTCCAGAGTCATTGTAAAATGTTATCCTATGATGGCATTATCTCTTTTTTGATGCACTAGTCTTGACTATCCTTGGATGTGTACTGTGTATCCTAAGGCCTGTAGTAGGTGAATTTTGTCTTGTTGTTTATCAATTTGAGGCAGTCGCCCAGGTATGGGTAGATTTGAATTTCTGAAGAATTGAATGAAATGATAATGGATGCCAGGCATTTGATGAATACCTAAGCGTGAATGAGTAAGTAGATAAGCCAATGAGTAATATGAGCTCTGATGCTGCTGATCCTGCCCTGAATCTGAGGTGTCCCAATCAGGATGGTCGGTAGGACGGCAGGTATGCCTCCTTGATTGGTCACCCAAGACCTCAAGACTCTTGCAAGATATAAAGAAGGTTGCAGGTCAAGCTTTTGAATTTTGGTACAATGAGATTATGTCTTCAGTGCGTGATGTTTCTAGAATTTTCCATTGGTTGTTTCTTTCTGTGGTACAGAATAGTCTGGAGTAAAACTTCCTTGGCTTTGTCCATAGCTTCTTCCTTTCTATCTCTTTCTTGGCATTCTTGTTTTTTTTGATTGCCTGTTCATTTCTTGCTTGTATGCTTGGTGGTATCCGCTTCCTTCCGGCCTTCCGTAAAGTGTATTCTGTGCCCTTGTATCCTTGTTTCCATTGTTGTCTGTGTTTGTGTCCTTTGTAATGCCTTTGAGAATTCAGCCAGCTAAAGTCAGCTCAGCCCTTGTTCCTTCCCTGGTAGGCTGGTAGGCGTGCTGGGCGTTCAGACAGTTTGTCCTGTGTCTGGTGCTGCCCCTTGTAGTGTGGCACTACTCACTACTCCTCTGGTCCTCCACGGACTACTTGGACGGCCCCCGGCCCTCTGACCTTTTGATTGACCTCTGCCCTCGAGGGCGCTTCATTCTTGCTTCTGTGCTCTGAGGTGTCTGGTTTGAAGGAAATTTTCTGAAGGCTAGTTTTCTTGAACCTCGAGGTTGGCTTTACTGAAATTCTCCCTTTGTTTTTACAGATTGTTTTTCTTCCATCTCCTTTAGAATCTCCTCTGCAGGGGAGCTAAGGAAACTTTGTTCTGTGAACTTAGCCTTGTGCATCTTGCCCATGGTCTGGCAGGGATTGGTGATGCTAGCCAGGTTGCATGCCAAAGTTAGCTGATTCAATGAATACTCCAGCATCTAAATGAAGTTTCCATCATATCATAGCTGTTGAGAGTTAAATGATTACTGGAGAAGGGAGATACGTGTACCAAATCCTGAAGGGATTTAAAGGGTAAAGGTTCATTATAAGAAAGTTTAATTCTACTGTCTAGCAGATATTCTGCAGGATGTATAACCTTTTGGACCCCTCTCTCTAATGCTCTAGACTCTCTTTAGCAGGGTAGGGGTTTTTGGATCTAATGCTTCTGGCTCACCTTTTAGACCCAGGTGGTAGGGATTTTGCAGTGGTAGCCGCGTTTTCTTTGGGGTCTGTGGAAATAGTTTCCTGGATCTGGAGAACCAATTTTTATATACAGGTGGGAAGTGAGAATCCTTGACCCTGTAATATCTGTCTATACTGGTAGGCATCAGGAAGAGAATCAGGTGCAGAACTAACATCATTATACACTATCAATTGGTTAGGGCACTGTGGTATGGTTAGAATGTTCATGCTGGGGCAAATGTAGAAAGTCCTTAGTCTTTTCTAGAATCAGAAAATTTCCTCATGTCATTGTGCGTTCCTAATAGAGAAGGGAAGAAAATTCTTCAGGCCAAAGGGATAAGAGGAGAATAGGCTGATCTTCAGCATGAGAATCTCATAATCATCCGTGGGCTCGATGCAAGACATGGTCTGACAACCAGGTTCAGTCCGTGACAGGTTCAGGTGGTTCAGGTTGGGAGGGTTTGTCTGTAGAGGTTAGGAGGCCCTGTCTGGGTGAGGTTCTGAACCCCCTGAACCTGATATAAGATCCTCAGCAAGACTGAGAATCTGAATTTGGCAGGAAGGCCTCTGGGAAATTTGGCAGGTAAAGCTTGCAGGTAAAGCTTGCCTATTTGAGAAAGGCCTTCTGGAAATAGACATAATAGAATGCCTTGGGGCCAAGCTGCTCTATGCAGGTGTAGAAATGTCCAATGTAAATGGTGTGAAGCTTTAGCTTCGGAGCGCCGGCTTCCTCGGGGCCGGTCTGAAGCCCACTCACCGGGCCTCTGGCCCTCTGTGCGAAAGGTAACCGAGGGCTCGTTTCAGTCACTAGGCCTAGCCATGGTTTCCCTAGCCATGGTTTCAACCAAACCATCCTAGCCATGGTTGCGTTTTTGGCCAAATGCGAGTTCGGTCCTCCGAGTCATCGACGGCACACAAATGCGAAAAAGAGTCTCCGAAATTCTTTATATGCGTCCTAGCGGACGCCTAGTTTTCCAGAATCACAAGCTGCCTAAGAGTCCGCTCAAGAAGTCTGGGCGCTAGGCTTGATACGCTGGTGAAAGATAAAGAGATATGTCAGCCAGGTTGGGTATTTATTTCAAGTTAAACATTGGCTGACTAAATCTGAAGCGACAAAGTCTGACATCGCTGAGCCAGCTTGCCCTTAACTTTTTACTTAGTAGATTGGATCCTCTTCGTAGCTGAAATCCACCGACTGACTGACCGGCGGGCGGGCTTGGGCAGAAAGGCACCAAGAAAGGGAAGGCTGATTGAGGAAAATCTGCTGCCACGATGCCTTTATACCCTAGAATGCGGGGCCGAGGCCAGAGCAACAGGCAGCACCCAGACTTTGGAACTTTCGCCTGAGGCAGGACAACCCCATATGTTATGACTGCAGATGTATCCTTGAAGGACATCCTGGACTGCAGCTGTATTAGCACTCGAACATCTACATTTATGGTAGGTACAAAACTGTACTATGTTCATCGTGCATACAGCTGCAGTCATAACAGATGGGTAGAATCCCAAAGCTAAAAAGGGATGGCAGGCACTAAGTGGAACTAGGAGGAGCAAGGATGCCCTGCAAGACTGCTGTGGCAAAGCCGCTCTAGATTTAGAGTAAAGTGGAAGGTGATAGTGCTTGGAGAAAGTGTGCACAGAACTCCAAGTGGCTGCTTCCAAAATGTCCTTGGTAGGAACCCCCCTGAGGAAAGCTGCAGAGGTAGCTGTGGCCCTTGTGGAGTGGGATCTGATGCTTGAAGGCACAGTTTTTCCATGAAATGAGTAACAAAAGCGTATGCAGTGGGCTATCCATTTTGAGATTGTCTGTTTGGAGATGGCCTTTCCTTGAGCACCTGTAGCATAGGACACAAAGAGTTGCTCGGATTTTCTGAATGGCTTTGTCCTGTCCAAATAACAAAGTTGTCTGTGAATGTCCAAGGAATGTAGTAGTCTTTCCCCTTTGTTTTGTGGTTTAGGGTAAAAGGTAGGTAAGTGGATAGTCTGATTCAAGGCTACACTGGATACTACCTTTGGCATAAAGGAAGGGTTGGTTCGTAAGGAAACTCTGTCCTGATGGAAAATGATGAAAGGTTGCACAGCCATGAGGGCCTGTAGTTCCGAAACCCTGCGTGCTGAGGTGATAGCCAGAAGGAAGGCTGTTTTCCATGACAAATATTGCAGTTCTGTTGAAGCAGCTGGCTCAAATGGAGGCAGGGTCAGTTTTTCCAAAATGAAGTTGAGGTCCCAAGCAGGTACTGGTGGTTTCCTTGGGGTTTTATATTCTTAGCCCCTCTGAGGAACTGTCTTAAGAGAGGATGAGAGAATAAAGGAGGATCTGTGTTGTATTGTGCAGAAATGGCTGAAGCATAGATCTTGATGGAGGAGAAGGAAAGTCCACTGTTTAACATCTCAGCTAGGTACTGTAATATTTGAGGTAAATTTATTACCCAAGGATTCTGGCCCTTTTTCTGATTTCAGGCACAAAACCGTTTCCATTTGGCGGAGTAGGCTTTTCTAGTAGAAGGTCTTCTGGCCTCCAAGATGACATCCTGCACCTCCTTGGAGAGGAGGGTCTGTTGGGAAATCAAGGATTCTCCATGCGGCTAGATTGAGGGTTTTCAGCTGACTGTGAAGAGTTTTGAAGTTGTGCTGGGACAACAGAAGAGGCACTAGAGGCAGGATCCATGGCGGGGAATAAGTGTTGTCTTGGCTAGTCAATGAGAATCATGTTTGGCCTCTCTCTTTCTGCTCACTAATATAGAACTTTGGGCAGCAGAGGAAAGGTGGAAAGGCATAGACTGTCAATGTTGCCCAAAAGAAAGATTCATGTGGATCTGTTCATATTTCTGCTTAGGCTGTCTGATGCAGTAGTCTTTGAAGGCCATAATAGCATTTTGCACGGCTAGCATTTCCTTTTGATTGATGTGTAGGTGCTTCTCTTTCTGAGACCATTTTCCCTGAATGCACTGATCTGTCATGTGTGCCCCCCAGGCGTAGTCCGAGGCATCTGTTGTGATGATTTGATTTGCTTGAGGTATGCAGAAGGGGAGACCTATGTTTCTTTGGCATGCTTGAGCCCACCACAGAAATTCCTTTTGAAGATATGGAATGAGTGGTATAATTGTTTCCAAACTGTGGCTGTGTTGAGACCATAAGTTTTTTAGGTACCATTGAAATTTCCTCATATGCAGCTTTACACATGGGAGCAGCAGGATGCAAGATGCCATGAATCCCAGAGCCTGCAGGACTTTCCTTGCAGTCAGCCTGGTGAAGGTTGCCATTTTGCTGAAGTATTGAGATAGTTGCCCTTGCTTCTCTGGCGTGAGGTAGGCCATCTGGGTGTTTGTATTCAAGCTGGCACCCAGGAAAATTATTGTTTGAGAGGGTATTAGTTTTGATTTCTTTTTGTTGACTGTGTATCCCAGAAAGTTCAACAGTTTTATTACAAACGCCAGGTGTTTCAGAAGTATGTGCTTGCTGTCCGCTTGGATCAGGCAGTCGTCCAGATATGGGTATATTTGTATCTCTTGAAGTCTGCAGAAGGCAATTACTGATGCCAGGCATTTCGTAAACACTCTGGGCGCAGTAGATAAGCCAAAGGGCAATGCAGAGAATTGATAATGGGTTGAACCTGCAAGAAATCTGAGGTATCTTCTGCAATCTTGTCTGATAGGGACATGCAGGTATGCCTCCTTGAGGTCCAATGTTACCAGCCAAGACTCCTTGCCCAGCATGGGAAGAAGCTGCTGTAATGTGAGCATCTTGAATTTTGGTACGAGTAAATATGTGTTTAGGATGGATAGGTCTAAAATAAGTCTCCAATCTTTGTCCTTCCTTGGTACCAGGAATAGTCTGGAATAAAAACCTTGACCTTGTTCTTTTGCAGGTACCTCTTGAATAGCTTTCATGTCCATGAGAGCTGAAATTTGTTTTTGTGCCTCTGCCCTTTGATTTTGTGGCAGGTTTGGCATGCCTCTCATTTTTGGAAGGGTGTGAAAGTGGAATCTGTAGCCTCTGTCTATAATGTCCAGGATCCATTTGTCTTTTGTGACAATATGCCAATTTTTTGAAAATAATGCCAGTTTTCTGCCTAAAGGTGCTGCCATTAAAGCTTTGCTTGGCATGCAAAGGGGAAAGTCATTGTGTCTGTTTTCTGAATGACTGTGATCTATCTTCTCCACCTCTTGGGGTAGGTGCTTGCCATTGTCTGGCTCTGAATGATCCTTGAGATTGCCCTCTACCCTTCGGGCGCCTGTATCTGCCTCTTTGAGGTCTGTCTGTGGCTGGAAAAGACCAATTTTATGAAGGCCCGTTTCTGCTGAAACGTGGAGGTTGTACCTGTAGGAAATCTTTCACTGTTTGCATTGATCTTGCCTTTTCCTCCATTTTCTTTAGTACCTCCTCAGCTTTAACACCAAACAATACATCTTTTTGAAGAGGTGCATCTAGTAATTTAGCTTTGACATGATCTGGTAAGGTTTGCTCCTTGAGCCAAGCATGTCTACGTATGACAGACCCTGTAACAGCAGCTCTACATGAGGCCTCTAAAGCATCAAAACCACACTGCAAGGTATGTTTACCCACTTGCTCTGCACTATGCAACAAATCCTGCAACTCCTTTAAATCTGGTTGCTCAGGTTGTCTCATTTTGCTTTTCAACTGAGATAACAAAAACTGTTGATACTTTAACATATGGAACTGACAGTTTAATGCCCTCGTGGTTAAAGTGGCCGAGGTGAGGTGTACACCTTTTCCCCACCTTTCTAAAGCTCTGGAATTTCACTCTGAAGGTAATGGGTTTTTAGCAGTAGAGGCCTTAATTCCCTTGGGACCCTGTGAAATAGTTTCTGGGTCAGCAGCATGGCTTTTGTATAGGAACTGGTGTGAATCTGGAACCCGGTAATACCTGTCAGGTTTAACAGGAGCTGGAGGTAAAGAATCTGGGTTGAGGCTGGCTTCTGTGTACACATCATCTAATATATCTAAGACAGGAGGGATAGCCAGAGGCCTGTGCTGGGGAAGCAAGAGAAAATCCCTCAGCCTTTTCTTGGAATCTGAGTAATCTTGGCCTTCCCAGTGAAAGTGTTCCCTCAAGGTATGTAGGGTTTCCCCAAAAGAATAGTCCTCAAGGGAGGAGACCGAGGGAATGGACTCCTCAGCATCAGAGTCTTCAAAAGGGGAATATGAATATTCCTGGTCCTCAGAATGTTCTGAGGTAATAGAGGCTTGATCTGAGGAAGGGAAGTCTTCCTCCAATCTGGGCCTTTTGTCCGAGGGGGGTTGAGAACCCCTGATAAGAGTAATCAAATCTTCAGCCATTTTGAGCATCTGTTTTTTAGGCATGGGGCCTTGAGAGGGGTCTGTGGTCCTTGTGTTTTAGTTGTCATGGCTGCTTTAGATTTTGTGAAAGCCTTAATGGAAAAGGAAGAAGGCCTGAAGACACCTTGAGAAGTGGCAGGCCTGTCTAAACTCTGAGCTTCCCCGCCAAGAGTGGCGTCGGTATCTGTAGTCGGAATGGGGGCCGAGGAGCCTGCGACCTCGGAAGACATCGGTAATGAAGCGTCATCGGTACTCAAGGGCTGCGTAGGCGCCTCGCTGAGAACCGGAGCACCGGTAGTCTGCTTTAGCGTGGTGTCGGTAGAAGTCGCGGACCTCGTATGTCGGTCCTTATCTTTGCGTCTTTTACTCAAAACTGGAGTCAGAGTATCTGACGACATAATGTAATTAAATTTTTTACCAAAATAGTGGTGGGCGAACTCCGCCCAACGCTTAATATTGCGTTTGTTGAATCTAGCTCAAAAACGGCAGGCCGAGACGTCATGGTCTGGGCCTAAGCAAGGAATACAGAAGGAATGGAAATCCTTATGCGGTATTTGCTTCCCACATAAAATGCAATTATTAACTTTGTCTGACATCGGTCTGACACAAGAAAAGTTTCCCCAACTGGGTACTTAGCTTTCAAGAAGACTTCGGCTGAAATATTTTCGTAAATCTCAGGAGCTGGCCGACCGGCAATTGCGAACTGCTTCTGCTTTGGGCACTGCACGGCAAGAAAGACTGAAGAAGATGGCGTCAGCTGGTTCTTTTATACCCCTGCCGTACTGACGTCAGGGAAGAAGCGATGACAACCGACGCCGGACCTAGAATTTTTGGAATTCGGCCAACCAAGGACCCGCCTGACGGCAGGATAACCCATCTGTTATGACTGTAGCTGTATGCACGATGAACATCTGGTTGGGACAGCGTCCCTAGCACCATCTTTCTCGGGTGGCTCAAAGTAGAATATTTTTCAGAACAGTGGACCCAAAAGTGGCCCTGTTCCTGGAGGCCAAATCCACTTTGTAATGAGTGATAAAGGTATGAGGCCTTGCCCATGTTGCTGCAGCACAAATTGTATCAATTGGTAGTCTCGCCCGAAAGGCAGCAGAGGTTGCTATGGCTCATGTGGAATGACCTTTTATCTTTTCAGGGAGATCTTTATTCTGAGATTTGTAAGTAAAAGTAATACAATCTGATAACTATTTAGAAACTGTGACTTTAGACACTGGAACACCTTTCTTAGGATCTGAAAAGGATACAAATAGTTGGTCAGATCTTCTGAAGTCCTTTGTCCTATGTAAACAAATGTAATTGTCTATGCACATCTAGTAGGTGTAGCATATATTCTGCTCTGTTGCCATAGTTGGGGAAAAAAGACTGAAAGTTCTATAGATTGATTCAGATTAGATTCTGAGCATACTTTAGGTAGAAAGGGCAGGTTTGTTTGTAGGGATACCCTGTCTTTGTGGAAAAGCACATAGGGCGGCTTTATCTACAATGCCTGTAATTCTGAAACTCTTCTAGCGGAAGTGATGGCTATCAAAACGACTGGATTCCATGTCAAAGAATTTAGGTGACAGCATGATGCGGGTTCAAAGTGGGAAGAATCAGACAGGATAAGATAAAATTGAGGTCCCATGGGGCTGATGGGGCTTTAATGGGTGGTCTTAATAAAATAGTGCCGTTCAGAAAGGCCTTGCATAGTCTGTGGGACATTAGATTTGGTCCTGATTCACTTATATGGAAGTTAGATACTGCTGCTAATTGAATATTAGCTGCAGTTTTATTAAAAAGCTTTGCCAAAAATTCAAGAATGGAAGCTATGGGGCAGAAAAAGGGTTAATGCAGTTATTTTCAGCCCAAGCAGAAAATCTTTTCCATTTGCTCATGTATGATTTCCTTGTTGAAGCCTTATGAAATGAGATTAGGATATGTTTCGCTGACTGGGAAAGGTTAGGGAGCCTGGCTATGTTTGGAATCGGAGCAGCCGCATTGTCAGTTTGAGGGTTTGAAGAGAGGGATGGAGTATTCCTGACGCATGAGTCAGAAGGTCCGGAACTTGGACCAGAATCCATGGCTCCTCCCATAAATGAGGCCACAGGAAGGAGAACCAGATTTGGTGAGGCCAGTATGGGGCGACGATTGTTAAGTTCCTTCCCAATGAGCTTGCTTTCTGAAGAACTTTGGGTATCAATGGAAAAGGAGGGAAGGCATAGAGGAGACCTGAGGGCCAATTGTGTTCAAGTGCATCCCTTGGTGACTCCCGGGGAGGGGGGGGTTAGGGCAAAAAAGCTGCTGCATTTGGCATTCATGGAAGTGGCAAAAAGGTCACAGCAAGGCTGGCCCCATCTGCAGAAAATAATCTCTGCTACTTCTTGTTTTAGGGACCACTTGTGAGGCATTAAGATCGCTCTGCTGAGTCTGTCTGCTATCACGTTGTATTTCCCTGGGATGTGCGCTGCTATCAGAAAGTGTTGGGAGCAGATAGCCCACTGCCATACTCTCTGGGCCTCTCGACAAAGGGGGTAGGACCTGGTTCCTCCTTGTTTGTTTATGTACCAAACAACTAACATGTTGTCCATCTGTACTGCAATAGTTTCCAGAAGAAGAGAATCTTGGAATGCCTGCAATGCTAAAAAGACCGTTCTCATCTCTAGGATGCTTATGTGCAAATGGGCCTCGGGTTCCTACCAAGTGCCTTGAACTGTTCTTCCTAGATAATGCCCCCCCACCCTGAGAAGCGTCCGTAGTCACTGTAGCTAAAGGTTGAGGGGGAGAAAGGGGCAGCCTAATGTTACATGACTGGAGTAAAGCCACCGTCGAAGGTCCTTCTTGCAAGATTCGGTTATCAAGATCTGGTGGGACATGGGCAGTTCCTGCATGGACCACTGAGTGAATAGTAGCCAATTAAGTATTCTCATGTGTAGGTGTGCCAATGAGATCAGGGTAATTGCAGCTGCCATTATTCCCAGTACTTTGAGAATTGTTCTTACCTTTGTTCTTACCTTTTGGAAAGAATGTTTAAGAGTTGGGATCGTAAGACTTGAACCCTTTAGGAGGGAAGTTTTGTCACCATATTTCGTGTCTAAATCTGCTCCTATAAAGACAGTATGTTGAGAAGGCAACAAGAGAGATTTTTTATAATTTATTGTGATTCTCAGGTGAGAGCAGAGTTGCAAAGTGGTGCCTCTCACTTTTATTAGTAGATGCTCGGAGATGGCAGTTAGGAGCCAGTCATCTAGGTATGGAAACACTCGGGATCCTAGGTGTCTCAATGAGCCATGACTACTGCCATACACTTGGTGAACACTCTGGGGGCTGTAGTGAGACCAAATGGTAGAGCTGAAAACTGGTAATGACTGGCCCCCAGCCGAAAGCGCAAATGACTCCTGGATTGCCTGTCCATCTTTATATGGTAGTACACAGCCTGGAGATCCATGGAGCACATCAATTGCCTTTTCCCACAAAGGGAAGTATTGACATCAATGTTACTATCCGGAACTTCGCTTTCTTCACTGATTTGTTTAATCTGCTGAGATCGAGGATGGGTCTCCAGTCCCCTGTTTTCTTTGGAACTAAAAAAACCTTGAGTAAATTCCGGATCCTAATCGGGGACAGTTTGGATGACTCTTTTTTCTAGCAACTTTTTGATTTCTAGAGTTGCCTGTTCCCTCTGACTGGGTGGAACATCCAGGATGTTTAGGACGGGGAAGGAAAAGGGTATGTAGTAGCCTCTGGATATGATTCTTTGTATCCACTTGTCTTTTGTGATTTTTAGCCAGGCTTCTGGGCACAAAGATAAGCGACCCCTGACAACCTCCAGAGATGGACAGACAGGCCTCCTTTCAGGACCCCTGAAAGGACTTGCCAAAGTAGGATTCTCTGTCGACCTGGTTTTGCAGATCCCCTCTGCCACGTGGTTGGCATATTGCATTACTGCTTCTCCCTCTGCCCCTGGGGGAAGGCTCACCACATGTGTCTTGAAAAACTCTGTGGGATTTTCAAAACCACATTTTTTCCTCCCCTTTGACGTTTTTGATAAGGACTAGAAGGTAGGGAAAAATGGACACCTATGGCAGAGAGAGTTTTTCCTTCCTGTTCAGACCTGGTTAGGAGCATCTTTGACTTTAGGCCTGAACAAGGAAGAGGCATCGAAGGGGGTGTTAACAAAGGAGGACTTAAAGCGCTCTGCAAAGTTACACAAATTCATCCAGGAATGTCTCCTTATGGAAATTCCTGAACCCGCTGCCCTACTCAGTGCATCAGCTGGATATAAATAAGCCTCATGAACGAGTTTACCATTGAATTCAAGGTGGAGAGCTGGGAGGACACCTAATCTGATACCCTCACAGCTACTAAACCCTGGAGAGCATCTCCTAGCTCATTCCGGAGATCTCTCTGTAACCTGGTAAAATGTGTAAGGTAATTCAGGGACCTGAGTGTAAAGGTCGCTGAAGAGAAGGTTCACTTTCCATATCTGTCCATCGTACGAGACTCTTTGTTTGGGGGATGGACAAAAGAGGAAGTCTCTGACAATTCCTTCTTGGTGGCCACTGCCACCACCACCATAGCATCTACTGAGACACCTTTTGTAAGAAAAGTTTTATCCTCGGGGGATGTAATGAATTTATTTGGCCTCCGGGGAACAGGCTCCACTGAGTCTGGAGACTCCCTTGCCTTTCAGCAAACTAGATCCATGAGTTCATTGAAAGGCGGAGATACCTATGTGGTGGAAAGGCGAGACCCAAAAGCCTTCAGGTAGACAGACTCCTCCTCAGAAAGGCTGATGGACTTCCAGCCACCTCTCTGCTTAAGTACTTCTAGGATGTCTGCAAAGGAGACAACCTCAGAGGGTGACCATGGGGACCCTTCTGACTTATTGAGATCTGTGTCAGATATGACAGACTCCTCTGGGGTTCACCCAATGGGGTGTCCTGAGGCCGTGGCTCTTCACGACTGTGTGGATGCGGTTGTGCAGAGACGGACACCAGTGCCTTTGGGGAGGAATGACTGGATCTGAGAATGAAGCTGCCCATAGGGACAGCACTCTCATCACCTCAAAAGCCCCCAACCATGGTCCAAGGAAGCTCCCAGCTTCAAAGAACTAGAAGGCATCCCAAGCACAAAGGGGGTTGGGCTCAGAGGCCAATGTAGGTGCTGAGCTCACCTGTGACGAGCCCCTGAGAGGCAAGTTCAGATCCGACAAATGTCCGATCCGACTGTCCTCCCCAGACTCGACCGGAGAACATCAGCTACTAGACTCCTCGAGCTCAAACGGCAAAGAGGAAGTTGGAGTGGTTGTTGGGGCCGAAGATCCTGGAGCAGGTCTCGGCTCCGATAGTTCCACTTCAATCAGCTCCATACAATCCGGCTCTGAAGTCCCAAGTCGGGTTGGAGGAGGAATCCATGTTGACAAGGTAAGCTTAGTCAGTTCCAAATGAGGTTCTGAATCTTTTTCCTGATTTATCAGACTTTGTTGAGGTGGAAGAGGTCTGTTTTGTTGGACTCTGACCTTCTCCTAAGGCCTCTGAAAAAGGATTCTTTAATAGCCCCCTAAGTATCCATTTATTTTTCTTTTCAAGAAGAACCCTGGAACTAAAAGAGTGGCAAATCATACAAGACTCTTGTAGATGTACTGCTCCAAGGCAGTACACAGACAGTATGACCATCAGTCATTGATGTTTTTTGACTACTCTTGTAACATTTTTTTGGAATGAGGTGGCCTAATGGTTAAGGTGTTTGTCTTACAAACACAAGGGATAATTGGCTAGGCTTAAAAATGTCTTGCAAGGACAGTTAGCCTAGTACTAACCTATGAACCTATGAAACACAAAGGTTTGGTATATTTGGTCTGCTTTGACATCTTAAAGGGTCCCCTTCATATGACTGAACTTTCAAAAGTTCATCTTTCATATGGCCAAGACCATATGATCGAACTTTTAAAAGTTCGAACGTTCTTAACGGAGATCTCCATACAGCGCGGAATGGGAAGATTTACCTTTTCTGCTCTGTAGTGCGATCACGGAGTTGATATATATAAATAGCAGGGGGTATGGGGTGCAGGGGGGCTTGCCCTCCTGCTATAAATGTTCAGGTAATTTTTTTTCTTTTGTTTTACTTTTTGTATCAGATGTTTGAACTTTTAAACGTTCACTCATATGGTCTCAGCCATAGGAAAGTAGAACAGTTGAAAGTTCGATCATCTGAAGTAGACCCATATAGGGTCTATATTAAAAGCACGAACGTTTACTTACCCGAACACCTAAATGCCGACACATATTCTGCGAACATCAAATACATCGAATGCCCTAAACCGCAAAATCCAAAAACTCGAACCGTCATAGTTGTCCCACCCCACCGCCCGCTACATACTACCTACACAAACTAAATAAACCACATACATACACTAACCAAAACCCTACTTCTAACCCTAAACTAAACTCTACTTCTAACCCTACACTAAATCTTGCATATACCACCATCTATGCACTTACCTTAACCCGCACCCTAAGGTCCGTAACTATCGCGCACTTACCTTACCGAGCTATACCGCAGAAGGGCCAACCATGATGATTCGACGTTTCGATTTTGCGCTTCAGGACAATCAATGTTTTCTTGGTTCAATGAAGACGTGTCGGCGTTTAGGTATTCGGGTAAGTAAATGTTCGCTGTTTTAATATAGACCCACCTATATATATATATATATATATATATATATATATATATATATATGTGTGTGTGTATCTATATAAAAACATGCTAAAAGGGTACACTTTTTTTTTAATAGAAGAATATAAAAATGCAGACACCAGGGAAAATCCCTCTAACTTAAACGAGCTAGCTTAAGTGATAGAACAACAAAGAAGTTATCAAACAACTTATCTATCTATAGTAATGCATACAGGAAGGAAAGACCCTCTAATTTAAATTGGCCAAGCAGCCCTCTAACTTAAATGAGCTGGTCTTAATCGAGAAAAAAGAAAATTATAAGCAAAAAGTACACACTAAGGCAAACAACACTCTATCTGAATGGGCTTTACATATATATAGCCCTGTAAGAAAACAATTCTAAGTTATCTAAATATAATGCTTTACTTTAAACAGCTCAAACAATGAGCCTAAGAAAAGTATTTTAAAACTCTTAGGAAAGCCGGGATAGGGTAGATATATAGGCCTTGAGAAAGAATGATGACCAACACTCAAACAGCCAGAAAAAATGAACACAGCCAAAGTTGTTAACTAAGGTTAACCAATTTTACTAATCTAAAGAACTACTAAGTAATCCAAGAGGAGAAGCTATCAAATTTTTACAATAAGCACTATAGAAGGAAAATCACTTAACCAGAGCCACTGTGAAGCACCCAATCTTGTTTAGCGGCAAATGAGATCTGGGGAGTTTCCTAGAGCATCATGGGATAGCATTTTCAGCCACAAGCTACTTGAAGACTTCGAGCTTTTCTAAACGGCTGAGTTGGAACCGAGGGTCGGTTCCAATCCCAACCAGTACAGAAGGAGATAGAACAATGCAACATGCAATGTTTTTACATCATGGCACCCCTGATATCCTCATTTCTGATAATGATCCACAGTTTCATCAGTGAAGAAATTCATACATTCTCATAAGATTGGGAATTTCAGCAAATAACCTCTTCACCAAGGTACCCACAATCATATAAAACATTAAACACACACATATATATCACATATGCTGTAAACTCAAGGAGAGACTGTTAGCTTGGTCTGCTTTAGTACAGAAAAAATATCCACTGCAACCTCTTTTGTCAGTTGTTGACTGTAAGGAGAGCAAAGACAAAGTTCTACCCCATCTATACTGCTTTGACCAAAGAAAATGAATGCACAATCAGCATGGCATAAAACACAAGAAAAGATGACAGACCACCTAAGACACTATCTGCCCAGAAGCCTGGAGAGATTGTCAGAATAGAGAATCCATTCAGTAAATACCTGGAACAAAAGGAAGCTGTTGTGGTAAATCAGGTCATCAGGGGTATAAAAACAGGCAGCCGGCGCCATTATTATCAGTTTTTCTTGCCCCAAATGTTAGAAGTCCCCCAAAAGCTAAGCTATGGTGGGAAAATCACCACCAGTAAAAAGTAAATACCAATACCAATACCCCTGCAACGGGTGAGTAATATACACATAGAGGAGAGAGAGAGAGAAGGGGGCTGGAGGGAGGGAAACCAGGACTGCAACAGTAAATACACTCGAACATCTACATTTATGGCAAGTGTACACAACTGTACTATGTTCTTAGTGTTTCACTGTTGCAGTCATCACAGTTGGGTTGATTCCCACAGCTGAAGAAACAGTGGAGGCAGTCAAGAAGAGCTTGAGCTGGCTTGTATGCCCTGCAGGACCTGCAGTTGCAAGACCCACCCTGTTTTTGGAAAATATAGGCAGGTTGTAATGCTTGGTGAATGTGTGTACAGAATTCCAGGTAGCAGCCTCCAGAATGTCCCTGGTAGGGACTCCCCTGAGGAATGCTGTAGAGGTGGAAGTTGCCCTAGTAGAATGTGTTCTGACCTCCCGAGGGGTTGTTTTCCCATGGTGTTTGTAGCATAAATGGATGCAATGTGCTATCCATTTGGAAATTGTCTGTTTTGAAATGGCCTTGCCCTCTGCCCCTGGTGCAAAACTGAGTAATAACTGGTCAGATTTCCTGAAGGGCTTAGTCCTATCCAGGTAGAATGTGAGCTGTCTGTGCACGTCCAAGGAGTGCAGGATCCTTTCCCCTTTATTTTACTGATTAGGGAAGAAGGTTGGCAAATGGATAGATTGGTTGAGAGCCACACTTGACACCACTTTAGGTATAAAGGATGGATTAGTCCTGAGGGAGACCCTGTCAGCATGAAAAATAATGAAGGGTTCCACGGTCATAAGTGCTTGCAGCTCAGACACTCTTTTAGCTGAAATGATGGCCAGAAGCAATACTGTTTTCCAAGAGAGGAATTTTAACTCTGCTGATGCTGCAGGCTCAAAAGGGGTAGTGTGAGCTTTTCCAGTACAAAGTTAAGGTCCCAAGCAGGGGTGGGTACTCTCCTTGGTGGCCTTAAGTTGTTTGCCCCTCTCAGGAACTGTTTGATGAGAGAGTGAGAGAAGAGGGATGGGTCAAAGTTGTAATGAGCTGAGATGGCAGAGGCCTGGATCTTAATGGAAGAGAAGGATAGGCCTCTGTGGAATAGATCTGCTAAGTAATCCAGGATTAGAGGTAGGGAGGGCAGAGTTGTGTCCTCTCTTTTAGATTGAATCCAGGAGCAATACCTTTTCCACTTATCAGCATAGGATTTCCTTGTACTTGGTCTTCTGGCTTCAAGAATGACGTCCAGCACCTGCTTGCTTAGGCTGGTCACTGGAGGAGAATTCATGGAATAAGCCAGGCTGCATGATTCAGGGTTTGCAGTTGCGGATGCAAGATCTGCCCCCCTGCTGAGTGGGCAGGGTTGGGCTCTGGGGTAGGTGCCAGGGTGGCACCAGTGACAGGCTGTGCAATAGTGGGTACCAGTGCTGGCATGGCCAGTCCTGGGCAGTCAGGATTGTCCTTGGTCTGTCCTGTCTTATCTTGAGCAATATTCTTGAGGGAAGGGGCAGAGGGGGAAATGCAGTGATTGATTTACCCACTGGGAGGATAGGGCATCCACTTTCCAGGCCCTGCTTTGAGGTGTCCTAGTGCAGAATTTGCTGAGCTGGTGATTGCAGGGGGAGGCAAAGAGATCCACCTCTGGAGTCCTACATTTCTGAGTCAGAAGTCTGAAGGTGCTTGGCTCTAATTGCCACTCGTGTGGGTCTAAGAAGATTTCTTCTAAAGTCATCTGCCAGTGAGTTTTGTTTGCCTGGCAGGAATTGAGCTTGCAGATGGACCTGCATGTCCAAGGCCGTGTTCCACAGGGTCATGGCTAGCCAGCAGAGTGGGTAATAGTGGGTTCCCCCCTGCTTGTTGATGTACCACATAACTGTGGTGTTACCTGTTTTTATTAGCAAGGGTCCTGGTGAGTGTAGGGATCTGAAAGCTGTTAGAGCGTGCATTTCAGCTGGCATATCTTTTTGGTTGATGTGCAGATGAATTTGACTTTGACTCCAGTGGCCCTGAATGTACTTGTCATCCAGGTGTGCCCTCCCAGGCATAGTCTGAAGCATCTGTGGATAGGGTCTGGGCGGCTTGGGGTTGAGTAAAGGGAAGTCCCTAGTTGTGGTTGCATGCTGCTGCCCACCAAAGAAACTCTGTCCTTAGACAAGGTATGATAGGAATGAGTTTTCAGGTCCTGAGAATGTTGGCACCAAAGACTTTTTAAGTACCACTGAAGTTTCCTCATATGCAGTCTGGCATATGGAATTAGTAGGATGTATGAGGCCATGAACCCTAGGGCCTGCAGGATTTTCCTTGCAGATAGCTTGGTTCTGGTGGCCATTTGAGTGAAGCAGTCTGTCAGATAAGCTTGTTTTTCTGGTGGACGGAATGCCATCTGGGATGCTGTGTTCAAGCTTGCTCCCAGGAATACAATCTTGACTGGGGACTAGTTTTGATTTCTTTTCACTGATGGTGTACCCCAGGGAGGTTAGAACGTTTTTTACAAATGTCAGGTGCTGAAACAGCATTTCCTGACTGTCTGCCTGAATCAGGCAGTCGTCCAAGTACGGGTAAATTTGAATTTTTCTCTGTCTGCAGTTGCAATGGCTGGAGCCAGGCATTTTGTGAATAGTCTGGGAGCAGTGGATAAGCGAAAGGGAAGTGCAGAGAAGTGATAATGCATAGATTCTGCCCTGAAGTGTAGATATTTCTTGCATGAGTACCTGATAGGGATGTGCAGATAGGCTTCTTTTAAGTCTAGGGTGGCTAACCAGGCATCTTTGGCCAGCATAGGAAGAAGCTGCTGCAGCGTGCACATTTTGAATTTTGGTATCAGCAGGAAGGTGTTTAGAATGGAAAGATCTAGGATTGGGTGCCAAGTCCCCTCTTTTCTGGGTACCAGGAAAAGTCTGGAATAGAACCCTTGACCTATCTGTTCTGCAGGAACTGGTTAAATTGCCGTTATGGAGAGCAGAGGGCTGAACTTGGTTTTGTGCCTCTGCCCACTGGTTTGGAGGAACGTCTGGGAACCCTTTTAGGGAGGTCAGTGAGTGGAAGTAAAATTTGTACCCCTGGGATACAATGTTGAGGACCCATCGGTCTTTAGTGATGGAAGTCCAGTTTTTTGCATGATGGGTAAGTTTTCCTCCTAAGGGCACAAGCAGTTGGGCAGAGGTGAGGAGTGGAGTTGAGGAGTCATTGTGAATTCTTTCCAAAAGGGGGTGGCTTAGCACTCCCTGTTTTTGAAGTGGAGGCACTCCATTGCTTAGATCTCTGCATACCCTGAGACTGTGGGGGGGGGGTCTGTTTCCCCTGGGTCCAGTTTGAGATGGCCTTGAGGGGGCTGGAAAGGACCAATGTTTCGAGAGGCCATGTCTACTGAATCTAGGAGGCTGTACTTGCAAGAAATCGTTGACTGTCTGCATAGATTTACCTTTTTAAGAACCTCTTCTGCTTTGGTGCCAAACAGATTGTCCTACTTCAAAGGAGCGTCTAGTAATTTTGATTTGACATATTCTGGCAAGGTCTGCTCCTTAAGCCAAGCATGTCTTCTCAGTACAGAACCAGTGACTGCTGCCCTGCAAGATGCTTCTAGGGCATCAAAGTCACATTGCAAGGTATGCTTGCTGACTTGGCTTGCAGAATGCATAAGCTGTTGTAATTCTTTATTTTCTGCACAGTATGTAAAGGTAGCTATTTCTGCTTAAGTTCCATGATATGTTGTTGGTACTTCAGCATGTGAAACCGACAATTTAAAGACCTAATGGCGAGAGTTGCAGAGGTGTATACTTTCTTACCCCATCTGTCTAAAGCTTCGGAATCCCTGTCCGAAAGGGTGGGATTCTTAGCTGTAGTTGCTTTGATACATTTAGGCCCCTGGGATATGACCTCTGGGTCAGCAGTAGGATTTTTGAAAAGGAATTTGTGAGAGTCAGGAACTTATATTGGATTTCATAAAGACATCATCCACAACATCCAGGACTGTGGGGTATTGCTAAAGGCCAATGTTGTGGCAAATCTAGAAATTCTTTGAGCCTCTTTTTGGACTGAGGATAGTCTTGGCATTCCCAGTGGAAATGCTCTCTTAAAGTATATAAGTTTTCATCAAAAGAAAAATCCTCTGGAGGAGAAGCAGGGGGAATGGATTCTTCTGCATCTAAATCCTCAAAAGCAGATAAAGGCATGTGTTCATAATCAGATACCTCAGAGTCGTCGAACTCTTAGTCTGTTAAAGTTGCTGGGGACAGGTCTCTTTTTCTCTTAGCAGGGGAAGGCTGACTTTCCCTAATCAGCATAATAAGGTCTTCTGTCATTTTAAGCATTTGATGTTGTGGCAAGGAAGTACGTACCTGAGTTTGGGTGGTCGTTTTTTTAGGCGTAGTGTGTACTCTTGGCCTTAGAAACTTGGTAGTTTTAGACAGAACTGAAGACGCGAAAGAAGTCGTCAGTTTGTGTTGAATATTAGTAGTGCGAAGAACTTCCTCAGAAGCTGATGCCTGCTCAGCAGCTGCAGACCCATCCAAGGTAGAGACATCTGCAGGTTCTGAAGTCAAAGAAGAGTCTCGCGGCATACCGGACTCCAAACGAGTCTTGGTAGAGGCCTGCGAATCCATTGAAGCTGGCATCAGGGGCTGCAAAAGCACCTCACTGAGTACTGGGTGAACTGGAGACTAGCTTAATGGAAGCATCGTCGGCAGTTTTGGACCTCTGCGGTCTGTCTCTATTTTTATCCTTACGTTTTTTCGATCGAAGATCGGTAGTTGGATGGCTTACCAAAGCTATTTCGGAATACGGAGATCGAGAACGAAAGTATTTAGCAACAATAAGGGCCCGACGGCAAATAGTTTGGGTGTTGAATAAGGCACAAAACCGACAGCGAGGTACTTGTGGTCTGGGCCAAAACAGGTGGCACATTAAGAATGGAAATCTCAGTGTGGTATTTGCTTTCCACAAGCAACACAATTGTTAACTTTTTTTGACATTGGTTAGAGCAAGAAAAAAGGATGGTGAAAAACCACAACTGTATTAGTGTACACACACAGTTTTATTAATGCTTTCATCCAAATGACTTCATCAGAAAACACTCCATGTAAAATTCACTTGCTATATATAATGAAACACCTAATCACATCAATGATTAAATAATTAAAATAATTGATTAATTGAATCAGTGCCTAGTACTACAAGATATTTTATAAAAATATTATATAAAAATGTAACCAAGATTACCAATCCTGAAATTTAGACACCTTTAACATCCTATACTAAAAACATTTAATGTTAATAGTTTAGTTTAAACCAGGTTTCTTATCTGCTTCTAATTTAGTCTGCCACACAGACTCCCTTTGCTCTAAAAGATTTTTATAATCCCCAGCTTTTAAATCAAATGAAACAACTTCTAAAATAGAGAAAAGAAAATTCTTGTACTTTTTACATTCTTTAGAATGTCTAAATAAGGCATTGTTCACATCCTTGGTCTTGATGCTATACACATGTTCCCTAATTCGTTCCATCAAAAACTGGGCTGTCATGCCACCGTAAAATGCTTCACATCCACTACAGAGACCGATATAAACCACCCCCATACCCTGGGACTTTAATAGTACCATTTAAATGATCTAACGAAACAAATGGCCCCCTCAGAAATAAATCTGCAGAAATTACAGTGGCCGCATTTATACATACCACTTCTAGTAGTTGAAGTGTCTGCGATATTTGTTTGTTTACTCGTGTCATGCTTCTTGACACGAGTAAACAAACAAATATCACAGACACTTCAACTACTAAAAGTACTATGGGGGATTATAAAAATATTTTAGAGCAAAGGGAGTCTGTGTAGTAGACTAAATTAGAAGCATATAAGAAACATGGTTTAAATGAAACTATTAACATTAAATGTTTTTTAAAGTATAGGAAGTTAAAGGTCTCTAAATTCCAAGATCATTAATCTTGGTTACATTTTTATATAATATTTTTATAAAATATCTTGTGGTACTAGGCACTGATTCAATTAATCAATTATTTTAATTATTTAATCATTGATCTGATTAAGTGTTTCATTATATATAGCAAGTGAATTTTACATGGAATGTTTTCTGATGAAGTCATTTGGATGAAAGCGTTAATAAAACTGTGTTGTTGTTGTGACTTTCGGCTTTTCCCGGTTAGGGGTCGCCACAGCGGAATTGCGGTCCGCTAATGATTGGCAGTTGATTTTTACGTAACGAGTTGCCAGCCCTGACACACAACCTTCAACGAAGGTACGCCCATTCACGCATGTCTCCAAGCAGAAGACGTTCTAACTGAGAGTCGAACCGGAAAGCGTCTTACTGTGAGGCGACAATGCTACCGTGCGTGTAAGCTAATACAGTTGTAGTTTGTCACCAGCCTTTATTGACCTTCGGAGTTCCTGGATACCTTTTTTCTACAGTTGTTTGTTCTTGGTTTTCACGCTTTTTGGTTACAAGAAAAAAGGATTCCCCAATGAGGTACTTCGCTTTAGAAGACTTCGGGTTAATACAATTCGGAAACGAAAACTCATATAGCGGCCGACCGGCACTCATGCAAACTGCTTCTGCTTCGGGCTCCTCGGCAAGAAAGACTGATGCAATGGCGTCGGCTGCCTGTTTTTATACCCCTGACGACCTGACGTCAGTCCTGGAGCGACAGCAACCAATGCAGAAATACTACGTCTCTGGTATTCGGGCCGACTGAGGGCTACCTACAGGCAGATAACCCAACCGTGATGACTGCAACAGTGAAACATGAAGAACATCCCATAAGACTAGTGTGTATATAGAATATCATGTGGTTCTGTCTTGATTTTCAGTTGTTGCCATATTAGTGAAGAATACAGATGCATCCACCCTGTCTCTCTGGTGACTGCACCTTGCCATCCAGTTGCAAACACTATGATAAAAACAAACCCAATATTGTATGTAGTGCAAGGGTCAGATTATGTTAGTGACACAGCAATGGACTGTTTTCTTTATACAGCTAAACAGTATTACAGTATTTTTCGACAGGGAAGCACACACTGTTTAGCAACTGTGAATAGAACTCTAGCGCGTTCATACACTGTTTAGAATAAGGGCAGTAATAGATGGGATGAAAGGTTCAGTGGGTAAACAGAGAGGTTTTTTAATTGTAAACTTTTACTGTTATACTGAATGTTATACCCAAGGCCACAGTACAACTCCAATGACATATCATTTGGATGTCCTGGCTTTGTGTATTGTTAGCTACTATATGATATAAGATAAAGAATTAGGGAGATAAAAGCAGTAGGAGAATGGAGATTTTTTTTTTAACTTATTTGTTATTACGGTTTCAATTTATTTTAGAATCACAGCTGCAGTCCATGGCACCTGCTGCAAGGTAGTCTGTATTGAGTGTCTATCATAGATATAAACATAAGTGCTACTGGAGACGGGTGGTACACCAACTATTAGTTTGCAGTCAAGCGTACTGGTGGGACTTATAAAAGCTATAGGTGGATGTGGTGGAATTTTTTTTCCATTAAAGGCAGGTACTTAAGCATGCACCTTTCAATTACTCTGAGTATGTATCAAAAGTTATGCAGTCAAGAAATACAGATATAGCAACTAAATAAACTGCATATGCAACTCACTAAAACCATGAAGTTGAACATGAAAGAAAGAAAACACAAAAGGTGCTCTGGACCATAGCAAATGCAATATAAGAGCCCACAGCTGCCACTGTAACTCGACTATAAATCAAGTAATGTCCTGAAGATTTTACAAAAGGATGAATGCTGGGGGTGCCCCCCACCCCAGCCCCTTTACTTAACCAAACATTATCAATGCCATAACTGCAAAACTATTGAAAAATGAAGTTAAAAAATTCAGTATTGAATCAATGTCTGCATTTTAACAAAAAACAAAGCACTGCCAACGGTTTCATATGATAAACACTAATGAACAAGTTGCAACTCATCTAGTTGTGCTTCAGCATCAACGGCATCACCATGTACTCTAAACCACTAGAACAACATTCCATTGATCCTGTTTATTTATTTAACATCTGTTAACCAGGTAACTGGACTGGTCCAAGGACAATTTTAAGCTATGACCCAGACTAAATAGGCAAAATAATATGTACAATCTGGTAAGCAGACAAACATTTACAAAGCGTACAATTCAAAATATACAAGTAAAACAGAAGTATACCCTCAGGTGTACAGTACAAATTACACAAGCAAAGACAGAAATATACCTCCTTTCAGAATTTGTAGCAATAAAAGACTGTATGATACATCATTTACAGTTTGTACAAGCATATATACATTATTATAGAACAGGAAATATGTTATAGTGTCCTGCATAAGGAAAAGTAGGGCGGCCACGGTGGTGCAGTGGTTAGCATTGCCACCTCACAGCAAGAGGTTCTCCGGTTCGATCCTCGGCTGGGGTGCCTTCTGTGCGGAGTCTGCATGTCCTCCCTGTGGTCACGTGGGTTTCCTCCGGGTGCTCCGGTTTCCTCCCACATCCCAAAGACATGCTGCAGGTGGATTGGACACTCTAAATTGGCCCTAGGTGTGCGTGTGAGTGTGCCTTCTGTGGAAGGTTGGGCACCGGGCTGGCAACTCGACACCGTAAAACTCCACTGCCATTCAATGTGCGGACAAGGTGATCCGCTGTGGCGACCCCTAACCGGGAAAAGCCGAAAGAAGAAGAAGAAGTCCTGCATAAGGAAAAGTAAGAAAGACATTTGAAGAGGAGCGAAAAAATTATTGTGGGAGGGAGAAACACAAAGTTGTAAATGAAGAAATTGGTAAGCTGATAAGAAGGGGTCATCCTGTTATCCATGAAACAGTTACATTTGTATTATATGACGACATAGTCATGAAGAGTCATAATGAATTCCTATTTGTCTAATGTCTTGAAGTAAATTCCAGCTTACAGGAATGATTTTGGAAAAGTATCGCTCACAGGAACCAATTGTAAACTGAGACCTGTGCATTTGCAAATAATCAGAATTCCGTAAGATGGTGTGTTTATTTGTATTTTTTAAGTGGGGAGGGGGTGGCAGCACTGTTCATTTAGAAATTTTTAAGTGTGTTAAGAAGATTAACCCTGGTCCCAACAGTTAGCCATTTGCTTTTTTGCGGAGTGGTGCAGAATTGTTCATTAATATTGGAAAGCCAGAGAAACCTAAGCATTTTTGGTACTTTAGAAAACAGTGGCATTTTGTGCAGAATTAAGGGTAATATAACTGTCAAGCTATATTCCTACTTGGGGAGCAAGACGTTTATGGCAATGGAACACCTGGCTTTTACAGTTAGTAAGTCAGAAAGAGAATTACATCTGAACGTATATATGTTTAGAATTTGTAGCAAGTAAAGGCTGAATACTATATCCTTCCGAATTTGGAGAGAAATCTAAGCATTTTGTTCTTGGTACTTTGGAAGACAGTGCTATTTTGTAAGGGAATTAAAGGCAATGTAACTGGCAAGCCATATTCCTGCCTGGGGAGCAAGCCATTTATGGCAATGGAATTCCTGGCTTTAACAGTTAGCAAGTCAGAAAGGTGGAATCACCTCTGAACATATAAATGTTCAGAATTTGTAGCAAGCAAACGCTGAATAATACATACATCCTTCAGAATTTCTAGAAGCATAAATACATTATTATAAAAAATGAAGTGTGTCACACTGTCCTATATAAGGAGATGCAAGGACTTCAGAATGACAGGGGAAAAACTGTGCATGTGTGTCTGTGTGTGGGTGTATGTATGCATGCATGTATGTATGTATGGGGGGGCTCAGAAGGTAATAAAAGGGGTCATCCTAAATGTTGGAATGAGTACAAGTACATTTACATACCACTTGATTCTCTGCTTTTGCAATCACTGTTTGGGCTTTCATTGTGTGCAGATCATTGTATTGTTGCACAGATGTTTTCTGGGAAACCCTATTTAATGATTTTTTTTTTCTACTAGCCAATCCCATGTCTGCTTTCAGATTTGTGATCTGCTAGTATTCAGTGTGGTTTACTCATTGAACCTTATCTTCCCCAATGGTTCCTCTCTGTGAGCCGATATGGTGTTGATGTCAAGCAATTTGTTGCAGAGCCTGTCACTGGCTTTGGATGGATCTTCTCTTTGACAGGATTTTGTGGCTATTTTGATGAAACACCTTTGTTTTGTGGGTTCTCTATTTATATAGTTGGAGTTATTGTGGTCCCCACTCACTTCAGAGATGTTCATTTATAGCCCTGGAGATATATTTGTTGCACTTTATTTTACAAGGCAGCTGTGTGGAGTACGTGTGGTGTGGCTCAATGGGATTCATATTATATGATTGAACAATTAAAATATCGAACCTCACTTCAGTGACACAAGAGCATCGAACATCTTAATCGAAAGCCAACATCAACAAATCTCACCTCATCAAAGAATAGTTGGCCAACAACTGCGCATTATTATCTTACTTGTTACTTTTGCTTTGCTATGTATAACATGATGGGAGTAAATATGTATATTCTTTCTAACTTATGTACAGCTGTTGGCCAAGTGCTAGCAGGCCTTCTATTTTTTCTTATTCTATATTTGGATACAGTTCCTCTGAGGCTCTCTCACCTATCATCAGGTTGTTACAATTCCTATAATTTCCCCATCACCTTCTTATAGGGAGCATCACTGTCATCTGTACTGATGGCAGGGACATTTTTTTTAAGTACTCCAGAATGTTTGTTTGTATGTGACGGACAATGTGGAATGCTGTATTGGATACTAACACACATTTCCTACATAAAGTCACAACGAGTCTGAATTGCTTCCGCTCATTCTTAATTAACCATCATAGGATCATACGACCATAGGAAGTTACTAGGCTATTGGCCCTGAGGCCCTTACAAACCTATCCAAAAATGTATCCCATGTTCCAACAAGTCAGCACCTGATGCCCCTGTCCAGCAGGGACACAAGTGAAATCCCAGGGGTGTATTCACTGTTCCCCATCCAGTTATCCAGGTTGCGCTTAAAAAGGGTTAATGACGTATTCTGCTTGACGTGGGGAGGGAGTGTATTCCACTGAAAGGGAGTCTCTGGGACACAAATCTATCCTGCCAACAAGTCCTATTGATGTCACAGACCAGGATGAGGTCATGTGTGCAGGTTACTCGACTGGAGCATGACTTGCGGATATGCAGCAGTCCCATCAAGGCGGGGTCTGAGATTGCTTTGTATGCCAGACAGAGGTCACCTCTGAGGAGTCTGTATGACACTGAGTAGAGAGACAGGGCTTTTAGCCTCTCTGTTTAGGGTATTTGTTTGAGGCCCTAGATTCTACTGGTGATGAACCTCTGTGGTCTCTCCAGTTGCTGCATGTGCTTTGAGAGGTACATGCTGAAAGGGGCATTGTACTCAATAATGGGTCTTTATAAGGGAAGAATACAGTGATGTTATGACCTCCTTGTCCCTGGATGAGATACCCTTCTTAATAAGGTGGGCCATGTAGAATGGAGGCAATATGGTGGTCAAAAGTCAGTTTGCTATCAACCTGAGTGCCCAAATCCCTCACGACTGATTGCATGCTTAGGACCTTGTTATTAATGTGATAATTTGTTGAGACATCACTCTCCCCAAATGTGATGATGATGCATTTTTTGACATTCAGTCTGAGGCCATGTTTCTGGCACCAGTCATTTGTTTGGGTGACACCCTTTTGGAGGATGTCCCCATCACTAGAGGAATTGAAAACAATGTTCAGCTTACAGTCATCTGCAAAGTTGGTCAGCCATGGTCCACTGGTTTTGGTCTGCACCTCAAAAAAGTATATCCCAAACAACAGAGGCCCCAAGGCTGATCCCTGGGTACACCACTCATTACAGGTCTGCTGCTTGAGGTGCCTTCCCCAGTTTTGACTAGGTGGGTTCTATCGGTGAGCCAGTTTGCTACCTATCTGATAAACATATGGATTGATGCCTAGTTGAGAGAGTTTATCTATAAAACCCACATGGGGAATAATATCGAAGGCTTTAGCCAAGTCACGGTAGGCAGTGTGTCTTCCCCTCGTCCATGGCTTTGGTTCATAGGTAGGTACTAGGCTATCGGCCTTGGGGCCTATACAAGCCCAGCCAAAAAGGTACCCTGACTTTTGCCACCCAAGAAAATTATATTCCTGAGCCACTGTCGAGCAGAGCCACACAGGTGATCCCCAGGGTGAATTTCCTATTTCCCATCCAATCATCAAGATTTTTCTTGAAGAGTGCTAATGAGAAGCTTTGTTTGATATAGATAGGTAGTTTATTCCAGAGTATGGGAAGTCTCTGGGACAGGAATCTATCCCTCCGGCATGTTCTGTTTATTGTGGTGACAAGGTTTAGGTCCCTAGAGCACATAGCTCGGAGGGATTGGGATTTCTTTAAGTGGAGCATGTCCAACAGCTCTGGGTTTGACATAGCTTTGTATGTTAGGCAGAGATCACCTCTGAGTAGGCAATATGTGACGGAGTAAAGCTGGAGTTTTTTGAGACGGTCTGCGTAGGGCATCTGTTTGAGGCCAGTAATTCTCTTTGTGAGGTATTTCTGCGGTCTTTCCAGTTGTTGTAGATGTCTTGTGAGGTACATACCAAAAGGGGCGTTGTACTCTATAATGGATCTAATGAGTGATGAGTACAGGGGAACAATTACCTCTTTTTTTCTGGATGAGAAACCTTTTGTGATGAGGTGTGCCACGTACAAGGATTTCCTGACTACTGTGGCGATGTGATTATCAAAGTAGAGACTACTGTCCACCTATGTCCCAAGGTCTCTTATCACACTTTCGGTGTTATGTATACTACCGCCTATATTGTAGTTCATGGGTACAGAGTTTTTACCAAAGGGGATGACAATGCACTTTTTGGCATTGAGCTTGAGGCCATGGCTTTGACACCAGGCATCTGTCTCAGTGAGGCCCTTTTGTAGGATGTCCACATTGTTAGGAGTTTCGATTATAGCTCCTAGTTTGCAGTCATCTGCGAACTTCGTTAACCAAAGACCTTCTGTGTTAGCCTGTACTTCAGAGAAGTAGATACCAAACAGGAGAGGACCCAGAACTGAATCCTGTGATACTCCACTTGTCACTGGTCTGAAGTTGGACTTGGAGTCTGCTACTTTCATAGTGTGGGTTCTGTTAGTGAGACAGTTGGCAACCCATCTTGTGACATAGGGATTTATACCTAGTTTAGTGAGTTTATCTATAATTCCAGAGTGGGGGAATGGTGCCGAAAGCCTTGGCAAAATCTAGATAGGCTGTGTGAACCACCTTACCCTTGTCTATGGCTTTGGTGACTGCTTCAAAGAAGTCTATCAGGTTTAGGAGATATGATCTGCCTTTTACAAACCCGAACTGGGTGGGGTCCAGAGTTTGGATATTACCAATGTCTTTGTTTATAAGTTCCATGATGATGCATTCCATGGCCTTGCAGACCAGGCTCATCAGGCTAATGGGGCGGTAGTTCCCGGGGTCCGTGGTGGCTCCCCCCTTGTGGAGTGGGATAACCGTCACTGTGCGCCATTCAGCAGGTACAAAGCCTGAGGTGAGGCTATGATTGAACATGATACTTAGGTGGGGTACCAGTTCGTTCTGTAGTTCGTGTAGAACGCAGCCTGGGATGTTGTCTGGTCCCATGGATGCTGTGTTCTTGGCTTTGGAGAGTGTGGTTTTTACCTGTGCAGCGGTGATTACAGGAACTTTGCATTCTTCCGGTATAGAGATAGGCTCTTTAGGGGGTGAGAGGGGGGTAAAGTTAGCACTGAACCTATCTGCCAGGATGTTGGCAATATCAGTTGGGTCTGTATATTTAGTGCCATTGTGCTGTAACTCAGAGCAGATCTGAGTGTTGCCATTGAGATTCTAGATGACGAAGTTGACTTGTTGGACACTTTAAAAAGTTTACATGTCAGGATTCTTAAACCTGACAAAGGGGGTGGTTTAGTACTAATGGACACTTGTCATTATGAAAACTGTCTTACCCACATGTTATTGCAGGATGCTTATACACTGTCTAGCATTAACGAATTGAATGCAGCGTATAGGTGCATCCATGTCTTCTTGAATGATTTGTTTTTAAAAAATGTTATAGAACAAGATGTGTTCAAATATTTGACCGTTTCATTTCCCAAGATTCCAACAGTTTTCGGATTACCCAAGATCCATAAAGATGTGCACAACCCTCCCATGAGGCTATTGGTTAATGCTAGGGGTTCAATCACTTACCTGATAGCCAAATACGTGGACAATATACTGAAAAAATATGTTGAAAAGGAAACACACATCTGTAAAGACTCTTGGGCTTTTTTAAAAGCCATGGGTGCTTTAGAATTCAAGAGAGGTCATAGATTTTTGACAATAGATGTAAAAGACCTCTATACGTCTATCCCTCATGCTACAGGGATCGACTGGGTCACTGACCGTTTATTGCATCACAACGCTAGCAGTGTAGAAATCAGATTGGTGCAGGAATTGTTAGACGTCATCTTGAAGTTCAACTCTGTAACATTTGGGGGAGAGATATATTTACAGAAGACTGGTGTAGCCATGGGCTCACCAGTAGGGGCCAGTTTTGCCAACATTGTAATGGCTGAATGGGAACACAGATATGTCTTTGGTAATCGCAATGGTCAGTTCAAAATCGATTTTTATACCAGATTTTTGGACGACATCTTTATATTGACAGAAGGTTCAACTAATGATGTGGGGACTTTCATGGACAATCTCAATTCCAGCACGTCTTTTTTGAATTTTACATTTGTAGAGTCTGATTTTAGAATTTCTTATCTGGATGTTGACTTATACAAAGACATTTCTGCTGGTGGATTTAAGGCCAAAATATTTCGTAAGAGTTCCTATTCTAACACCATGTTACACTTTACTAGTGCCCACCCTGGGCACCAAAAAAGAGGGGTAGTCAAGGGGCAACTTGTGCACGCTGCTCGAATGGTAACAGACGACGAACCCTTTTTAGAAGAATGTGAGTTTATTAAGGGATTGTTTCTACACAGAGGTTACCTAGACAAGTTTATTCACGACCTTGTTACTGAGGTCCAGACTAAAAGGTATGGTGGTGTTTATAAACCTATTTTACAAAGCAGTTTGTTCATAAGTTGTCCACCAGAACATTCACCTCCAGTTATGCCTGAGGTCTTTGTAGACAACAAGAAAGTAGACACTTCTATTTCTTTCATCACTAATTATAGTGCTGAGACTCACTTAATCAAGGAGGTGTTTGTCAAGAACTGGAGCATTTTCTGGTGTGACGATGCCTTACAAGCCAGGTTTGGTACTTTGCCTAGTTTTATATACAGGAGGGGTGATAACCTCAAATGGATACTAGAAACAAAAAAGGACACTCGTGTCACAGTAGAGGGCACTTTCAAATGTGAGAGTTGCAACATGTGCAGGCACATTGCCACTGGTTCGAGATTTAAAATTGCTGGGTCTTCTTTCTCCACTGTTGGTAGATTCAACTGTAAATCTCGATCGGTTGTTTACTTAGCTTGCTGCCAGTCTTGCCCAGCGTTTTGTGTGTGCAAGACTGACAGAGGTTTTAACGAAAGAATCTATGAGCATTTATATTGTATTAGGAAAAATAAGTGTGAAAACGCTTTGGCGAAACATGTTAATGACCACCCTCAGCACAGTTTTACTTTTAGGGTGTTAGGACAGGTTCCTTGACATCAGGGGGGGTCCTTTTCAACTATTATTAGAGCGCCTAGAAGTGATTTGGCAGCTGAAACTCTGTTCATACAGACCTCCAGGTCTCAATGACAGAGTTAGTTTAGCTTGCATTTTGAAACTCAGAAGTATGCAGAGGTAATTTTCTTATTTCTTATTTTTATTTTTCATTTATGACTATTTTTTATGTTTTACTTCTTATTTTTCGTTATCAAATTGGTTCCATTTATTATGTTTCGTTTTTCTTGGTTTTAAACATTTTATGTTTAGACACATTTTCATTGACAATTTTTTACTTCATTTTGGTCAGTTGTCTGATTTCAAAACACAATCTGTAAAGATCTGACTTTTGTATGTAGTAGCTCTTTAAGAAGCTTTGAGATCAGCTTTTTCCCACAAATTGTCAGCGAGTTTCAACCAGTTGGTTGGTCCATTCAAATGTACCATGTGTTGTTAATTGTGTACATAAGGAGTTTTTTTACATTTGTTATCTTTTGATGTTTGTCTGAAGAAGTTCAGTTTTCTTGAACGAAAAGTGGATGTTAATAAAACACTTAATATTGGACTCTTTGCTGCTGGTTTCTGCTGACGTGGATTTTGTTTTATTCATTTTAGTTTCATATTTCCTATTTCATATCCTTCCCCTCTTTTTGGGAATTGGACACTTAAATGGTACATCCATTACATACAGCAATCTATTTACAGAGGTAAATGTGGAAGTTTGGGCTGCTCTTCTCTGGAAGTTGTAAACAAAAAAATAAAATGTGCTTTCAATTTGCATATAAGGTGGCCAGAGGCTTTCCAGGGTTCCCCACTTCACAATTCTACACACTGTGGTATTTTGTCACCTAATGGCCATTGTGAGCATTAAGAAGCCCTAGTTTTGAGATGGACTGGGGAGGAGTAGCCACCTCTTCCCTAATGGAAGCAGACCCCCCCCCCAACACCTTCAAGAGGCAGACATGTTTCTCTCAAATGAGAGAGAGAGAGAGAGAGAGAGAGTCAGGAAGAAGAAAGAAATTGCATTGGGGCCTGCATCCTAAAAGAGATCAGGTCAGCCTAGGGCCTGAACAGAATTCGGGTGACCTGAACAGAACTCGGGGGTGTTCATTACAAAACAGTGAGTCAAGGAAGAGGGTTGTAGTGAGCAAAGACTTGTTTTGATGTTTCCTTGAAATAATAGCTGAATAAATTGAGAACTGAGTAGAACGGGTGAAACTGTTGGGAAATTAAAAGGAACTTGTCTTTATAAAGACTGGCTGTTCCACAAAACTGACTGATGTAAACCAATGTTTGCATTTGCTGAAATAAACACATTTTTCTGTTCACTGAAATAAATGATATACTTGATTGTCACTGATTTGTAGTAAAGATACTATTATTATCAAGTCTAGAGACTAATGGTGCTTTCTTGACAAAGCCTACAAAGTAGATCAAAGGGCGGTGAATACACAAAAGTGTAGTATTTGACCTAACATTGCCTGAATATACTACATATGGTGGTTTCCTCGGCAAGCAAGGTTTGGTCTAAACGTACCAAAGTGCAGTACTGTTCCGTTTCTGTTTCGCTGCTTGCAAGTGCAGACCCACTGTGAGCCGATTTCCTCACCTACAGAAAACGAGACTTGAGAGTGTATGTGTATCTTATGAGGAAATACTAACTTTTATTTGTCAAACTATGACTTCTGTCATGACTAATCACAATGAGAGGCAATAAAATGTTTTTGCATTACTACAGTCATAACAAAAGTGATTTACAAAGTGTTGTATTCTAAAGAAAGGTGTACTGAAATGAGGTTTGGGAACAATCCTCCAAAAGCAGCATTGTTGACTGAATTCTCAACTGAGTGATGGACTGAATTTTTTCTTTGCCACATCAAAAGTCAAAAAGATAAAAGTAGAAGCTAGACCAAGAGTAAAGTAAGTGAAACCATTCTTAGAATAAGTTTAAAAAAATATTACAGCACAAAACAGGGGCAGAATGAAAAATACTGTTAAATGTTTTAATAAAGTATTACAAACAGCTGACAGTTTGCTTACCAAATAAGTGTACAGTAAACTGTTGGAAGGTAGTGTACAAAAGATTAGTACAGTACATGTACTAAGATTCTGAAAGAAATTTATTGAGAAAAATGATGTTGCAGTATGAAGTAAGTATTTAATAAGAGTACTAGTAAAACAAATTACTGAAGCTGGTACTCAGTATTGTGTTGAAATTTCAAACCACAAAAATGGTTTACTGCATTTTAAATGAAGACCAGAAAAACACCATAGTGTCAAATTACCTGTGACTTGAGGAAAGCTGTTGAAATTATTCTTGCTAGACGGGGCAGTGGTGCAGCGGTTGTGTTTTCGCCTCACAGGCAAGAGGTTCTCCAGTTCGATTCTCAGCTGGGGTGCCTTATGTGCGGAGTCGGCATGTCCTCCCTGTGCCCGTGTAGGTTTCCTCAGAGTGCTCTGGTTTCCTCCCACATTACAAAGACATGCATCTGGAGTGTTTCTCCCTGGGCCTCCGCTGAAAATTGGCCTTATTCCAAGTCGGACTTTCCTGGTAAAACAAATGTTAAATTAGTAAATGCAGGGTAGAAAGTTGTGTTTACAAAAAAGTGAAGAAATAATTAATTTAAAAGTGACAGAAACATGTCAGCATAAAGTATGTGTTTGCAAAAAACAATTGTGTAGCAGAGAGAGATGTCACATTGGTTTTCTGAAAAAGTAAAGTAGAATTTTTAAAATGTGCATTCTGTGTATTAAGGAAGAACACTACACTGATTTTCTGAGAAAGTAAGTTGGATAGTTCTTAAGTGTGTGCACTGAGAAATGTTATGTTTTATGTTTAACTACAACTGTAAAGTGATATTTCATCCTCTACTGAAGCTAATGGTAACTGTTTCGAAAATAGTTCTAAAGTACTGCTGCACAGAAATAAAAACAATAGTACTTATGCACTGTGTAATTTACTAGGTGATTAGGAATAGAGTTCTAGTGGGGACATATTGTGGCATATTAACAAATTTTGTATTGAGAAAAACAAACCCAAGCTGATTGTTGGAAAAAAGGAATCAAGCTAAGGTGGGTCCTCTGCGTGGAAAAAGGAGGAACTCAGTTACATGTTGACAGTAAAGCTGATAACTCTACAGTATGCAGAGTAAAATCTTAAAACTGCAATTCTGAAGTATGGCTGCCTTGCAAGACTGAAAAAGAATACTGCTTATAAGAACCACACACTTCTTATATTTATGGCTTGTCCTACATCTAAAACATATACCTATAGATGTACAAAAACTATATTCTGGTGTAATATATAATAGTACTATTTCAAATGTAAAAACTTAGTAATTATTCAGGACCATTACAGTGTTCAGCATACTGAGAACACACTCACACCATACCATACTGTGCAACACCCACAGCTGAAACCCGCTGTAATACAAACTGTCACACTTTGACAGTGAATGCACTGAAAACTGGATATAATGTAATGTACAATACCATATCTCAAGTCCTTCTCTGTGATTTCATTAAGAGTCTTTCATAGAGTAAGACAGAGCATTCTACTACAAAATGCCCCCAGCAGTGTTATCCTTAGGTATTTCAATACAGTTCAATGCTCAATATGAGCTCTCCTCTCCACTTTAGCTGCTTGAAAGCATGGGGTTATAGCAATGGCATGTCCTCCTGGAGAAAAATACAGAGATTCTAGTTTTCACATAATGGCAACTCATCAAATAAGCATTCTAGACCATCATTTTGCTCAGCATACTGAGAAAATACACAACTCAATGCCTACAATGGAAACAGAGTATAATGCAAAACAGCAGATTCTGACAACCAAAGCATAGGAACTAAAGCATCTGGATTCTATGTATAAAAAGCTATATCTCAGCTTTACTTTAAGATTTTATCATGATACCTTTTCACCCAGTTAACAGCATGGCATTCTGCTACAAAACCTACCAAGGATTATTATAACCTCAACAGTTGCAGTACAGCTAAATGTTGAATATGACCCCCACTACTTTTGCTGTTTGAAACTATGGCATTGTATCAATGGTATGTTGCAACTGAAAAAAATGTGCACAATTTTATTTCTGATGTAATGGGAACTTAGTTCGCACAAATGCTGGATATTACTTTCATTCTTTTATAAAAGCAGAGGTCAAATAGCCAACCACTTATAATTCAAAGCTGTGACACTCTTCTGAAACACTGGATTTACTAGTTTAATATAATAAGCTATGTATCCGTTCCTGTTAAGGAAAAATAGAAATGACATTCTACATCAAGGATTTCTCTGCAACCCCCTCCCCTCCCAATAAATAAATAAAAATAAAATAAAAGCAGCTGACTGCCTTTATCAGCAGATGGAGATTAGGCCTTACCAGATATGCAAGTTACACAAATATTGATTTGAAAGGTAAAATATTTATGTTTTTGCTGGTGTAAAAACTGCAGTCATGTACTTAGCATAAAGCTGGATCTGGATCCTTTCCTCCTCTTCCATATGATAGAATGTATGGGTATTCTGAACCAGCAAAACTAGTACACCAATGTCAAACTCCTTTAAATTTTTTCCTGTCTATAATGCATCAGCTTACAAAGCTTCCTCCAATTGAGTTTGCTGCCCAAACAAAACTGCTATCAACCTCAAAAGGAGAGAGGCCTTTAGATCCCCCAGAACCAAATATAGGAAGGAGGATGGGCAATGGATGTTGTTTCAGGCTGTAAAACACCAACACTTACTCTTGAATACTCAATGGATAAATACCTTCTGGGAGGCAAAAAGAACATATACCACTTCTGTGAAGCAGAGAAGTGTTTCTGACTTGAGGTTGAGATCATCTAGGTGAGGCAACCTAGAGGGGTGAAAAAATTAAGTTATGTCTTACCATAACGTTCCATCTGTGTTGTCCATCTTCTTTCATTCATCACTGATGGGTTCGGTTCCAAGCCCTCGGAACTGAGTCGGCCCATTACCAAGCTTGTGCCAGCCAAAAAGCTCTCGAGCTAAGCTTCTATCCAGAATGTCCTGCTCCTTGTTACCTCAGATCGAGTTTGCTGAAGATGGAAAAGTAAAGCCAAGGCCACTTCTGCACAAATGCTCTAGTACACCATTAGGAACCAAAGCATCCCCCAGGAGACTTTGGTGGGGGAAGGAGGGTGGGATGTGATGAATGAAAGATGAACAGCACAGATGGAATATTATGGTAAGACATAACTTCTTTATTTGATGTTAATCTTCTTTCCATTTATCACTGATGGGACAGAATCCCAAGCTACCTTGAGGTCCATGGGCGGCCCTTATGGAAGAACATTCCTGAGTACCATTGAGCTGAAGGCAGCTCTCCCTCTGGAGACCACGTCCAATTTGTAATGACTGATAAAGGTATGAGGTTTAGCTCAAGTGGCTGCTGTGCAAACATCATCCATGGAAGCCCTGGAATGGAAAGCTACAGATGCTGCCATATATCTAGTGCAGTGAGCTTTAACCTTTGGTATAGGTTCTTTTGTGAGGGAGTAGACAAAATGGATAATGTCCCTCAGCCATTTTGATAACGTAACCTTGGAAACAGAACTTCCCATTCTAGGCCCAGAAAAGGAAATGAAAAGCTGTTCAGACTTGCAGACAGGTTTGGTCCTGTCTAAGTATAATCTCAGTTGCCTATGTACATCCAAGGAATGCAGGCAGTACTCTCCTTTATTGGAAAACTTCAGAAAGAACACAGGTATATCAATGGACTGGTTAATGGAGAAATCAGAAACAACTTTGGGGAGGAAGGATGGGTTCGTCCGGAATGATACTCTGTCTTTATGGAAGACCAGATAGGGCCTCTTGATACACAATGCCTGCAGCTCTGAGACCTGTCTGGCTGACGTGATGGCTACTAAGAACAAAGATTTCCAGGACATGAATTTTAGGTCACACTTCGCTGTGGGTTCAAAGGGGTTTTGAGTCAAAGACTGGAGGACTAAAGTGAGGTTCCATGGTTCCACAGGCTGTCTATTAGGAGGCCTGATGTGAGAAGTTCCCTTGAGAAAGGCTTTACATAGACATAAGGAGATGAGGGGGATGCCATCTACACCATTGTGTTAATTAGAAATCGCTGCCAGGTGTACTCATATGATAGAGGCAGAGGCTCCATTATCAGAAACTTAGCCAGGTATTGCAGCACTGCAGTCACTGGAGCCGAATACGGGTCTAGCATGTTATCCTTAGACAAGATGGAGAACCTTTTCCATTTATCCTGATATAGTCTTCTGGTGGATGGTTTATGAGAGGACAGAATGATGTCCCGAACAGGTGAGGTGAGATCAGCTTGCCTGACAACTAACGGAAGTGGAGAAACCAAGCCGTTAGCTTGAGGTTGGACAGATTCGGGTGGCTCAATCCCTGGGGGTAAGTAATCAGATCTGGACGAGGGTCAAGAATCCATGGCCTGTACACTATATGAGGCTGGAGGAAGGGGGCCAAACTTGTCGAGGCCAGAACGGAGCTATGAGGATCACCTTGCATCTCAACCAAAGAGCTTTCTTTAAGAACTGTGGGATAAGTGGGATGGGGGGATAAGCATAAAGAAGTCCTGTGGGCCAATCATGGATCAAAGTATCCCTTGGGGACTCCCCCTACAGGGGGAACAGGGCAAACTAGCTGCTGCACTTGTTGTTTGATGGGGAGGCAAAAAGATTGCAGCAAGGCTGGCGCCAATGGCTGAAGATTTCTGTTGCCACCTTGGTATTGAGGGACCACTTGTGAAGCAGGAGGATGCATCTGCTTATGCTGGAGCTCCCTGGGATATGCGTTGCTATCAGAAAGCGGTTGGAAGCTATCATCCACTGCCAGATTCTCATGGTCTGTCAACACGGGGGGGTAGGACTTGGTTCCTTCTTGCTTGTTGATGCACCAGACCACTGACATATTGTTTGACTGAATTGCAATCGTCCCAGAAGGGAGAACCGAGTGAAATGCCTGCAACGCTAACAGCATCGCTCTCAATTCTAGTATGCTGATATGCAGGTTGGCCTCTATGTTGGACCATGCACCTTGGACTGACTTTCCCTGGAAATACCCCCCCCCACCCAATCAGGGAAGCATCTGTGGTCACAATGGCCTTGGGCTGGGGAGACTGGAATAGGAGACTCTAAAGGTCTGTATCTGACCTCATCCACCAAAGAAGGTCCTACTTGCAGGAGTTGGTTATATAAATCTGGGAACTGAGAGGGTGATAGTTTGGGAACCACTGTGAAAGAAGTAGCCATTGCAGGAATCGCATGTGGAGCTTCACAAGGGGCACTATTGGAATTGAAGCTGTCATGGTTACTAGGGCCTGAAGAACATTCCTTGCTGAAACTTTTGTTTGACAGAGAATCACCTGGAGCTGGAGCATCAATCGCTGCAGTCTGAATTGGAAGTGACACTAGACAGGACCGGGTATTTAACACTGCTCCAATGAATTCTATTTGCTGTGTAGGAGTAAGGTTTGACTTCTCCCAGTGTACTGTTATACCCCAAGTTTTTACCAGAGAGAGAGTGTAATGCAGGGCTATTACCAGCAGACGCTTGGTGGGGGAGATGAGGAGCCGGTCGTCCAAATATAGAAACACCTGGAATCCTTGTAGTCTCAAGTGAGCTGTGACCACTGTCATACACTTCGTGAACACTCTGGGAACTGTACAGAGACAAAATGGCAGGAAATTAAATTGAAAGTGACTGGCCCCCAGCTGCAAATGAAGCAGACTCCTGGAGCATTTGTCCATTTTGATGTGGTAATACGCATCCCTGAGATCTATCGAGCACATCCAATCGCCTTCCTTTAAAAAAGGGAGAATGAACTGAACCGTGACCATCCAGAGTTTGGTTTGGGTGACAGACTTGTTTAAGCTGCTATGATCCAGAATGGGTCTCCAGTCCCCTGTCTTTTTTGGCACCAAAAAGAATCTTGAGTAGAATCCGGATCTGCATTGGTCTGGTGGGACTGGTTGGATGATTCTTTTTTTGAGACAGCTTTATTATTTCTGAAGCTGCATCTTTCCTTTGACTGAGTGGAACATTGGGAAGCTTTTTTGGAAGTTTTAGTTGACAAGAAAGGGGGATGGTGTAATCTCTGTTGATTATGCTCTGCACCCAACAATAAGTGGTAATAGAGTGCCAGGCAGCATGGTGCAGAGAAAAATGACCCCCGACTGCTTTCAGAGGAAAGCAATCAGGCAACTCATCAGGAGCACTGGTAAGGCTGTCCAGAGAAGGAATCCCTGGAGCCCTGGTTACGAGGACCCCCTCTGCCCTTTTAGGTGGGTCTTCCGGAATTGTTACCCCTCTGCTCCTGGGGGTATCATCGTCATGTGCGGCATGGAAAGGACCCTGAGATTTTTTTGTGCCACATTTTCCCACTCCTCTGATTCCCGGAAAAGGAACGTTGAGGGTTGGAAAACTGTAGGCCTATGGCAGACAGGGTCTTGCCATCGTGCTCGCACCTGGCTAGCGTGTCCTGCGCCTTGGAACCAAAAAGGGATGATGCTTCGAAAGGAGCATTCAGAAAGGAAAACTTGAAGGGATCCGCGAGGTCACAAATGTGCATCCAGGCATGACCATGCCTGAACCCGGCACTCTAGCCTCCCCTTCGGTTGCATGCAATAGCAACCTCAAGGACGAGTTGGAAATAGATTCCAGGGTTGCGAGCTGCAAGGAAACTTTATCCCTTACCTCATTAGACACCTGTCTTATGAGTGTTCCAGACAGCTCAGACATCAAATCTCTCTGGAACCTCATAAAATGTGCCAAGTAGTTCAGAGACCATATGGCAAAGGTCGCTGATGTGTAAACTCGCTTCCCAAGTCTGTCCGCCACCCAGAATTCTCTGTTGGCCAGGTGTTCAGCTGGAGTTTCCTCAGCCAAGTCTTTTTTCGTCACTGCCACCACCACCATAGCGTTGACTGGTAACCCTCTGGACCACTGCAGGTTCTCCTCGGGCAGGGAAAGAATTTTGTCAGGTCTTCGAGGGATCACCTCAATGGAATCAGGGTTCTTCCAAGCATGCTGCACAACAAGCTGGACAAGCTCGTCGGCAGGTGGTGTGTCACCCAAGAGGTAGATGGCTGGGAGCGAAAAGCCTCCAGGAACATGGACTCCTCAGATGGAGGGTTGAAGGGTTTCCAGTCACCTCTCTGTTTCAGCATTTAGAGGAAGTCTCCAAAAGAGACATTATCAGGAGGTGACCGTGGGGACCCTTCATCATCATCGTAATCCATGCCTTCCATTAGAGACTCCCCGGGTGAATCTATGTGCTTCTTCTTGCAAGATCTCTTTCAAGGGGGATCCTCAGTGGGGGACTGAGTAGGCTTCGGAAGAGCAGGTACCCTGAACAGGGGTGTCCTGTGGCTTCTCTGCCCAGTGCCCCGGGGAGGTGGTCTGTGTCAGCTGTAGCACAGGGGGCGAGAAAGTACAGATGTGTACACTTACCATAAATGTACATGTTCAAGCGTATTCACTGTTGCAGTCCTAACCATTGGGTTATCCATGCTGTGGTAGCCCTTAGTCGGTCCGAATACTAGAGTCAAGGTTTTGTGCGTCGGCTGCTGTCACTTGCTGAGTGACGTCAGGTCGTTCGAGCTATAAAGGAGAGCAGGCGATGCCATTACCTCAGTTTTTCTTGCCTTAACCAACCAAAGAAGTCCAATTTTAATTAGTAGTAGTCTTGGGGTCAGAGACCCCCTAGAAATGTGTGTCTCTCTAAGGAAAGCAGATATCAGGGTGAAGGAGGGAGGGAAAGCATGACTGCAGCAGTGAATACACTTGAACATCTACATTTACGGTAAGTGTACACGACTGTACTATGTTCTTCGTGTTTCACTTCTGCAGTCCTAACCATTGGGAAGATTCACAAAGCTGAGGAGAATGATGGAAGGTTGATAGAACCTTAAGATTGGGTGAGCATGCCCTGCAGAACTGCAGAGGCAAACCCAGCACTAGCTTTTGAGAATAGATTCAGATGGCAATGTTTGGTGAAGGTGTGGACTGAAGTCCATGTGGCAGCTTCCAGGGTGTCCTTGGTGGGTACTCCTCTAAGGAATGCTGTGGAAGTAGAGGTTGCCTAGTGGAATGGGTTCTGATGGTCTTAGAGAGTGGTTTTCCAAGCCAGGAGTAGCAAAATTGGATGCAGTGTGGGCTATCCATTTGGAAATGGTCTGTTTGGATATTGGTTTCCCCTGTGCCTCTGTTTTAAAGCTGACCAAGAGCAGGTCAGTTTTCCTGGATGTCTTTGTATGATCCAGATAAAATCTGAGTTGTCTGTGCACATCCAAAGAATGCAGTATCCTTTCCCTCTTGTTCTGAGGGTTAGGGAAGAAGGTGGGCAGGTGGATGGCCTGGTTGGGGGTAACATCCGAAACCACCTTTGGCATGGAGGAGGGACTGATTATCAGGCAGACCCTGTCTGCACAGAAGATGATAAATGGCTCAATGTCCATTAAGGGTTGAAGCTCTGACACTCTCCTGGCTGAAGTAATAGCCAGGAGAAAGGCAGTCTTCCAAGAGAGGTACTTTAGTTCTGAGAATGCTGCAGGCTCAAGGGAGGCAGAGTAAGCTTTTCTAAAACATAGTTCACGTCCCAAGCTGGGGTGGGCTGTCTTCTAGGAGGCTCCTCTAAGGAACTGTTTGATAATAGGGTGGGAGAACAATAACTGTTCTGTATCAAAGTGTGCCGAGATGGCAGAGGCATGGATCTTTATGGAAGAAAAGGAGAGACCCTTATTAAGAAGCTCAGCAAGATAATCTAGAATAAGAGGAATGGAGGGCAGATGTATGTCTGTCCCCTTGGACTGGTCCAGGAGCAGAATCTTTTCCAATTTCCAGCATAAGATTTTCTGGTGCTGGACCTTCTGGCTTCTGTGATGATGTCAAGGAGTTGCTTGCTTAGCATAGATTCCTTGCTGGGTTTGGTAGAATAAGCCAAGCTGAGAGCTTGAGTGTCTGAAGGTCTGGGTGCAGCATTGTTCCCCTACCTGGGATAGCAGGTGAGGTAGCAGAGGTAGCTGCCAGGGGGGTGGTGAGATAGGGGTACCAATGCAGTCTGGGCCAGTCTGGGGCAATGAGTATTGCTCTTGGTTTTTTCTCCCTTATCTTGATTAATACTTTTGGAATGAGAGGTAGAGGTGGGAATGCATTACAGAAAGAGGGTATTCCAAGGGAAAGTCAGGGAATCGACCTTCCAGGCCAGGTGATGGTACTCCCTGGTGCAGAATTTCTGTACTTGGTGATTTAAATGCGAGGCAAAGAGGTCCACCTGGGGGGGGGGTCCCCCATGTGTGGGTAATTTGCAGAAAAACATCTCTGTGGATTTGCCATTCATGTGGGTCCAGCAGGTCTCTTCTTAGGTGGTCTGCCAAGGTGTTGTTGATGCCAGGTAGGTATTGGGCCATAATATGTAGTCCCATGGATGAGGCTACTAGCCACAGGTTCATGGCTAGTCTGCACAGGGGGTAACATTCAGTCCCTCCCTGTTTGTTGATGTACCACATGACTGTGGTGTTGTCTGTTTTTATGAGAAGAACCCCTGGTTTGAGATAGGGCTTGAAGGATCCCAGAGAGTTTTGCACTGCTATAATTTCCTTTTGGCTGATGTGCAAGGGTAGTATTTGTGTGTCCCAGAGACCTTGGGTGCATCTGCCTTCTAGGTGGGCGCCCCAGGCTATGTCCGAACCATCTGCAGTTATGGTCTGATCTGATGGACAGAGGGTGAATGGAAGTCCCCTGTTCAGAGCACAGGCATGGGCCCGCCAGAGGAACTCAGACCTTTTGCAAGGGATCACAGGCAGGGAAGTGTCCAGCGGTTGTGAATGTAGACACCACAGGTTCTTTAGGTACCACTGAATTTTCCTCATGTGCAGTCTGGCCAGAGATACCAGGAGGATATATGAGGCCATGTAGCCTAGAGCTTGCAGGAATTTCCTGTCAGAAAGCTGGGTTTGGAAGGCCAGAGTAGTGAAATATATTAGTAGGAAACTTTGTTTTTCTGAGGACAGAAAGGCCATTTGCTGTTCTGTGTCCAGTAAGGCTTCCAGAAATATGATTTTCCTTGTAGGTGTCTGTTTTGATTTCCTTTCATTGATAGTGAACCCGAGAGAGGTGAGTAGGGTTTTTACAAATGGAGCAGTTCCTTGCAGTCTGCCTGGATGAGACAGTCGTCCAGGTAAGGGTAAATCTGTACATTGTTTTGCCTGCAAAAGGCAATGACATGAGCAAGACATTTGTTGAATACCCTGGGAGCAGTAGATAAGCCAAAGGGCAAAGCAGAGAATTGAAAGTGTAGTGATCCTGCTCTGAAGCACAGGAATTTCCTGCATGATTCCCTTATTGGGATGTGCAGGTAAGCATCCTTTAGGTCTAAGGTGACCATCCAAGCTTTGTTTGGCAGCACTGGTAGAAGCTGTTGTAAGGTAAACATTTTGAATTTTGGGATTACCAGGAAGGTTTTGAGAAAGGATAGGTCCAGGATGGGATGCCAAGTCCCCTCTTTTCTGGAAACAAGGAATAGTCTGGAATAGAATCCTTTTGCAACTTGTTCTGGAGGTACAGATTCTACTGCCCCTAGGGATATTAGGTTTTGCACTTGTTTTAGTGCTTCTGGCCACTGGTTTGGAGGTAGGTCCGGATATCCTCTTGGAGGTGGTAGTTCTCGGAAATTTAATTTGTACCCCTGAGCAATGTTTTTTAAGACCCACTTGATCTTTTGTTATAGAGTTCCAATTTTCTCTGCATAGAGATAGCCTTCCTCCTAGCTTTTGGTGTGGTGGAGGAAGGCAGAGATGGGAAAGGTAGTCACTGAGTGTTTTTTCCATACAGGGTTGCTTTTGAACTCCGTGCTCTAGTGTTTGAGGGGGTGGGGGCACTGTTTTTTTGCTGGCCCTGAGTTTGAGTCCTGGTGGGTCTGTCTCTATGGGTTTTGCCTTGTGCCTGCCTGTTTGGTGCAAGAAAGGACCAGTGTTTAGGGAAAAATTTCTGCTGAACCTAGGAGGTTGTACTTGAAGAAAATCTTTAACAGTCTGCATCGATTTTGCTTTGTCTTCCATCTTTTTAAGTACCTCTTCAGTTTTCTGTCTGAACAAGTGGTCTTTTATCAAGAGGTGCAGCCATGATTTTAGCTTTGACATGATCAGGGAGATGTTGTTTCTTCAGCCATGCATGTCTTCTGATAACAGATCCTGTCACTGCTGCCCTGCTAGAAGCTTTTAGGGTGTCAAATCCACAGTGCAAGGATTGCTTTGCTACCTGAGATGAAGAGTGCAGTAATTCTGCTATCGCTTTATTATTTGCAAAATCTGGTAAAGCAGAAATTTTCTGTATATAGTTTTTTACCTCATCTGTCCAGGGCCCTGGATTCTTTGTCTGAGGGAGTAGGATTCTTTGCAGAGGTAGCTTTAACTCCCTTAGGTCCCTGTGTAATCACTTCTGGATCTGCTATAGGATTTCCGTAGAGGAATTTATGTGAATCAGGTACCCTGTAGTCCCTGTCAGGTTTTCTGGGGGCAGGTGGAAAGGTGTCAGGGGTAAGGCTGGATTCTTGGTAAACATCATCTACTGCTTCCAAGATGGGTGGGATGGCCAGAGGCCTATGCTGGGGTAGGTCCAGAAACTCTTAGTCTTTTCTTGGATTGAGGGAAATCCGTTGATTCCCATTGGAAGTGTTCCCTGAGGGTGTGGAAGGTTTCTCCAAAGGAAAAGCCCTCCAGAGGTAATGCAGAAGGAACAGACTCTTATGCATCTGAGTCTTCATAGGCAGTAACAGGATTTTCCTCTTCAAAAACAGAGGAGTCAGATCCCTCTGAGTCTAAATCCGACTGGATGTCTGGAGAAGGTTCCCTTTTCTTTTTGGCTGGAGTGGCCTGATTATCCCAGATGAAAGTGATAAGATCCTACGCCATTTTAAGCATTCTAGTTTGAGGAGGGGGAGAAGTAGTGGAATGGAGACTTTTTGCTGTTTTCTTTGGAGTAGCTCTAAGTCTGGCCTGAAGAGTACCCCTCAGTGCTGTCGATGTGTTAGTCGGAAGAGAGGGCGAAGACCTTGAAGTTAATTCCGAAGTGAGAGCAGTATCCTCAAAAGCCAGTGCCTGCTTAGCGGCTCCAGACCCAACCAAGACAGAGACAGCTGAAGGCTCGTTAGATGATGCAGACATATGTGGCATACAGGACTCCAAAAGGGTCTCACAGTAGAGGCCTGCAAAGTAATCGAGTTGGGCATCAGGGGCTGTGAAAGCACCTCACTGAATTCCAAAGAACTGACAACCCATTTAGCGGTGGTGTTGTCAGAAGGCTTGATCTTGTACGGTCTGTCTCTATCCTTATCTTTACATTTTTTCGGAAGATCTGCAGTTTGCTGAGTGACGGACGCCATATCGGTAATCGGAGATGGAACATGAAAATAACTGGCTACAAACAGAGCTCTACGATGAATAGTTCTTGCATTAAAGAGGGGACAGAACTGACAGCGGGGTACATTGTGATCTGGGCCTAAGCAAGTGATGCAGAAAGAATGGAAGTCCCGGTGTGATTTTTGCTTTCCACAGGCGAGACAGTTACTGACTTTTTCGGACATCAGTTAGTGCAAGAAAAAAGGAAGGATCCCCAATGGGGTATTTAGCTTTAGACATTTTCAGCTGAAGTTCGAAATCTGGAAACAGCCAACTGGCACTGTTGTGAATTGCTTCTGCTATGGGCTCCACGGCAAGAAAGACTGAGGCAAGGGTGTCACCTGCTCTCCTTTATAGCTTGGACGACCTGACGTCACGAAGCAAGTGACAGCAGCTGACGCACAAAACCTTGACTCTGGTATTCAAAATGACTGAGGGCTACCACAGCACAGATAACCCAATGGTTAGGACCGCAACAGTGAAACATGAAGAACGTCTGGGGTTCCGACGTCAATGGAGTGCTCCCAGAAGCAAGAGCCCTCTCCATCACACGGAAAACAGGTCCACCCAAAGAGGGATAGGAGCCTGGAACCGAGAAAGACAACCTCGGGATGGGGGTCACACTCCGCTCCCACAAACCCACCCCCACGGAAGGAGCCTCAAGCAGGACTGGTGCAGACGAGACAACTGGCACCGAGGACGGAACTGAAGGCACACTTGGAACTGAGCCCTGAGCCGAGGAGTCCACACCCTAATCCTGAAATTGAGGAAGGACCAGTTCTGTATGAACCAAGGACCAAAGGGGCAAACCCGGGGCCTGAATGAGGTCCACTATAAGCGCCAAAGTGGTGGGTTCCGAGAAATATGTTGGAACAGAAAGCTTCGGAACCAGAATGGTCGAAGGAGGAGAGTAAGATGGAGTCCATGGAAAAAACAACTCAAGTCCTGGAGGTGGATGGGTCTTAGCAGGTGTGGGTATCCCCCTGGCTGCCAACAGCTGGTCCACAAGACGCACCACATTGAGTTCTGACAGGCTCCTGGTGGACCTAGTGGATACTCTGGATGGGGAGTCAGGTTGATCAATGACTGGGCTATATATCTGACCCAGGAACGGGTCTACGGATGGAAAGTATAGGGTCCGTGGTGCAAGGTCTGCCAGCACCAATGTCTCAAGTTTCGAGACTGGGATTAAAGGGGTCAAATCCAGTTTAGTCGGAACTGAAGACGGAACAATGCTCGGTGCAAAAGGGGCACTTTGAGCCAAAGCGGAGGATTCCAATGTCAAATCAGAGGTAGACACCAAAGGAATGCACTGAACCGGAGTGATCACAGGTGCTAAAGTCATTGTAGGCATGGTGAGGTCTATCGTCGGTGCCAGAGGTAGAATCGGAGCCGAAGCTGGCACCGATATAAGTTACGAAGAGCTTGGAGCTGACGAGGCCGATTTATGCTTCAAGGACAACTTAGGAACATTTGGTTTCACAGGCTTACCTTGATCTCCCGAGGGTGAAGAGGGATAATACACACAATCATCATGAGAGTCACTATCAGGTAACTTGCTATTACACAAAGTACAATGCTTAAAACCCGAAGTACCATTCTTATCCAACATCTTGAAAAAGAGACACAACAGGCTAGCACTTCAAAACCAAGTTGAAGCAAGTCTGCTTTAGCAATTCATACAGAGTTCAAAAAGCACACAGTAGTTATAGATACACATATAACACAAACTTACTATGAAAGGCACTAGTAGGTTAGGAAGGAAAAAGAAATACCAACTATGGTATTGGAGGAATACCACAAGGGTAAAGACAGAGGGCCGTACCAACAATGGTACCTGAAAGTTTACCAATGGGTAGAGTAAGGAAGAAGACAGAACAAGATCTAACTGTAATTTAACACAAGAAAGGCTAACGCTCAATAAAGCAAGAAATCTCAGAGAGTTTTTCACACAAAATATCAAAAATGTTTTCACTTAGCTGAGAGCTCGGCTGAAACGCGGCTTTATAGCTATGCGGCAAACGAGATCTGAGGTAACAGGGAGAAGGGCATTCTGGGTAGAAGCTTAGCTAAAGAGTTTTTTCACTGGCGTGAGCTTGGTAATAGGCCAACTGGGTTCTGAGGGCTCGGAACCGAACCCATCAGTGATGAATGGAAAGATTAACAACATCAGATAGAAGATTATCTCTGGGATCTACTCACTGGGGATGGGGGCTTCCTGATGTGATGTTTGAGTATGTCTGAGCAAGGAGAACCAGATTTGCTTGGAACAGTATGGGACAATGAGGATCACCATAGGATTGCATCTTATTAACATCTATATGAACCTGGACATCAGGGGCAAGAGGAAGTGAAATGAAGCTTGGTCAGCCACTGTATGACAATAGAGTCTCCCAGGGACTACCACTTTGGAGAAATCATAGCAAAATAATTGCTGCACTTGGTGGTGGATGGAGAAGTAAAGAGAGCCCAGCAAGGATAGCCAGAGTGGCAAAAGATTTGCTGTGCCACCTCTGGAAGGAATGATAACATGTGAGACAAAAGAATACATTTGCTGAGCTTGTCAGCGAAACAGATGTCCCTTTTGGTAATGTGTACTGCTGTCAAGAAGTGATGCAAAGCGATTGGTCATTGCCAACTCTCATAGCTTCCCAGTACAGGGGTAGTACCTGGTTCCTCTCTGCTTGCTGGTGTACCAAACTACCATCATGTTGTTGATTTGGATGGAAGTCATCCCTGGAGGTGAGAATTACTTCAGTTTCTACAATGCTAGGAGGACTGCACTCATCTCTAAGACACTGGGGTGAAGGTAGACCTCCTGTTCTGACAATATACCTCAGACCATTCTCTCATGGTCACTTTTACTGATGGAGGTGGCAACAGAAATTGTCTCCCATAAAGATCACTGGGGAGGCGAAAAACCAATGAAGCTGACATCTGCAAAGACTGGTAATTTGGTTGGTTGCTGATAGTGAATCCACCAATTGTGACCACTGTGTACTAATCAATTACCATACAACCCTCAGATGGAACTGTGTTAGGTGAACCATTAGGACAGAAGAAGCCATCAGACCTACAACCCTTAAAACACAAACTGCTGGCGGAGATGAGAACTGGTGCAGATTCCAAACTGTAGTTCATAAAGACTGGACTCTTTCTGGATGAAGAAATATGGTGCATGACTTCACTTTGGATCCCATTTCTCCCAGGCTTCCCAACATCTTAAGATTTATTGCTTCAGCAGTCATTTCATGATTCTGCCCTACAACTGAGGTCAGTCTGCTGGTTTGATGGTTCTTTCTCCCACTTTTTTGAAGGGAAATGCATATAAACACTTCAAGTCATTATGGACCTTACTTTGCTCTGGTAGTGTAGAGGGATAAATCTCTGACAACAGCCCAGCCAACCCACGTTCAATTAGCTATACATGTGACAGATGGAGTGGCAGGGGAGGGATAGCTGTGCCCATTGGGGGGGGGGGGGTACATGGGCATTCTCTGTGACCTCTGGTGGGGACTGAGTATTTGGGCATAGGGGTAACATGTCCAAGGAAGGACATGGTGCTGGGCCTGACTGAGCTGCCACTGAGGCAGGGTGATACTCTGTACATCCCCATTGCATGAACCCCCCCATACACAACCACAAAGACTGCATTGAGGGGGGGGTGAAGTGGGTAGGCTCAAGTGTAAAAACCCCATGCTAATGGTGATGGCCAAAATCCCCAGGAAGCCCTTAAGCTGTGCAAAAGGCAACAGCTGTATTGAAATAAGTCTGGATGGGGGGGGGTTGTAGAACCTGACAGACCCAGATGATATATATATATATATATATATATATATATATATATATATATATATATATATATATATGTATACACATACACCCTAAATGCTTAATTTTCAACTTAAGGTATTACAGTCCATTTGAAAACCAAGGCTCTAGAAATCCATCAGCTGCATTTGGTGCTACTGTAAGAACAAATGTAAGCAGGAAACAGGCCACATATGCTGTACATTTAAACATACATCTGCTGCAATACTGCTCTGAGACAAGAAAACGATGGCACTCCACTAAGATGATACTGGATTGTTGTATTCCAGTTTCATGAAGCATCTCACTGTGCATCTTTGTGGAAAAAGTACTAAAACATGCCAAGGATGAGGGAGAATGACTACTGAATTCAGGACAGAAAGAATAAAAAAAAAATCTCTAATTCAGCCCCTTTATACTCAATACCATACATGTTTTTCCAAGGAAATAAGATCTTTCTGAAATATATGAAAAGATACAGAGTTCAAACCAAAATAAGTATCAACAAAGCCAGAAAGACAGTAACAGTTCATTGATCAAGTATTACTTTAGTCATATGTAAAAAAAAAAAAAAAGTCAGATAATCAAGCAGCCTCTTACTCAGTTTTAAACAGTGACAACAGTACTTGCTTGATACCAATACATATACAGTACATACTAATGTATAACTGACAACAAAACAAAGTAAAAAAAATACAGTTCTTGTAGGACTACCATTTTAAAAATAGTGAATGCTGGCAGAGGAAGGCACAGAAAAATATGATTCACCCACCTTGCCTTGCAGAAAAACTGCTGCCAGGTAAGCATTCTGAAACTTTAGTCAGAAAACTGATCACTTTGATGTACACAGACCAGACTTTTTTGCATTTTAGGTTTTGCAGCAATTATCCTAATTCTGAGGTAAAATGACTTCCTTGTACCCTGTGCAGTGGTTTGCACTGGTGAATACAGAATCTTGCAAATAACTTCAGGAAAAAAATGCAATTTCTGTTTTCAAATTTGTGCATTTCAAACTGAAGGTCAAAACACCTACTAAATTAAGCCACCTTGCAAGCATTTTGTACTCGCTATCAGTAAGACACTCCTTAATCCTTACTACTACATGCTATCTCACTATACATTTTAGAAAAAGGGTTAATTTCGTATTGAACATGTCTTGTAAACCAGGCTTGTGACTGCTCTAAACAATGACTTTTCCAGGCTGCAACTCCTTTCTAAAATGATTCAAGTCACTTGCAGCCTACTACCCAGCAAAGCATGCACAATGCAACACACTGTCTTTTAGTTCCATCCCTTTCCGAAACATTTTATACATGATATATTGATTGTTCAGATTTACTATATTATTCATATTCTAACAAATGCTTCTATCTGTTCAGTGTGGTTTACCCCAAGATCTTCCACTTTGGAAGTTTCTTAAAAAACAAAAACTGTTGGCAACCAAGGGTGCTTGTCCACACAGACAGTTAAAGCACTTGCTCAGTCTTCTTTTGGTCACTTTGGCACTCTTTCTCGTAAACCAAATATGCATTTTCTTCTACTTAAAGTCTTTCATTTATCAGCTAGTAGTAAAGCACAGTAACATCTTCAATGCTGTTCTCTGTAGTAGACTGTTTTTATCCTTGTTGAAATTAGACTCTGGATTATAAGGGACTACACATACGTGTTTTACATTTCACTATTTCGCTCTTTCATGGCCTTTTCACATTTCTGACGGCATTACTATGTTTATCGGAGTGCATCGCACAGTTCAAGTGCTGAACATACATTCAAGTGCTGAACATACAGGCCTTTGTGTTTAGTATCTAATTTGCCACTCTATGCTTCTTTCAATGTTTTTATGATCACAAAATGAACTTGCTCAGTTGGCACCTGCTCAGCAATGTGTTTGAATATGATTGCATTGTTAAGTCTCAGTCGCTCTTCTCACTGGTTATGGAATGATCACATTCCTGTAGTACACACCTGCAGCTTTTCCCATCCAAATCTGCAGCTCATCTCCTGAAGATTCACAGGATTATTCTCTTAAGTAGATTCTAGTTCATGTTTAAACAAATGTAAATGCTCATCTTTGGCGTGCCTGGAATGAACTGATCATTACTTACTAGGTAAACATGCCCATCAATGATATGGTTTGAATTTCCTACAGACAAATATTCCCATGAATTTATTTTCTTCTCTAGTTGTTCTTCCTCCACGTTCTCAAAATTTCCTTCCTGATTTGATTCTTCCTTATATACACTGAGTGATGGGACTGCACAGCCAAGTCATCATGCCTTCTTCTGTTACTAACGCTTAAGCAACTTCTCTCCTATTCCGTCTGTTGTGGATGGTCTGCATACAAACAGTATGACTTGAGCTATCTTCCTTAGTAAAGTATACTCTACATTTTATTACTCAAGGCATTTCATCCTTGAAATGCCACTCATAAGAACCATTAATCAAATCTGCCATCCAAAAAGCCACATACTGTTGAGGAAAACAAATGTTTAAGTGGTTGTCTGTATTTTCTGAGTAGTTTATTCAAAGAAACACATTTTACTGTCTCATCAATATTTGTTTCATTACGAGTGGTCATATTACAGACTTGGAAAAATGACAGTAGGTAATTTTCCTTCTCACACAATTGATTGTGAATGAAAAAGGTGGATCACGTTCTCAGTTACAGACTCTGTAGTCACCTACACCTCCAGCACTTTCTTGTTTAATACTAGCATTCTGACCAATGAACGGCGGAAGGCTGTCAGACATAGGTCCATTATTAAGCAGCACTTCATGAGTCAGACTGCTGTCATCAAAGGAAGCCACAGAGCATGCCTCATGCATTTCAGAAAACTCATCTAATCCTTTTGGGCTCATTTGAGAATTAAATTCTTCTTTCAAGTGAGTATACATGTGTTCTATACAGCTGATCCTGCCAACATACTCTGCTCCACAAAGCCCACATTTGAAAGGTTTCTTCCATGAATTTTCTAGCCCTACCTCTTGATGGAGCTCATCATCTACACAGTCATTAACACAGTCATGTTGCTCTCCTGGGTAAAACACATTTTCAGTCTTACAGCCGTGACTCTCCAAAATGTCTGCTGTTTTACAATATCCAGATTTAAGATCCCCTGCTTCAGTGTTGCTACAATCATCCTTTCCACTCTGATCAATGTCTGAACTTAAAGTAGAATGGGAAATTGTTTTGGTCAGGTCATGACACGAATGTCTACTGGTGAAGTTATATATGAAAGGTTTATGTAAACCTGGGGAAGGAGACATGCACTTTCTTCCATTGTACATGCTTTTATGATAAGGCTCTTTATAAAATTGTCCAATCTTTGGCTTTTCGGACATGTGACAGTCCTGCACTAGTGTCAAACTGCAGGCATGGCACACTGAGAGGTCTTCTTCACAGGGTGTTTCTGAGAGGTCCCTTGCTGTATCAAACACATTTCCACAGATTTCACACACACTTTTAATTGCTATAAATTCTGTGTAATCAGATGATAGTGGAAACTGAAAGTTATTTTCGGATGTATCCTGGACTGCAGGATCTTCCATGGCCAATCCAACTTTCTCCTTGTATGAAGTAATAGATAAGGGCAACTGTTTTCCAAATGTGCCACTTTCAGCTGTCATCTGCATAGTGTTTTTCTTCAGTTCAGATGTGCTTGGCATTTTAAGTTGAAGATTTGATGGTTCCCACAGGTTCTCAAGAAGCGACGTTCTTTTTTTACTCCTACTGAGTTCCCACCTACCATGAGGGGTGACCTGGCAGTGATGTTGCTCTTGTTTCTTTGGCGAATTAGAAGATAAGAACTGTGGATCAAGTTTATAGAAATATATTGATGTTTGAGACGATGTTGCAGTATCAACAGGTTTCTGTGTTTCTGGACCTACATTCTGTTTCTTCTGTACTGCTGACATCTTAGTGAAAACAGTGGTACAATAAAGTGTTCCAAAGCTGAGCTGGGGCTGCAAACATACGTTGTGATTCTCCATCTTAGATTTATGAGATTCTTTAGAAATAAAGTGCATGCTCCTGTGAAATTCACGGTGTGAATACCTGCGGAAAGTCTTGCCACAAATTTCGCACTTGAACCCATGATCATTTTCATGACTGGGCTGCTTATTAAATCTTCCTTTACAGGTAAGTATGTGATTACATGCTTGGGATCTAGGTGACTCTATGCTGAAAGCAGCAGACCCACTACGACATTGACATGTATGCTTGTTTTTGTATCCAAACTGCATTCCACATGCTTTACAAATAAAATATCCATGAAGCCTTTTTTGTTTTTTAGACTGATATGATGTGCATTTATATGTGGGCTGAAAAGGCTTTCTGCTGGTTACATCTTCCTGATGGAAAACTACAGGCAGCTCTACAGCATTGATTTTAATAACATTTTTGGAGCATACTTTTTTTGGGCTTTCAAAATCTATCACAGAGTGCACAAGCATTTCTTTCATCTCAGTAACCCTTCCTAGTTCCTTAGAAATATCTGCTGCAGAAGGAGCGGACTGCTTTAAATTCTCCACCACACAAGTTTCAGTCACAGTACCTCCTCCTTTTTGGATAGTGGTAACATCTGCGGAAGGTGTCAGTTTCAAATTTTCTTGTGACAATGGTAGCACTTTTGCATTCCGGAATTCCAGGACATGTTGATTTGTTAGGGAATCCAGATTATTTTTAAAATTTACCACTGGAGTAGCTGACTCTGCAACTGCATTATACCAGCTGTCTTCCTCACCACTTGAATCATCCAAAATGCAATCCAGGTTGTAGTGATTGAGATCAGTCTCCTACAAACAGCAAGACAAAGAGTATTACCATAAATGTAATAAATGGGTGACTGCTAAAACTGACAGAATCCTAAACTGGTTACGGAATCACTAAGGTTTGTACCTAGACTATTTAAAAACATAAAAAGAACACCAAGACAAAGAGTTTTTGAAAGGTCAAAGAAAAGCTGGAAACAACAAACAGACTTCAAATACATACTGCACATTCCAATTTGTAATGATGTGCAACAAAATCTGCATGACATTCCACATTTTTGTTAGGCTTACCTACAGCTTCATCTGTCGTTACAGCTTGCTCACTGTTTCAAATCCTATCTGTTGCAGCAGTCCAGTCTGATATTATAATAGTCACCACGATGGCAGAAAAACTGAACTGTGGTAACACTAAAGAAGGCGAATGATACTAAACTGTGTCTAAACAAGCTTCTTTGGTAAAGCTTAGGCTGTCTTTAATAGACGTCATTTGCTGAAGTTGATGTCATGAACAGCCAGTGCTAAGATATGAAGCGACAGGAAAAAAAATTTAACTACAAAGTCACCAGTAATAAAAAAAAAAATATATCTAAACCAGCCCAGAAGTTGAAAATGCTGAAACACAGGTGCCCAGTAGGAAGGTAGCTGGAATAAAGAAGCTGAACCACGACAAAGTAAAGTCTTCTTTTTAATACAAAATGGTGAGCGCTTTCGCAATTGTAACCATTGCTTCATCAGACAGTTCATTCAAACAACAACAGCACTTAAACACTTTAATTCATTACTAAAACAACCAATCATACCACCCAAAGTTAATTCAGCACTCAGCAATCAATTAATTACTATGGTTATGTTCTGTCCTTAGTTAATTACTGAAGTCAGAAAAACTCTGTTTAAAAACCACATGCACAAAATGTAAAGACAAGAACATGTGGATAAATATAAATAAAATACATAAAAAGTCAATGAATAAATACATATACCCATGTTCCCCACTTAGTAACTACTTATGTGCGTGGGTATAAGCTTAAATATATATATAAATAAAAATATATATAAAGGTATAAGCTTATACTTTTATATATTTTTTTATGCCTATACCCACACACATAAGTATTTGAATGTGTTTCAACAAAAAAAAATATCTAACCACAAAATCACCAATAATACAAAATGGCAAAACTCAAAAAGAAAGCAAGACTAGGAACTGATCAAGCCAACGCTGAATACTGTAGATCATTTCAAAGCTCCTGCCTTGGATGTCCAAAGAAATTCTGGAAAGTCCTGAAAGATATGGCTTCCTCCAATATTCTTCCAATGTCAAATTCAGATTTTAGACTTCCTTGTTTACTCATCCCACAAGATCACTGAAAATGTACAGTTGTGTACACTCACCATAAATGTAGATGTTTGAGTGTGTTCATTGCTGCAGTTCTAACCATTGGGCTATCCATATTGTGGTAGCCCTCAGTCGGTCCGAATACCAGAATCAATGTTTTGTGCTTCGGCTGCTGTCGCTTGCTGGGCGACGTCAGGTTGTCTGAGCTATAAAGGAGAGCACGCGACAGCAGTACCTCAGTTTTTCTTGCCTTAACCAACCAAAGAAGTCCAATGTTAATAATTAGTAGTCCTGCGGTCACAGACCCCCCAAAAAATATGTCTCTCTCTAAGGAAAGAAGATATCAGGGGGAAAGAGGGAGGGAGGGAAAGCATGACTGCAGCAGTGAACACACTCAAACATGTACATTTATGGTAAGTGTTCACAACTGTACTATGTTCTTCATGTTTCACTGCTGCAGTCCTAACCATTGGGAAGATTCACAAAGCTGAGGAGAAGGGTGGAAGGTTAATAGAAATTTAAGATTGGGTGAGCATGCCCTGCAGGACTGCATAGGCAAACTCAGCCCAAGCTTTTGAGAATAGATAGCTTCAGATGGTAATGTTTGGTGAAGGTGTGGACAGAAGTCCATGTAGCAGCTTCCAGGATGTCCTTGGTGGGTACCCCTCTAAGGAATGCTGTGGAAGTAGAGGTTGCCCTAGTGGAATGGGTTATGATGGTCCTAGGGAGTGGTTTTCCATGCAAGGAGTAGCAAAATTGGATGCAGTGTGCTATCCATTTGGAAATGGTCTGTTTGGATATTGGTTTCCCCTTTACACCTGTTTTAATGCTGACCAAGAGCTGGTCAGTTTTCCTGAATGTCTTTGTACGATCCAGATAAAGTCTGAGTTGCCTGTGCACATCCAAAGAATGCAGTATCCTTTCCCCCTTGTTCTGATGGTTAGGAAAGAAGGTGGGCAGGTGGATGGCCTGGTTGAGGGTAACATCCGAAACCACCTTTGGCATGAAGGAGGGATTGGTTCTCAGGGAGACCCTGTCTGCATGGAAGATGATAAATGGCTCAATGGCCATTAAGGCTTGAAGCTTTGAGACTCTCCTGGCTGAAGTAATAGCCAGAAGAAAGCAGTCTTCCAGGAGTGGTACTTTAGTTCTGAGGATGCTGCAGGCTCGAAGGGAGGCAGAGTAAGCTTTTCTAAGACACAGTAAGAATGGAAGTCTTGGTGTGGTATTTGCTTTCCACAGGCTAGACAGTTATTGACTTTTACGGACATTGGTTAGTGCAAAAAAAAGGAAGGATCCTCAACGGGGTACTTAGCTAGACAATTTCAGATGAAATTCGAAATCTGGAAACAGCCGACCAGCACTGTTGCCAATTGCTTCTGCTACAGGCTCCACGGCAAGAAAGACTGAGGTAATGGCGTCCCCTGCTCTCCTTTATAGCTCAGATGACCTGATGTCACCCAAGCCGCCAGGACGACAGCAGCCGATGCACAAAACCTTGACTCTGGTATTCGGACCGACTGGGGGTTACCACAGCATGGATAACCCAATGGTTAGGACTGCAGCAGTGAAACACGAAGAAGATCCATTATTTCTTCTTCAAGGCCAATGGCAGCAAAAAAGTGAAGAAACATCTTGAAAAAATAAACTGTTCCAGTCATGCATTTTTCTACACTATTCACCCAACTATTCCCAACTTCAGTAATGAGATACTCTGCAAGCCATTCTCTTTTCTATTCAATTTAACACTCACAACATAAATAACTGAACACAGTTTTAAACATACTATTGTTCTAACCCCTCATTTCCCCAGGCCTTTCAACCCATTTCCAATTTTTTTACCCATGACAAAAATGCTGGAAAAGATAATCTACTTTCAAAATACTTGGACAGATAAAGAATGATATTCATAAAAATAAGCAGCATGGGTTTTGTCCAGTTTCAATACCATCACAGCCATCTGTGCACTCGCAGTCCATCTCTCGGGACCCTAAAAATCTTTTGAAATTGTTGATCATTTACTACTGCAGAATCTTGGTGAAACTGGTTTCTCTACTGAAGCAGCTTAGTGGTTTTCCAGTTATCTACTCAACTGCACCTTTTTCACTACAAGGACCTAATAATACTTTTATCTCGGGGACAGCAAACAAAGGTGTTCCCAAAGTTCTGTGTACATACTCTTCTATGTTCCATTTTCATAAAAGATCTACTCTGCGACCTCCCTCGTACCAACTGTGTCCTATTTGCAGATGACATTGTATTTACAAGAGGAGACAAATATCTGTCACCGCTACAAAATGAACTTAAAATGATTTTTCAGTATCCTGGAAATGGCTTCTCATCAATAAATTTACTGCCAATACTAACAAAAAAAAAAGTTATTTCACAATCACTGCAGAGTCCAACATACACAAAATATCATTATAACAAATTCAACAAGCTCACCAAACCCTATGTCAAGGAAAAGGTATCTTGGTCTACTCTCTCAAAAACATCAAACCTTTCACAAACGCACTAAGTCCCATACACATTAAGTACATGCTCAGTTAAGTGTATCTTACAAGATCAACAATCTTTTTTAAATAAACAAACATCTTTACTGAATTATCACTTATGACGTAGGCAATCACACATTTATATAAATGAAAGCAAACCATTCTGACATTTTCAGTTGCAAACATTCTATGAATTCACTGGCAGTCTAACATTGCATAGCTTATTCAATTCCTGCCTTCCCTTAAACCTCATTCCTCCTCCAAAACATTACTCTGCATGTGTGTTCCCACAATTACCATTTATCTCTATGTAATTTGCTCCTACCCTTTTTTAAATATCCTACTTCCAGTTCTTTTATCTCTGTTACTATATTCTCTACTTCGAGTGTGGTTGGTTTAGACTTTGATTTCCATTTTCTAGTAATTGTTTTTTTTTTTTTTTGGCAGCCATCAGAATTAAACTCAGCAAGCCTTATTATGTCTAGACAATTGCAATTCTATTATCACAGCTCAAAAAATTGCTTTCTTAGTTGCACCAATTTGCTCACCCAGTATGTCTGACAGAATAGTTTGCAGGGAATTTTTTACAATAAAACAACTCATTACACTCCCAAAAAATATGTTCCCATTAATCTTTCTTTGCCATCACACCTCCAACATTTGCAATCTACCTGAAAAAAAATTCTTTGGAGCCTGCTTGAGGTACAAAAATACACTTCCAAATAAAGACCCCGAAATCTCTAGATTTTGTTGCATAGTTGGGAGCCATAAATATATCCTTATAGGTTCATAGGTTCATACTAGGCTATCTGCCCTAGGGCATTTATAAGCATAGCCAGAGTGTGTTTGGCTTTCGCCACCCATTTTAAATTAATTTTGCTATGCCCTTTTTCGAGGTTAGTATACTGTGCCTCTGTCAATGAGGGACTCTGCCTAACCTGGACTGGGATTTTATTCCAGAGTGAAGGGAGCCTCTGGGTTATGAATCTGTCCCTCCAGCATGTCCTATTTATTTCAGTGCTGAGGTTCAAGTCTCTCAAGTGCGTATCTCGATGGGATTTGGATTTTCTGAGGTGCAGCATGTCCATTAATTCCGGGTTGGACATGGCTTTATACGTCAGGCACAGATCGCCTCTGAGCAGGAGGTATGCCACTGAGTACAGCTGGAGTTTCTTTAACCGGGCAGCATATGGCATCTGTTTGAGCCCTTTGATCCTCTTGGTGAGGTACTTTTGGGGTCTTTCCAGTTGCTGCAGATGTCTGGTAAGGTACATCTCAAAAGGGGCATTGTACTCAATTATGGGCCTGATTTGGGATGAGTAAAGAGGCACAATGACCTCCCCTGATCTAGATGTGAATCCCTTCACGATTAGGTGGGCTATATAAAATGTTTTTCTAACCACTTTGGCCACGTGGTTGTCAAATGAGAGATTGCTATCAACTTGGGTCCCCAGGTCCCTATTTACTTCTTCTGTACTTAATGGATTACCACCTATGTGGTAATTTGTGGGCACTTTGTTTTTGCCAAAGGGGATGACTATACACTTTTGGCTTAGCTTGAGGCCATGGCTCTGGCACCAGTTGTCTGTTTCTATGAGGCCCTTTTGGAGGATGCTTGTGTCGGCTGGAGAGTCGATTATGGCACCCAGTTTGCAGTCATCTGCGAACTTGGTCAGCCACAGTCCTTCCGTGTTGGCCTGTACCTCCGAGAAATATATACCGAACAAGAGAGGTCCCAGGACTGAGCCTTGTGGGATGCCACTTGTAACTGGTTTGGAGTCTGACATGGCTCCAGCAATTCTAACCAAGTGGGTTCTGTCCTTGAGCCAGTTTGTAACCCATCTAGTGACATAGGGGTTTATATTTAAGTTGGTGAGCTTATCTATAATGCCCGAGTGGCGTATTATATCGAAGGCTTTTGTGAGGTCCAGGTAGGCTATGTGGACCACCTTCCCCTCGTCAATGGCCTTGGTGACTGTTTCAAAGAAATCGACCAGGTTTAAGAGGCAGGTTCTGCCCTTAACAAAGCCGAACTTTAGCTGAAAAAAGCCGAATGGAACTTTCCATTGTTTCTTTTTGTATTGATCACTCAATTTCTCTTCCCAATCCTTTCTAACCTCATCTGATTGATTTCTGTAGTTATCGTGCAATATTTTATAATACCTACTAATTATCCCTTTTTAAAGAATGGGCAACCCATAGATTGGCACCCTGACTGGAGAACGAACGTTCTCCAGCAGGGTGAAAATCTACAGGTAATGCCCTCTGAAAAATGAGTCCACCACTTCACAGCAGCATATCAAGCTTTCCTGGAGCTCGGACTGCAAGTAACCTAATGGATACCTTTATTTTACATTCAGTAAGCACCGCTTTTGCTGTTTAGTGAGTATAAAATATACATATATATATATATATATATATATATATATATATATATATATATATATATATATAAATAAATAAAGAAAATTAAAAAAAAGTTTGTGTGTGCTTATGTCTGTGTGTGTGAGTGCATGTGTGCATGTGAGTGAGAGCGAGTTCAATCAAGCCTTTATGCATGTATGTGTGTGTGTATTTAAGTTTGTGTGTATGAGTGTATGCCTGCTTGCATGCATTAAAGTGATGTGTGAGTGAGTGAAAGAGACAGGGAAGAGTGAAAGCAAACGAGCACTGGCAGCAGAAGCTGTTGGAGGTTTGCATACCTCTTGACCACTTAGCTCAAGATATCTGAACAAAGCCCAAAATAAAGGGGGAACAAATGCTCAAAACAAGAACATAATTTTAAATATTGCTGTTATAAAATCACAAAGTTGTTTCAATAATAGGATTTGTATTAGCATACATTTTCTGAAGCACAAGTGTATATGTGTATGAGAGAGTGAGATCATCAACCAGTGGCAGCAGCAGTAAAGAGGTTTGCATACCCCCTTGACCTCTTAATTCAAGAAATCTGGATAAAACCTGAAATAAAGGGAGAACAAAGGCTCAAAAATAGGTACAGATTTTAAATCTTGTTCTTATAAAATTAGATAGCAGCTTAAAAAACAGGATATATGTTAGTATGAATTTTCTAAGGAAATAAAGTCTGAAAGTCAAATGTATGTCATCATTTAGTGACTTCAATCCCCAACGACTGACAGCAAACCACACATTTCAGGAGTAAGGGACCAAAAAATTGAATAAATATCTGGATATTTTGTTTATAAAAATGTATATTTTGGATGTAAAATGCTTCCTCCAACGCCATTTACATATACTACAACTTTAAAACATTAGGCAGAGGAACTATTTTGCATCAAAACTATATATATAAAAATAATATACTAATAAAAATAAATTAGTAAGTAAAACAATTTTATAGACAGCACATTCTCTAAGTGCAATAATGCCCTCCAGGGTGATGCCCTTCCAGTGGTGTAAATGCTTCATAACACCTCTGGGTAGGTGTTATTTACAAAGTAACATACACCCTGTTGGGCATTACTGACTGTTTAATAGTAGCTTCTGTTCTAGATTCTACTAAGGAATCTAGGATTCCCCTATTCCATACTCTGATATCAGTCCTTGTCCTTGGTAAGGTAGGCAATCTCTAACCTGCAGTACAAATGAATTCTTGGCCTCTTCCCATTCTATTACCTTTACCTCTCACAAGATCTCCAAGCTCGTCATTCTCAAAGCCAGATGTTCAATTGCCATAAATGTGATACTAGAGAATAGATTTCCTATTATATCTCTCTACTCTTCACAAAACATCAGCTTTCTCCAATCAGCAGAAAGCCAAATACTTCAATATATCTACCTTTCAAGGTGCAAGAAGCACCACTCTAGCACTTTCCCACTCTTATCAAAGGTAATGTTTGACCACTGGGACTCATGTTACTCTCCTCCTAAACACACATGCTTTCAAACTTCTGCACTAAAGGTACTGTCTACATCTCCTTAACAAACTACTAAATCCTATGTTTACTCCATCTGTGGCTCTGATTCTACTCAGTTATAAACACCTGCAAAAACAAGTGCCACTAATAAAAGATCCTGCCACAAAACTGTCCCTGTCAGCTGGAGCTCCCTACCTGGCATTAGCCGAAAAACTGAAAATCTCAAAACATTTAAAGAATCCCTCCACTCACATCTCACTAAAGAAAACAAATGCAACTGTTTCAGTGAAACAGGTCAACCTGGCTGCAATCATTCCCTCACTTGTGTAAGTGCTCTTTTGGCACAAAAGGTAATATAATTTTTTTATGCATTATTTTTCAGTTTCGCTTACTGCAAGTGTATTGCACTGCAGTTTCAAACCCTATTGTATATTACTCTGTGTATGGCATTTATTCTAAAAAGAAATTCACAACTTCTGTGTGCCATTCTGTTCATTAGAATGCATATGCTTAATATTGGGCCGGATTCACGATGGCTTGCACAGAGTCTAGGAGTAGTGTAATACTCCATGCAACCATCATGTCAGACGAGCGATCCACGAACAGCCTGCAGGGGCGTGTAAGAAAGCTCCTAAAACGGCTCTTACACGGACAGGGCTTGGATACGCAAATTATCTCACTTGCAACCGAAAGGCATGCAAATGAGGTAATTTTGCAATCCAGGAAGAACAAACTTGTCCGTGTAAGAGCCGTGTTATCTGCAGAAATGTACTCAGTTGACAACTGAGTACCGTTCTGCAAATAGCACAATGGAGCCTTGTCAGCTCCAAATAAAGGTTGCATATGTTCCAGGAAGCATGCCAATGGCCAAATATGTGGCCACTGGCAACGTACCACCATGCAAAATTAAAATAATTTTTTTTTCCGGAGATGTTTAAACGTAGCACAGCGCCGCGCAAACGGGCTGTGCTAAAAACAAACAAAAAAAAAAACAGAAAAATATTTAAAACTCATAAACGTGGGTTTTATGCAAACCATCAATTTACAATGTAAGGGAATAGCAGGCTGAAAACAACATGGCCACCGAGTAGGGGTTGCTAAGGGGGGAAGCTCAGTGTAAGACATGTAACTAAGCATTAGTAGGCAATCCTATGTAAATGAGTGTTAGGATAGTGAATCGCAATTTTACATAGCATATGAGCACATTCCCTGTAGTGTAGGAGTAGGATAAGGGGGAGCAACAGAGTAGGAGATAGGTGACATCACAGGGGGGTATGTATGAACGAAATGAAGCTCATTGGAGCAGAGTGGGATGTGAAAGCTGTCAGTTAGACATCATGGAAAGAGGTGTGTCAACAGGTAGACATGGGAAAGCCAAGAAATGGAAGGTGTACACTGTGGATAACACCAAAGTTTCTTGACTAGCATGCATGCGCGTGTGTGCACGCTGGGAAGCCCAAGTAAGATGGAGTACGCTCGTGTAAGCGTGAGTGCGCGCGTTTATGCCGGAGTAAACATGTAGAAGCCTGTTTAAAGACTTGTAAGCGCGTTTGCACTGGAGTGCGTGCGTTTTAACCCGAATAAGCAAGTTGCAGTCCATCTCAGCATGTGTGCACATGTGTTAGCTGCTGTGCGCTTGTTTGCGCTTGTATGCGCGTCGCTCCCCCCTGAGGAAACAGACAGGAAAAAGGAAGCACAACAAATTGTAGGAAGCTACCAGGGAATACTAGCAGAGCTAGCAGGTGAAAACAATCAGAATCAGGCAATTACACAGGCAGAACAGTAGCCCAGCCCAGCACTGAAAACTCTGCAAACAACAGTGCAGTATGTGTCTCTGAAGAGACACTGCAACACTGGAGTAAGCTACTAGAAGTGAAAACTGAAAAAGCTTCACTCAGACAAAAAATGCTAGGGGCTGCCATAGTTGTTATAAGGCGACATATGCAACATGCTGAGGGTGGTGACAATGCAAATGCTGCTGGACAACTCACAGTGAGGAGACGGAGAAGAGTGTACAGGCCCAGGGTCACCTACCAAGGGTTACATGAGCTGGAGATAGTGGAGCGCTATAGAGTGGACAGAGACCTCCTGCAGCAAATTGTTGAGCTGTGCAGCCACGCCTCACACACAGAACCAACAGAGGGGAACCCATTCCAGTGGAAACCAAGGTATGTGTTGGCCTAAGAATACTAGCAACAGGTACCTTCCAGAGACCAACTGGTGATATGATGGGGATATCACAGGCATCAGCATCTAGGGTACTGCACCAGTTCCTGGATGCCATGTCAGCACATGTCAGTGATCATGTATACTTCCCCAATTCCCGTGAGGTATTGGCCAGCAATATGCGTCTCTTCCAGCAAATAGCAGAATACCCTGAGGTAGTGGGTGCAATAGACTGCACGCATATACGCATCAAAGCACCAGCCGGTGAGCGGCGTAGGGCCTACATTAACCCCAAGGGCTTCCCCTCCATCAACTGCCAGGTCATGTGTGATGCCCAGGGCATAATAATGAATGTGTGTGCTGGCTGCCCTGGAAGCTACCATGATTCCCATATCTGGCATCTGATGCAGCTGTACCAGACATTAGCCAATGGGGACATCCCACATGGTCACCTATTGGGGGATGCTGGCTATGCACTGGAGCCGTGGCTGATGACACCCATCAGAAACGCACACACACCTGAACAGGAACGCCATAATGAGGCACACGCACAAACACGTAATGTAATAGAGCATGTGTTTGGGCTGCTCAAGTCACGGTTCCGGTGCCTGGACACATCTGGTGGAGCCTTGCAGTACTCACCAACTACATGTACCCAAATTGTCATGGTATGTGCTATGCTACATAATATGATTCTGCGAAAACAGCTGCAGCAGGACCAGCATAGGCCCGGCCCAAACAGCCCCCCACCATTGCCAAGGCCATCACAAGCAGAGTGTGACTCGGAGGAGGAACAACCTGAGCCTTCCCCAGTAGGCAGAAGAAGGCATGCCCAGTATGCCTTGGCCTTGGCAAAGAGGCAATGCATAGCACAAACAATGGCTCAGTAGGAACCCTGGAAATGATACCTCTCTCTGACACACACACATAGTAAAAGGGATGCCTAAGTTGAGACAACCTGCTTTCAAACATGTACAGGAAGTGTAGTATGTGCATCCAACATAGGCAGCCCTGCAGCACCACCTGAGGCATGAGTGCCATGTGTTAAGCAATGTAACGCCATGTAGTATATGCAAACTGGATGACCCATGAGTAACATCCTACCCTCACCAAGCATGATGCCACAATATGAAGACAAGATGATCAATTACAACAATTGGCTTAAGTATTGTTGTTAGTCAAAGGGGATCCAATGATTGTCAGCCTGGGATGACATGCTGAGCAAGACACGATGCTCCGCTAGGGATGGCTTGCACCTATCACCTCTGGCCTTTTGGATACTGGCAAAGGCTGTTGTCACCCCCATAGTGCCTTGAATAGGTAAGGCTCAAAACACAAACCCACCTCCATAGGTATCACAAGGGATACGAAACTAGAAGTAATGCTACCCAATGCCAGAAGTCTAAACTGCAAGACGCATGCAGTCCAAACTCTCCTCAGCATGAAGAATGTTGATTATCTGTGCAGTAACAGAAACCTGGTTCAAGGCTCCCAAGAGCACTCTAGCACTACCAGGTTACACCTCATACCATGCTTTACAGCCCCAAAATATGGAACAAACCACAAAAGGAGGGTGAGTATCAATAATTGTCAAGGATACCCACACCCCCAGGTTGGTGCCACAGCATGAAGCATCACAAACTATCCATGTGCAAGTAACAGTGGCTAAAACTGCCTCCCAGTTCGTAGCCTGCTACAGACCACTTTCCTAAGTCCAGGAACCCCCACTTGGCCTACTTGAGAGCACATGAAAATATGAAGGTCTCACCAAACAACATTATATTGGGCAACTGCAACTACCCAAACATAGACTGGGAGCATTATTCTAGCACCAGCACCCTAGGCCAAAGGTTCCTAGACTTCATAAACCAAAATGTATGGAACCTTGTCACCACTCCCACAAGAGGGGTAAACATACTGGACCTGATAATCACCAACATGGGGACTCTACGGCCAAGACGAGAAGTGTATCACTCTCACTGGTAAGATCAGACCATACAGTAATCTCACTGGATATTCACATCCTGATCCCAGTCCCTGGCCAGAAAACCACAGTGAAAAACGTGTAAAGCAAATTATGCACTCCTCCAAACTGAGGTGGAATCCATTAAAGCCCTTGTGCCTGTGGAAAATATGGCCCAGACCTCAGAACCCTTTATGAATGCATTCTATGAACACCTTCAGGAATGCATGGACTATACAATCCCAAATAAAACCAAGACCCAATCCTCCAAAGGCAGGCATCCTGTCTGGTGGACCCCAGCCATTAACAAACCATGCAAGAGAAGGAGGAAGCTACTACATGATAGAGCAAAACCCAAAAAGGGAAGGCATCACTGATCAGTATTATGACAAACAACTATGGCCACACATAAAATCCAATAAGGCCAGCTCAGAGATAAAAATTGTACAGGACACTAAGGATAATCACAAGGCTTTCTTTACTGATGGTAGGAACCTGGGTAGGAATTCCCAGATATGCTCAGAATTAGTCCAAAATGACAAACAATACACCAAACCCACAGACATTGCCAACATCCGACCTGACAGGTTCAGTGCAAACTCCCCACCACCACCAAAAGGCCAAATATCTATCCCAGCAGAGTGCTGGCCCCCTGACATCGCAGATGCTCAGGTAACAGCCAGCATCCCTAAAGCAAAACACACAGCATCAATGGGACCAGATGGTGTCCCGGGCTGCATCCAACATGAAGTCCAAGAAGAATTGAACACCAAATAAAACCACTGCTCAATCTCAGCCTTACCACAGGATATGTACCCAAACAGCAGTGTACAGCAACAGTGGTCCCTCTCCACAATGGTGGTGCCTGAATGGATCATGCAAACTATCACCCCAGAATCCTGACTAGCATGGTCTACAAAGCTATGGAAAGGATCATCATGGACCTCAGAAATAAAGATATTGGGGACCTACAGACACTGAACCCTACCCAGTGTGGCTTTCTTAAGGGCATATCCTGCCCCTTAAACCTGGTTGAGTCATTTGAAACAGTCACCAAGGCCATTGATGAGAGGAAGGTGGTCCACACAGCCTACCTGGACCTTGCAAAAGCCTTCCATACAGTACCCCATGTGGGCATTATAGATAAGCTCACCAGCTTAAATATAAACCCCTATGTCACTAGATGGGTTGCAAACTGGCTCAAGGACAGAACTGACATGGTCAGAAATGCAGGAGCCATGTCAGAGTCCAAACCAGCTACAACTGGCATCCCACAAGGCTCGGTCCTGGCACCCCCCTGTTTGGTATATAATTCTCGGAGGTACAGGCCAACATGGAAGGACTGTGTCTGAACAAGTTTGCAGATGACTACAAACTGGCCGCCATATCTGACCCTCCAGCTGACACAAGCATCCTACAAAAGAGCCTCATAGAAACAGACAACTGGTGCCACAGCCATGTCATCAAGCTAAACACAAAAAAGTGTACAGTCATCCCCTTTGGAAAAACAGTAAGCGGCCACCATTTATCACATAGGTGGTAACCCATTACGTACAGAAGAAGTAATAAGAGACCTGGGGACACAAGTTGATAGAAATCTCGCATTTGACAACCATGTGGCTGTAGTGGTTATAAAAACATTTCATATACCCACCTAATCATGAAGGTAATCACATCTAGATCAGGGGAGGTCATTGTGCCTCTTCAGTCATCCTTCATCAGGCTCACAATTGAGTACAATGCCCCTTGTGGGATGTACCTTAGCAGACACCTCCAGCAACTGGAAAGACCCCAAATCTGCCTGATTAAACAAACTGCAGCTACACACAGTGGCATACTGCCTGCCCAGAGGCGATCTGTGCCTGATGTATATAGCCATGTCCAACATGGAATCAATGCACATGCTGCACCTTGTAAAATCTGAATCCCATTGAGCTATGCACATGAGAGACCTGAACCTCAGCACTGCAATAAATAGGACATGCTGTAGTGATTGATCCATAACCCAGAAACTCTCTCCACTCTTGAGTAAATTCACAGTCCAGGTTAGCCAGAGAGTCCCTCACTGACTCTCTTCAAGAGGAATCTTGATGAGTGCATGGCAGATGGTAGGTTTACCCTGGGTATCACTTTTATGTCACGGTTAGACAGAGGCACAGTATACTAACCTTGAAAAATGTCATGGCAAACTCCAGTTAAAATGTGTGCTGAAGGACAAACACTGACTAGGATTAGAAATGCCCTAAGGCACACAGCCTAGTGTTTCTCAATGTTCACCCAAGTTGCGGAATACACTAGTAATGTTGGACAAGCCTGGTTTAAGTAGGCCATAGCTGAACAAAATGCAACATGGCCATACCTTAGTCTGGTGTGCACAGTATGAATATATAAAGCAGTGGTGGGACTCAAACCCAGGATACTGTGCACCAGAGTGAAAGGACTGCACCACTACACTATCTGTTTGGTCAGTATGAAAGAATGTTGACAAGTGTATGCAAACTGTCCCATGGAAACCCTGCAGGCACAGCATAATCCCTGTTGGGTTCAGACACAAAGCAGTTGGGCAGTAAGACCACAACATGACTTCCAACACACACACTATAAATGACAGATATTGTTCAAGTTCACACACAACCACAAATGTAGTGGACCTCAGATCTCAACATATGGAAAGGTCACACTGGGCATGCTCACACACTTTGATAAATGAGACATATGTCAGGCAACAAACCATGGAAAGCCTGAACTGGGTATGCTCACACACTTAGGCCATGCCTCAGTATAGCAGTCGGACACACATATCTGGCATTTGTATGTGTTAAGCCATGAACCTCCCACGATACAGCAATTTGCCCAGTGCACACAGTTAAATGACAACAGAGACATAAGTAATATACTGGAACCCTGCCATGATCAAACATCTTCCACAGATACACAAGTTGTTCATAGAAACAGGGAAAGCTATGGCAATAAAGACCCGCAAACAGTTTATCAGCAACAAATATTGTGCATCCCAAACATAAATATATGGGTGCAGAGGTCGATACTAGGCTGTTTGCCCTAGGGAATACATAAGCCTAGCCAGAGTGTATTTGGCATCTGCCTCCCCAGTACAGTAGCCTACTGTGCCTCTGTAAAGTAGGTCACAGAAGGCACCGTTTAAGGCTAGTTTGCTGTGCCTCCGTCAAGCAGGGACACAGTGGAGATCCCAGGGGTTGAATTTGCAATGTCACATCCATGTGGCTGGAGTTTGCTGGAAGAGGCTTGGCGAGGGTCTATGTCTAACATTAACTGGGATTTAATTCCAGACTGAGGGCAGCCTTATCTGTAGTGTCTGGGCAATTTCACTGTCAAAACTTGCAAGTGATGATTTTGAGGGATTGAAGTGTCCTGCCAACACTGTTCAGAGATGTCCTTCCTCTGTGGGATATTGCTCTGTTGTGTATTAGCTCACTCCTTCTGTTGTACAGCTTATATATGGCTGGTGTCAACCAGACAGGCCTCCTGTTGTGGAGGAGTCTTGGTTTTATTTGAGATAGCATGATCAATGAAAACCTGCAGGTGCTCATAGAATGCATTAGTAAAGGATTCTGCAGATTGGGCTGTATAATCCTCCAGCACAGGGCCTTGGAAGTATTCCACCCCAGTCTTCACAAGTGCAAAGTCTGCTTTTGAGAAATACTTTGTTAGCAGTGATTTCCTTGCCTGGGGGTGGGGATCGGATATGGACGTCCAGGGAAAGTTGGTTATGGTCATATCTTAACAATGGTGGTCTACCTCTGGTGTGGAACATAGAGTCCCCATGTTGGTGATGATCAGGTCCAATATGTATTCCCCCTTGTGGCTGTGGTGACTGGTTCTGCCATAGCACATGGATTCACAAATTGTAGTTGCTGTAGGGTGATGTTGTTGAGGCCTGAGTAGTTCCCCCAGTCAATATTCTGGTACCTGAAGTTAACCACTGTAATGGCGTATGTGAACACCTTCATATCCCACACTGTTCCCAGGGAAGCCAAGTGTGGTCCCTGGATATTGTGTGTGTGTGTGTGTGTGTGTGTGTGGGGGGGGGTCTGAACTACACACCAAACCAAAAGGCAGTTTTGCACAATGGTAGTTGTATATGTATGGCCTGTCATGCTCAGTGCAGTGGTAACAACCCAGAGGTGTGTGCATCTGTGATGTATATAGGTTCATAGGTTCATACTAGGCTATCTGCCCTAGGGCATTTATAAGCCTAGCCAGAGCGTGTGTGGCTTTCACCACGCCATGGAATGAGAATACTATGCCCATTTAGGGTTTAGTTTACTGTGCCTCTGTCTAGTAGTGACACAGAGATGACCCCCGGGGTAAACCTACGAACTCCCATCCACTCGTCAAGATTTCTCTTGAAGAGAGTCAGTGAGGGGCTCTGCCTAATATGGACTGGGATTCTGTTCCAGAGTGTAGGGAGCCTCTGGGTTATGAATCTGTCCCTCCAGCACGTCCTATTTATGCCTGTGCTGAGGTTCAAATCTCTCGCTCTCGTGGTTCTGTTGGATTTGGATTTCCTGAGGTGGAGCACGTCCATTAATACTGGATTGGACATGGCCTTGTACGTCAGGCATAGATCGCCTCTGAGTAGGTGGTATGCGACTGAATAGAGCTGGAGTTTCTTCAGCCGGGCAGCATATGACATAGGTTTGAGACCCTTGATCCTCTTGGTGAGGTACTTATGGGGTCTTTCTAACTGCTGCAGGTGTTGGGTAAGGTACATCCCAAATGGGGCATTGTACTCAATTATGGGCCTGATAAGGGAAGGGTATAGGGGCACGGTGACCTCTCTTGATCTAAATGTGAATCCTTTCATGACAAGGTGGGTAATATAGAAGGTCTTCCTAACCACCTTGGCAATGTGAGTGTCAAATGAGAGGTTACTGTCAACTTGGGTCCCTAGGTCCCTGATTACTTCTTCCGTACTTAATGGATTACCACCTATGTGGTAATTTGTGGGTACTTTGTTTTTCCCAAAGGGTATGACTATACAGTTTTTGGCATTCAGTTTAAGGCCATGGCTCTGGCACCAGTTATCCGTTTCTACGAGGCCTTTCTGAAGGATGCTTGTGTCCGCTGGAGTATCATTCATGGCACCCAGTTTGCAGTCATCTACGAACTTTGTCAGCCACAATCCTCCTGTTTGCTTGCACCTTGGTAAAATAAATGCCGAACAAGAGGGATCCCAGGACCGAGCCCTGTGGGACACCGCTTGCGACTGGCTTAGATTCATGGCTCCAGCAATTCTGACCTTGTGGGTTCTGTCCTTGAGCCAGTTTGCAACCCATCTTATGACATATGGGTTTACATTTAAGCTGGTGAGCTTGTCTATGATGCCCGAGTGGGGTATTGTGTCGAAGGCTTTTGCAAGATCAAGGTAGGCTGTGTGAACTGCCTTACCTCCTGGGGGGGCCCCAAAAAAAAAAAGGGGCCAAAAAATTTTAAAAATTTTTAAAAAAATTTTCCCCCCGGGGTTTTAAAAATTTTCCCCCTTTTTAAAAAAATTAAAGAAAACCCTTTTTTAGTTTTTTTTTGGAAATTGAAAAAACCCCGGGGAAAAACCCCCCCCCCCGGGGCCCCAAATCGGGGTTCCCAAATTGGGGGGGGGGGGTTTTTTTTTTTTTCCCCCCCCCAAAAACCAAAGGTTAAATTTTTCTTTTTTGGGTTTTTTGGGAGGGGGAACCCCCTTAAAAGGGGGGCCGGGGTTTTCCCCAAAAAACCCTTTTTTGGGGGGGGCCAATAATTTTTTCCCCCCCCCAAAAAAAGGGGGGTTCTGGGGGGGGTTTTATTTTTTTTTAACCCGGGGGGGGAAAAACCCAAAGGGCTTTAAAACCCTTTTTTGGGGGGGGGGGAAAAAAAAGGGGTTTTGCCCTGGGGAAACCTTTTTTTTGGGGGGGAAAAGGGGAAAAAATTTGGGGGGGGGGGTTAAAAAATTTTTTCCCCCCTTTTTTCCCTTTAAAAAAAAAAGGGGGGGGAAAAAAAAAAAAAATTTTTTTGGGGGGGAAAAAAAGGTTTTTTTTCCCGGGAAAAGGGTTTTTTGGGGGAAAAAAAAGGGGCCCATTTTGGAAAATTTTTTTTAAAAACCACAATTTTTTTTTTAAAAAAAAAAGAAAAAAAAACCCCCCCCCGGGGGGCCCCACCCAAATTTTTTAAAAGAATTTTTTTTTGGGGGGGGGCCCCCCTTTTAAAGGGGAAAAAAGGGGGTTTTTTTTGGGGGGTTTGGGAAATTTTTTTTTGGTCCCTTTTTAAACCCCCCCCCAAAAAAAATTTGGCCCTTTTAAAAAAAAAAAAATTTTTCCCCCAAAAAGGGGGAAATTTGGAAAAATTTTTAAAAACCCTTTTTTGGCCCCAAAATTTTTTTAAAGGGTTTTTTTTTTTTTTCCCCCCCGGGAGGGGGCCCATTTTATTTTTGGGGTTTTTTTTTTTTTTAAAAATTTTTTTTGGGGGGCCCGGGGTTTTAAAAAAAAACCCCGGCCCCTTAATTTTTTAAAAGGGAATTTTTTCCCGGGCCTTTAGGGGGGGGGTTTTTAAAAAAAAAATTTTTTTTGGGGGGGGGGGGCCCCCCCCCTTTTTTTTTTGGGGGTTTTTTTTGTTTTTTTTTTTTAACAAACCGGAAAAGGGACCCCCCCCCTTTCAAAAAAAGGGTTTTTTTTTTGGCCGGGGCCTTTTTTTTGGGGGGGGCCCCCATTTTTTGGGGGGGGCCCCCCCTTTTTTTTTTTTAAAAATGGTTTTTTGGGGGGGGGCCCCCCCCCCGGGGGGGGGGTTTTTTCCCCCCCTTTTTTTTTTTAAAAAAGGGGGGGGGGGGTTTTAAAAGGGGGGGAAGGCCCCCCCCCTTTTAAAAAATTTTTCCTTTTTTTTTTTGGGGGGGGGGGGGAAAAGGGGGGGGGTTTCCGGGGTTAAAAAAAAACCCCGGGTTTTTTTTTGGGGGGGGGGGCCCCCCAAAGGGGGTTTTTTTTTTTTTTTAAAAAAAAATTTTTTTTTTTTTCCCTTTTGGGTTTGGGAAAAAAAAATTTAATTTTAAATTGGGGAAAGGGGGGTTTTTAATTTCCCCTTTTCCGGGGGAAAGTGGGGTTTTTTTGGGGGGGGGGGGGGAAATTTTTGGGTTTTGGGGGGAAAATTTTGCCCCTTTTTGGGGTTTTTCTTTGGGGTTTTAATTTTTTGGGGGGTTTTAAGTTTTCCCCTTTTAAAAAAAAGGGGGGGGGGGGGTTTCCCAAAAGGTTGTTTTTGGGCCCCTTTTTTGGGGGGGTTAATTTTTAAATTTAAAACCCTTTTTTTTTTTTTCCCTTTTTTTTTTGGGGGGTTTTTTTTCCCTTGGGGGGTTTTTTTTCCCCCTTGGGGGGGGTTTTTTTTAAAAAAAGGCCTTGGGGGCCGGGGTTTTTTTTAAAAAAAGGGGCCTTTGGAAAAAAAATTTATAAAAAAAATTACCTTTTTTTTTGGGGTTTTTTTTTTTTGGGGGGAAATTTTTTGGGGGGGGGGTTTCCGGGCCAAAACCGGGCCCTTTTTTTTTTTCCCCGGGGGGGGGTTTAAACCCCGGGAAAATGAAAATTTTTTTTTTGGGGGGGTTTTGTTATGTGGCGGATTCTAACACCTGACAGGCAGCTTACTGTAACCTTTTCCTTGTTCAGTCTGGTGAGCGGGACGTCACTGTGTCTGACTATGGAGTCACCTATTACAAGTGCATCAGGCATGTTGTTTGGTTTTAAGGGCTGTGACTGTTTGGCACACTGACTTTGTGAACTATGTGTTGCGTGTGCTATGTTTTGAGGTAGTGGTTGCTTGGATGTCTGCTTTGGAGGCCTCTGTTGTTTTGGTAGATTTTTAATTAGAGCCTCCAAGTATGTTGTTGTGTGTTTATGTGTTTGGTTTGCAGTTGTGATAGGTCTACGTGAGACTGGGTTTGTGGTGTGTGTGGTTACCTTCTCCTCCTGACTGTTTTTGCCAGTACTGAGTCGAGAGAGCTCAGCCTCCAGTTTGGCTATATAGTTGCATCTCTCACATATATTGGTATTTCTTGGGAGGAGGAGAGGGTTGTCTTTGTACATGAGGCAGTTGTAACATTGCCTCAAGATTCCCAGATTCACCAGCTGAACTGCAGAGGATGCCAGTAACTGACCCTTCGACATGCTAGAATAGTGTAAGGGATTGCTGTGTAACTGAATCAGAAAGGACCTATAGGGAAATGGGTACTCAAGGGGATTGTAGGTGAATGTAGTGCTTTTTTTTAAGATGCTTTACCTGTGTAAAAATGCTTTAGGAGCAAGTGCTGGGCTTTTCAGATAGAGAATAGACTGTTTAGATTGAAAGTAGAGCAGTTCGAAGGGAAAAACTGAAGACCATATGGATATGGATACACTCCCTGGTTGTGTTATGTGTTACAAGTCCTGTGTTCACGAAGCATGGTATAAAACATAACCAGGCAGTGCTGATGTGCATATGTGACCCTGAACTAGGCGTCTGTTAATGCATATATATTGTTATCCCCCATACTGAGGGATAGTAATAGATGTACATACCACTTTGTAAAAACCGATGTCAGCACCCTCTAAATACTGCAGGAGAAGAAAAGCCACCCAGTAATGCAAATAGCGCGCTGTGCTAATGCGTCTCTCTCAAGTGTCATAACATAGTTAGGTAGGGGTTTGAATCCTGCAAATGCTCAGTGTGTGTGTGTGTGTGTGTGTGTGTGTGTGTGTGGGGGGAGCAGGGGGTGTGCATGTGTGCAATGCTCTTTGAAAGAAATGTCCCTTTTGTCAACTGGAATAACACACTACATGATGTACATTCCTCTTTGTAAAGACTGATAATGTCAGCACCCTATAAGTACAGCAGGAGAAGGGAAACCACCCAGTAATGTGAATAGCGCGCTGTGCTAATGCATCTCTCTCGAGTGTCATAACATAGTTAGGTAGGGGTTTGAATCCTACAAAAGCCATGTGTGTGTTTGTCACACAGTTTGTCAATGTGTGGTGGGTTTTGCTTTTATTATTGTATGACATATAATTATAACAGTAATCGCAATGCACACATCAGGTATGTGTGTGCCACATACAGATTATGTACCTGTGACCTTCAACAGATCCTATGTGTGAAGCCCGCCTCATATGAATACAGTTGTTACCTGTGCCAGCATGTCCTGCAGATTCCCGGACTGTACGCCATACATGTATGTTGTTGATAATGCAGGCTACTGCAGTGATCTGTGTCCGAGGCCAACTGGGTGACACATACTCATGAAAGCTGTAATATATTAATGTGGGTGAGGGTTCATGTCTGGAGTATATGTCATACATGTTATAACACAGCAAAGTCTGTGAGTAATGGACATCCAGTGTAGGTGTATGGCAACTGTTGCTGATATACATAAAGACACCTTCTTGCTTAGACGATACACCAAGGGACTGCACAATACCTTTGGAAATGTGAATATCACAGGATAGACAAGAAAACACTTGTCCATATGTACACACCATTACCCGTTCTACATGATGGGTGCTGCCACCTACATGGTACTACTGGAATACTATGTTAAGTACATGCTGATGACAAAGTTATAGTTGCGTTACAGTAATATAGCATGGCTTGGACAACAGGTATCTATCTGTATGATACCCTTCTGGTGGTCATGTGTGTCATGTGCAGAATGCATTGTAGGCCACTGTATACATTTCCAGTCGTGGATGAACATATCGCTAGTGTGTTGGCATGTATGTGAGACTGCTATATGGCAAAAAGTATTCTTCCCAGGGATGTGTGGGGCTCAGTAAGAATGGCTACTGGTATAGTGTAGTACTGCAGGGATATAACTGACACTGGGTTTCCTACATCTGTGTATCAGTTGAGGATACATCATGTAATAGGTTCATAGGTTCATACTAGGCTATCTGCCCTAGGGCAGTTATAAGCCTAGCCAGACTTTGTTTGTCTTCCGCCACCCATTTTAAATGTATTTTCATATGGCCTTTTTCCAGGTTAGCATACTCAGCCTCTGTGTAACAGTGACACAGAAGTGAAACCCGGGGTAAACCTACAATCTCCCATCCACTCAGCAACAGTCCTCTTGCAGAGAGTCATTAAGGGACTCTGCCTAACCTGGACTGTTATTTTATTCCAGAGTGAAGGGAGCCTCTGGGTTATGAATCTGTCCCTCCAGCATGTCCTATTTATGTAAGTGCTGAGGTGCAAGTGTCACGAGCGCATAGCTCCATGGAAATTGGATTTTCTGAGGTGCAGCATGTCCATTAATTCCATGTTGGACATGGTTCTATATGTCAGGCATCTGTTGGAGCCCTTTGATCCCCTTGGTGAGGTACTTTTGTGGACTTTCCAGTTGCTGCAGGTCAGGTCTCTGGTAAGGTATACCACAAAAGGGGCATTGTACTCAATAATCGGCCTGATGAGGGATGACTGAAGAGGCACGATGACCTCCCGTGATCTAGCTGTGAATCCCTTCATGATTAGGTGGCCTATATAAACTGTCTGTGTAACCACTACAACCATGTGGTTGTCAAATGAGAGTTTGCTATCAACTTGGGTCCCCAGGTACCCAATCATGTGTACAGTACTTAATGGCTTACCACCTATGTGTTAATTTGTGGGCACTTTGTTCTTGCCAAAGGGGATGACTATACACGTTTTGGCATTTAGCTTGAGGTCATGGCTCTGGCACCAGTTGTCTGTTTCTATGAGGCCCTTTTGTAGGATGTTTCTGTTGGCTGGTGAGTTGATTATGGAACCCAGTTTGCAGTCATCTGCGAACCTGCTCAGCCACAGTCCATCTGTGTTGGCCTGTACCTTTGAGAAATATATACCAAACAAGAGAGGTCCCAGGACTGAACTCTGTGGGACGCCACTTGTAACCAGTTTGGAGTGTGACATGGCTCCAGCAATTCTGACCATGTGTGTTCTGTCCATGAGCCAGTTTGCAATCCATCTAGTGACATAGGAGTTTTATAGTTATGCTGGTGAGCGTCTCTATAATGCCTGAGTGGGGTATTGTATCGAAGGCTTTTGCGAGGTCAAGGTAGGCTGTGTTGAACACCTTACGCTCGTCACTGGCCTTGGTGACTGTTTCAAAGACGTTGACCAGGTTTAAGAGGCAGGATGTGCCCTCAACAAAGCCGAACTGGGTAGGATACAGTGTCTGTAGGTCCCCAATAGCTTTATTTATGAGGTCTATGATGATCCTTTCCATAGCTTTGCAGACCCAAGCTAGTCAGGCGTATGGGGTGATAGTTTCCAGGATACGTTGAGGCACCACCTTTGTGGAGAGGGATCACTGTTGCTGTACGCCACTCCTTGGGTACATATCCTGTAGTAAGGCTGAGCTTGAGCAGTAGTTTTATGTTTGTGTTTAGTTCTTCTTGGAGTTCATGTAGGATGCAGCCTGGGACACTGTCTGCTCCCATTGATGCTGTGTTTTTGCTTTGGAGAGGGCAACTGAGCATCTCAGATGTCCGGGGGGCATCACTCTGCTGGGATATATATTTGCCCTTGTGGTGGGGAGGGGGGTGAGATGTTTGTGCTGAACCTGTCAGCAATGATGCTGACAATGTATGTGGCTTAGGTGTATTATTTATCATTTAGGACAACTTCTGAGCATATCTGGGAATTCCCACACATATTCCTAACATAAGTAAAGAAAGCCTTGTGATTATCCTTAGTGTCTTGTGCAATATTTCTCTTGAAGCAGGCCTTAGACGATTTTATGAGGGCCCGTAATGTTTTCAAAATACTGATCAGAGATGCCTTCCCTTTGTGGGATATTGCTCGATCATGTAGTAGCTTCCTCCTTCTATTGTTTTCTGTTATGTGGCTGGGGTCCACCAGAAAGGACGCCTGTCTTTGGAGGATTGGGTCATGGTTATATTTGGAATTGCATGATCTGTGCATTCCTGAAGGTGTTCATAGAATGCATTTATAAAGGATTCAGCAGTGTGGGTCGTATTTTCCACAGGCCCGGGGGCTTTGAAGGATTCCACCTCTGTCTCGGTTTTGAGGTGTGTGGAATTCTTTAGACAACTTTTTCACTGTGGTTTTCTGGGCATGGGCTGGGGTTGGTAAGTGAATATACAGTGAGATTACTCTATGGTCTGATCTTACCAGTGAGGGATACACTTCTGGTCTGGAGCATAGAGCCCCCATGTTGTTGATGATCACATGCAGTATGTTTTCCCCTCTTGTGGGAGTGGTAACAAGTTGTTCCATAGCATTTGAGTTTATGAATTCCAGGAACCTTTGGCCTAGTGTGTTGTATTTACAGTAATGCTCCCAGTCTATGTGTGGGTAGATGAAGTTGCCCAATATAATGTTGTTTATAGACACCTTCATATTAACATGTGTTCTTCAGTAGGCCAAGTGGGTTTCCTGGGTTTAGGAGGGTGGTCTGTAGCATGCTATGAACTGGAAGGCAGTTTTACCCAGTGTTAGTTGCACGTGGATAGTCTGTGATGCTTCATGCTGTGGCATCAACCTGGGGGTGTGGGTATCCTTGACATCTATTGATACTCACCCTCCTTTCGTAGTTAGTTCCATGTTTTGGGGCTGTAAAGCATGGTATGAAGTGTAACCTGGTAGTGCTAGGATGCTCTTGGGAGCTTTGAACCAGGTTTCTGTTACTGCACAGATATCAACATTCTCCATGCTGAGTAGAGTTTGGGCTGCATGCATCTTGCGGTTTAGATGTCTGGCATTGAGTATCATTACTTCCAGTTTCTCATCCCCTGTGATACCTATGTAGGTGGGTTTGTGTTTTCAGCCTTACCACCAGAATGCAAACATGTGCAGACATTACACTTTTGGAATTAACGCTGGTGTATAACAAACTACAATGACTCATACTGTTAATGCATCAGGCATGCTGGGATATACCCACACTGATATCATTACACTGTACTGTAACCAACATGAAAATATTACTACAGTGCTATGTAGTCACCTTGTGCATCAGCACCATGCTATCCTGTTCCTGCATCAATGTTACAGATTGCAGGAGGTGGCACAGTTTCATCATATGCACAAGGTGTGTACTTGGTATGCCAGAGTCTGCCATTGACACATCCAATCAACATGTATGTGTGTGTGTGTTAGTGAGGGACAACAGTACAAAATGGGGCAATGTTGATGCAGTGTATGTGTGTGTATGTGTTAGCCCTAGGTGGTAGCATTATGTATGTGTGTATGCATGCACACAGTTCCACCACATGGCTGCCATATATGGGTGTTTGTGGACAGCCACAGACTGTACCTGCCAGGCCATACACATCACTGTCTCTGGCCATGGTACCTGTGCCTGGCAGGGGTGCTACGGACAGTATCAGTTACTAAGCCAGACTGGGTACTGTCATCAGAAGCAGTTGGTTGATGACTGGACACATGTCCCTGCTGGGACTGTCCAGAGCCATGTGCACGTGGTCTTCTAGGACAGTCTGATGACAGCACAGACCCAGCATTGCTGGGGCTGGTACTGGCACTATGGAAGCGGCTGCGGGTTTGTTGCCATCCGCGACGACTGCCAGCTGATGAAGTTGCTGGCATACGTCCACGTCGACGCCTCAACCGTCCTGCATTGCCCTGGCTCATGGACATGTAGTTGTGGAACAGATCTAATGTGTCCCCCCAACGTCTGTCAATGACCTCGCCGACAGTACGGATGGCAGCCGCAACGTCACGTATAGTGTCATTCATAGCAGTGCGATGTGCTCTAAGCTCCCTCAGACCCTGTCTGGTGTACCGTTCCATACGTGCCTGTGCCTGCATTACAGCCTGGAACATAGCTGAGTTTGAAAGACCTCTGTGGGCACATCTGACAGGGGCAGTATGACCACAGATGCTCCCACGAGAACCCCTGGACATCTGCCTGTGTGGTACCATGTCAGGACTCTGGCCATGGCTGCTGTGAGGGGGATGCATGTGCCACTGATACCACATTACCCTGGTCAATGCCCACTGCATGCTGCCCCTCAGCTAAGGACATTGGTGACGATGGATGTATCGGCAGGATGACTGTGCGCACTGATGGGGTTGACTGCTGTGTACTGTCGATTGGCTGACCAACAACAGACCCTGTCACACCTCCCTGTGCCATTACACATGTATCATCATTATCACTATCCCCAGCAGTGGCTTCAGGTTCCCTGCTGCACGCCAACAGAGCAACACCAGAACCTGTGAGAGGAAGACAGGAAACACAGTTTACAATGTGTACACAATGTTACCACAGATGCACACATGTACACATGCAGACATGCACACGGGCACATGCACACATGGACACATGCACACGGGCACATGCACACATGCACACTCCTCAGTACAGCAGATACAAACACACACACACCTGCAATCCAACACATACACAATACTGTTTGAGGGTATTATAAGTATTAATAGTATTATTAGTATTAATAGTATTGCTATTACACACTCACCAGCATGGACTGGCTGCCTTGCTGTTACTCCAGAGGGACCTGCACAAATAAGAGAGTTATTGTCAGTGGCCACAACTGTGCCATTGATACTGTGAGTATGATACAGTACAGTAGTACAACAATTGGCTTTCACAGGTGTACTGATGATATTCAGAATATCAATCTTGCACAAGAATAGGCAGGATAACAGCTACACACACAGTACACATCTCACACATGCATGAACTACCTGTGCAGAGAACAGTCAACTACAGATATGGCATGTTACCTGCACACTCCATGTCCACATGCTGGGTGGCTCCAGCCTCCATCATGACACATGTCTGTGGATGCTGTTGTTGTTGGCCTGGAGCCACAACAGTTAGGAGGAGCTCCTCCACTCTGGTGAGGGGGAGGGTGGATAGGTACCCCACCACCTGTGGCAAGCTGTTGTCTGTGGATACCAGATGCACGCTGACGGACATTTCTAATTAAATCACTGCAGTGATGGCTTACCTGCTCATATGTCCAGTTATGCATGCCTATGTCATTTATCCGACGGACAAGGTCTTGCCACAGTGTAGCCCTCTCCTGCTGGTTCTGGCTAGTCCTGGAAAACAGTGTGGAAAAATCCCGCACCAGGCTCCGGTGTATCTCCTCATCCTCTGCAGCTGAGTAACAGGGGTTGTGCTGATGCACCATCACCCTGGAAGGAAAAGAAAAATATGTGAGCAAGTAATATGGCACACATAATACTCTACTGTACTGATATCACTGAACTGCCATATATAGCATCTGTCTATCAGGGGATACACATGTAAATTACCACAAATCACGGCTCAGCCAACAACTGTGTAACAGTGCCTGGCACACTCCATACAACAAACTAGTATACACCAGCACTCGGCACACTGTTTGAGGTACAATGCACAACCTCACACTGGGGGTATGTATCACGCTAATGGATGGAGAATATTGTCATCCCATGCAATGCACATTTACAGTTTCACTGGTAATCCACCTTAGTCTTTACTGCCATAACTCTACCTACACCGCAGTCGTACACAGAGAACTACAGCACAACATATGGCAATGTAGTATGTTTGTATCCCAATAACTGACACATCCTTCTCTGGCCTCACACCGTGGACACACACTACCATGACAGACACAAAGTCATGCTGAGCAATCACACCACTACAGACCTTGCACACAGTCAGTGTCACACTCATTCCACCTCACATAGTTGGTATTGCAATGAGTACATGTGTGTGTGCATTGTGTCATAGGTAGGTACTATGCTATTGGCCCTGGGCCTATGGCAGCATAGCCTTATGCTACCCTGCCCCTTGGGACACATGTAATGTGATTGTACTTGCTCCTGTCAAACAGTTACACAGAGGTGACTCATATGGCATAGTACCTATCTCCATAACACTCATCAGGGGTATGTATGACATCTACTAATAAGGAGCCATGCTTGTTAATGCTGGGTGGTTTAGTCCAGGGTATGGCTTATTTGTGGATAGGAACCTGTACCTCCAGCATGTGCTCTTTACTGTGGTGACAAGGATGAGGGCCATAGGTCATTTAGGCTGGACAGATTGTGAGGTGTTACCATGGCGGTTGGACAACTGGTATGGATGTGACATAACTCTGTATATCCAGCAGTGGTAACCTCTGTGTAGGTCGTATGAAAGGCACTCTATCTGTGGTTTTGTCAGTCACTCTGCACAGGGAATGTGTTTGAGGGCATTATCACTCTTTGTTAGGCATGTCTGTGGCCTTTTCCCTTGCTGTAGTTGTCATGGGAGGTACATACCGTGTAGGACATTGTGAGGTGTAGAGGGGTACACTGACCTACGTTTCCCTAGCTGACACACCATTTGTGATGACACGTACCATGTACAGGGATTACAAAACTAGCGTGACACTGTGAATATCAAAGGGGAAGCTATTGTACACTTGTTTCCCATGTTCCCTTCTGACACCTCCAGTAGTAGGCAAGCAACCACCTATGTGATAGTTAGTGGTTAAAGTGTTTTGGAATGGGGTATGGTACTCCAGTATCCACACTGGTGTTCAGTCCATGCCTTTGTCACCAGGCACCTGTTGCAGTACATCTGCCCCCATGTGCCTCTCTCTCTCTCTCTCTCTCTATATATATATATATATATATATATATATATATATATATATACATACATACATATCTATAGACATATCTGTATATGTGTATATTTATATATATCTATATATGTATGTGTCTATTACATCTATATGTATATACATATTCTATCTATCTATATATGTCTATCTATTTATACATACCTCTCTATCTATGCACATACATACATATATATATATATATATATATATATATATATATATATATACATACACATACACACACTAACATCCTTCTAAACATCCACTGCTGTACAACCTACGTTGTACAACAACCTACATTGATATGTGCACATAGCAACCTTCAACTACATATGTATGCCCAGCCTTCACTAACAGTTGCAGTATGTCCCTTGCCCTATGCACATCTTCATATACATATATATACAGACTGCTAATACATATGGAGGGTTCACAGTATGTAGATTATTAGATTATGTAGTTTACATTACCTTTGTTTCTGACAGCTTTTTTGGATGGATGGCTGGCTTGCTGGCTGGCTATGTGTGGACTGGCAGTACAGGCTGCTTTTGTAGGTATCTGCACATGTGCATGTGATGGCCTCTGCACCAATTGTTGGCCAGCATTTACTAATTGCATGCAGCCTGCTGTGTGGTAATTGCAGTTCTCACTGTGATTTCAGGACAGTGCTATAAAATGTTAGGTTAGGTAGGCGTAGGCCTTTCAGTTTAGCAAGGAGGTGACCATGCTGGTTTGCTGTGGACACTGTTGTGTCAGTCAAAAGGTTGGTATGTCTCTCATATCTAAGGCTGTGTTGTAGCCACTGAAATGCATGTTGTACTGAAACCTGACTGTTGCTTCTTGCAGTTCATGCTTCTCAGTGTGTATGTTAACTCACACCTAATAATGCTAACACTGTTTACATGGGAGTATGTACTTTCCTGTGGGACTCGTGGATTAACTGGTATACAACAGTAGCTCTTGCAATGTGTTGCTATGGCTTCACTATTTTGCCTTTACATTCACTCCTTGAAGGCCTGATATTTGTCTTTACTGGAATGTGTTGCTATGGCTTTCCTATTTTCCATTTACATTCACTCCTTGTAATGCATGATATATTTCTTTGAGCAGCAATTTCTTTTATGTTTGGTGTGGTTTGGTGACACTGCATGCAGTCTGGTGAGGCCAAGGTCTGGGGTTTGACACTTACAAGGGTATCTTATTTTGCTGCTGAGCAGTAGTAGGGCCTTGTACTTTGTACTAACAGTTATGAATATCAGGCACATTTGTTAGATGGCTACATCCTTTGATATTTCTGGGTTGTACTCCTACATGAGGGTGTGCTTGTGGAAGCAATTCTACAGCTATTCGCAGTGTGTGTAACAGCAGACAGGCTGATATGCCTGTGTGTTTCTGACACTTGCAGGCCTCAGATACTCTCAGGTATATATTTGAGCAGCCTCAGGGAATGGTACATATCAGTGGGATACACCCGTGATATATTTCAGATATTCTGCAGTTGTGACTGTGGGGTATTTTGAGCATATGTATTACTACACCATTTCTGACATGCAAGTAGTGTGTACTTTAACTTATTGACGGTCACCATTACATGGGATTCCCCACCTTTCTGCCTACTGTTAGCACATTTCGCAGGGAGTCAGTGGGGCACAGGTAACATTTTTTGACAAATGAAGGACATCCCTGTAAATCAGTCACAGTTGGGATGTCTGGCCTCATACCTATTCAAATATGGTGGTGTTTATCCTGCTCTGATACCATGTGTGGTTTATAAGGTGCTACTCTAACATTATTACCTCCTAGCATGGCTGTTTCTCTTATCACACTATTGTAATGCAATTCCACAAGAACTGCCAGTAAAGATACAGGAAACAAGCTTTGCGTAATGGCCTTCCTATATTCCCTTTACATTCAGTCCTCCTATGTCATGATATATTGCTTTCAGCACCAAGTTCTTGTATATCAGTTATGGCTTAGTGGTAAGTCATGCAGACTAGTGTTTCCAAGGTCCTGTGTTCGAGACTGACAGGGGAATTTTATTTTGCTGATGAGCAGACTACAGGCCTTGTCATACAAAGTGACTAAGGCACTTTTAAGCAATTGTAAGCGGGTTTGCGCTGGTTTCCGTGATGCTCACGCATGCGCGCAGTCGCTTAGCTATGCGCACAGTCACTTAGCTAAGCGCACACCCGCTGACTACTGCTTAAAAGTGCTTACTCTCACTAACACCTGCGCTAATTTCTTTTAAAGGAAAGCAAATGAGGAGATAGGAAAGTGGTGAAAAAGGGGGCACAAAGAGGGTAGGACAGTAGGAAAACAAGCTCGGGATGTGCAGGAAGGATGTAGGGAAAGCCCATAGCTGCCCATTTCTTTACCAGCAACAGCTGTGCATATGTGTGAAATTTGGTGTGAAGTTTGAAACCTTCCACCCCTGAGAGTGGGGTGAGGACAACAAAATATGTTGTACAGCCAATGTTAATTATCAGTTGACATGTCCAGCAGACATGTCTGCAAAATGGGCAGCTATGTATGGGGCATAATTTTTTTGTGGGAACAGAGTGCCCTTTTTTAATTTTTTTTTTCAGGTGAGAGTGGAATGTGAGGTACAGGAAGTAGGTATATGTGGGGAGGTTGGTTGGGGAGGTTTAACAGACAAGACAAACAAGACGCATACAAGGGCGGAGTATGACACATGTGGGGGGTAAACACAATTGACGGGGACGGATGTTTGGATATCGCAAGCCCATGAGCCCACAGATTGCAACAGTGGAACTGAGATCCCCACCCATGGGCAGTTACCACTGCGGCTTCACTGCCCAGGACGGGGCTGTGCTGGGGGCTGTATAGGACGGGCAGGCACACCCGTGAGTTGCGCCACCCTCGCCTCAAGCTGGCGTAGGGGATCCAGCACAGCATGCCTGATCTCGCTAAGCACCACAGACTGGACACTATGGAGGGTGAGTGGACGTTCTCCTCCGGCCACGCTTGCAGAGGGGGGACGAGCCCCATCCCCTGCAGCGCTTCCACCCGAAGGTGGCACAGGGCCACCGGAGGAGGTTCCGGCCCGGGCACTGGTGCCAGGTGCACTCGCCAGCTGAGGTGGGAGAGGTGGGTCCGCTGGAACCCGCCTTCCCTGTTGTCCTATGCTTAGCAGTATTTTATGACATTTTGGGTTAGTAACAAACAACACCATTCAAAATTATTTGTAACAGCATGCATCAGTATTCCCATTAACCAAACCCCCATGAATTCCAAACACTGAACAGCAAGCATAACACATGCATATTTAGAACAACAGTACACAATCCAACAGCATGCATGGTTGACTGATGGCAACAGGCCATCAGATTTGGATATGTGAACAGGGCACATGCATCAACGTACATGCAGATATGTATAAACCAACAGGACAAATGTCCATGGGAATTAATTGTGTATACACATACCCAGTTTGGTGTGGAATGGCATCATTTGTGAAAATGGGCTAGGGTGAAGAAATATTACATTAACAACTTAAACTACCTATACATATGCTGTACATTCCTAGTAGCTGCAGATATATATCCCCTACATGCCTTTGTACAGTTTCCTATATGTAACCTTAGGAATGTTGGTGATGGGAATGTTACTTGCTACATTAATATACATTCCATTTTTATTCATACATGTTCATATCTGGCTGTGTTCAGGTACAGCATCCTGCTACATTTGATTTATATGGCTCTAGACAACTGTGGATGTTCAGTATTTCATACAACCATACTATCTCCATATTGCAAGGGTACAGCAACATATTTAAATTGTGGGACACACACATTCCAGATTCAGTACTTTATTACACCCATTTCACTCTTTGGTTGTGACTGTCTCATTCATTTCATTATGTACTGACTGCAGTATAACTTTATTCCAGACTTATTACAGCTTTCTTGGTCGATTCATACCCTCTTTCTCACACTCTCACTTGTTTTATTTTTACAATTCAAAATGGTACTTAATTCTAGGAGTTATTAACATTTCTTACTTGGTTACAACAATCCTTTCCAACAGACTCACTTATTTCATATGGCAGATTTTAAAAGGGGATGTATATGACACATGTCTATCCTTTGTAGATTGATTACCAGTCATTTTCAGGGTGAAGCAGTTATCTGATGTTACAATACAGGTGGAAACTCTATTTCAGACATGTTTAACTTTTATTTCTGGATTACAGGCTGAATCACTTATCTAATCTTACAGTACTAGCAGAATCTTTCTTCTAGGCTTATTTGAACTTTATTAATATGTAACAACACTGAACTCTTTTACAAGCTGTCTCACTTATATTCTATAACAAGTCCAGCAAAATAATTACTAACCTGCCTGGTGGCACAACCTCACCAGCCTATCAGCATAGGCTCACTGATTCATGGAACGGACACCTGCAGCTGTAATATAAATGAAGTAATATTGGAACATACATCTCCATAATATAGGCTAGGATAATTTCTTACATACTTAATTACATGGATACTTACTCAGTAGTGGGGCGTTGGGCATTTGCCAGGCCTCCTGGATCCAACGGTTCAGTTGGTCCTGCTTATGTCTCTTCAGGTCCGCATGGTGATGACGGACCTGTTCACCAGTCCTTGGTATGCCTGCGGCACTGGTGAGATCATGTGCCAACCAGTTCCACGCCTCTGCCTTGTATGCACCCAGTGGACCTGGCCCTGCATGAGTTGAGCCTCATGATCGTGGACTAGGAGCCAAACCATATATTTGGACTCCTCAACACCCCACCTCTGTGCTCTAAAGCGACTTCCCTCTCCTGCACCTGCCATCCTGACTGCAAATGGGTACCACAATCAGTTATGCTGTGTATTCCCGCCTATGGGGCTTATATATGCCCGTTTTCCCGCACTTATCTGTGATTGGCCATTTTGGATATTTATCAGCTTAAGAAAACCTGCTTTATCATGCTTCTATTTCCATTCATTCCTATATATATGCTAATACTGCATTTCTCAGTACAACTGTCATGACTTAGTGGTTCAGTACTTTGACTATGGTGCACAGTATCCTGGGTTCGAGCCTGGGCATTGCTTTTTTTGTTTTTACTACTGTCTAGACAGGCTAGGAGGTGTGTCTGTGTAAAGGCCGTTTTGATACAGCTTGCTCAACGTTGCCCGCCGGTAAGCCGGTTGGCGTGCTGCGCAGCTCCGCTCAAACGGCGTACGCTGGGTAACGCATTATTTAGCTATGAACACTCATATTACGCTGGGTGCAGCGCTGCTGAACTACGGGCACTCATTTTAAGCATGGTAAAGCGCTGCTCAACTCCGGGCACTCATATTATACCTGTTAAACCGCTGCTCACCTGCGGGCACTCATATTAAGCTTGTTAAAGCGCTGCTCACCTATGGGCACTCATATTACACTTGTTAAAGTGCTGCTCACCTACGGGCACCCATATTCAGCTTGCTAAAGCCTTGCTAAGCTATGGGCAATTCTGATCCTTTTTTTATATTTTATTATGTCGGATTTCTTCAAAAATACATGGCCCAATTCATTACATTTTACTTAAATTATAGTTTATATATATATATATATATATATATATATATATATATATATATATATATCTGTGTGTGTGTCAGGGGATTGTTTCATGCTTATTTAAATAAAAATGGAAAATGATGTTGTGGGGGCTCAAACCATGACTACCTCCTCTTTGGCCAACATCTCTACCGCTATGCTATTGCTACTTGGCTTAAGTTGCATATTTAGATCTTATATGCTTTTCAATGACTGCTAACTGTGACTGAGCGAAGAGCATACCCACGCAAACGAGCCAACTATGGGCAAACATTTTGGAAATTAAAAAAAAAAAAAACTGCTATTTTTACGTTTTACATTACAGTTGGGTTTATAGTCTGTGGGGGCAAGTGTGGTGTTGTGTTCCTTGACATTTCCGGACTCGCTCGTGGGTGTTTACTTTCAGGACTCTGACTCTTCTGGGGGCGTGTCCCTTTGTAGAGCTCTGCATTCGGACACGCCCCCTACTGTCCTACACGGACTGTGTTAGCCAAGGGTGTGATTCAGCATGCCCTCATGAATATGCATGGCATGCTGACATCATACCGTTAGACTGCAGCCTCCGTGTAAGACATATTAACTCTTACACGGAGGTTTCGTGAATCCTGCCCATTGTCTGTGCCTTGTATTTACCTTCTTAGCCTGGGTTGTAGCTGAAACAGGCCCTTGGGCCAATTCACTTACTCACTTATATGTGAAATAAATAAGATGATAGCCAGTCAGTTAAGACATGTGAAGTGACAGCAAAAAGAATGACTTACAGAAAAAAAGCACATCAATGTTTAGAACTGAGCAACTGTATGTACTGTAGCCTTCATCAATACCCATTTCAGTTAATAAATTGCAAAACAAAGATATAAGATGACTCTGTATTTTATATGTGTACAACCTGGGTACCTTCTAAAAGTGTGAGGACCATAACTGTAAGTCACAGAAATGAGAAACTACAAATACAGAGAATATACACCAAGTTTGAGGCTGAATTATCTTGCAGTACTCCTCACAGATAGATATGTCTACATGTATATGTGTATGTATACACACAGACACACACATGGTGTGACAGACTCATATTCCGATGTAGTCTGATCTTTGAAACAAACTTCCACTACATGTCAAGCAGAGTAGCACTCATCACCTTCAAGGTAAACCTAGACAATCAGGTGTCCAACCTCAAATTCTCTCTGGTCTATACTGCATTGCCCTCCTTCAGGCTGGAGGAAAATTCTGAATATGTGTTATTGGTTATACTTGTAATGTTCTGCAGGTGGATTGCTTTGTATTATCTATGAATGGGGAGTGGGGGCAATATTAGGGGACACATGCATCTGAAGCCCCCTTACAAAAAACATGAAAAGTGTGGTAGTGAGTTTTGCAATTCACAGATTATCTGTTTGAATCACAGTTCATCTTCCAAAGTGTTGGAGCTTGCACTAGCATGTCTTATACTTCTGATATGATGCTCTAGAACATGGGGAAAAAGACAGCTATGTGAGGCTACTCATTGTAATACTTACCCTTTAAGGGAAAAAAAAAACATTTTGTAAGATGTTTCTCAGGCTAGTCTCTCTTCAGCAGTCCAAGTCTGAGTACTGCAGTGCTTAGTTTTGTTTTTGTGCCTTCAATGCAAAGTTTTCATACTTTTCCTGTATCTGTGTGAGTTTTGCTTGGTATCACAGTCTCCTTTCATATCACCAAGGTTTGCCATATGTGAATCAATGGTCAGCTAAATTGTCAGAAGGTATGTGTGTGTGTGTGTGTGTGTGTGTGTGTGTGTGTGTGTGTGTGTGTGTGTGTGTGTGTGTGTGTGTATACGAGTGCACATGTATCTAAAAATACTGGTGCCCTATCTTGGATTATTTTCTATACTTTGCACCCAATGAGTGCAGGGAAAGCCTCATTCTCCCCTTTGACCCAGAAAAGGATTAAAGCAGGTAACTGGAGAATGAACACAGATAAGTACTTGGTATTATTTTTTATTGAGGCGATCAGGCTACAAGCAGAAGGATGACAGTCAAGGACTATGTGCTTGTGTGTGTGTGTGTGTGTGTGTGTGTGTGTGTGTGTGTGTGTGTGTGTGTGTGTGTGTGTGTAATTGCAAATCTATAGTAAAAGAATAACTTACTACCTCAATCCTTGGTCATATGTACATTATGGTTGTTTTCTGGCTGGCACTTTGTTCAGTGCACCACTTTGGGATGACACAAAGTACATTTCTGCTACCTAGAGGAAACTCAATGATTTTTCTGCAGTTTGAGAAAGGCTCACTGTAGCAAAGTTTGACAAGCTCTGTTGTAGCAGTATTCACAGTATTTGGACTGATACTTACTGTAGATATCCCCCTATGTCATCAGGCCATGCCTAGCTGGCACTACTTCTGCACCAAAATCTGGTTTTGGGAGTTCTCCTCTGAAGAAGAGACAAAACTTATGCCCTTACCATAATAATAGGTCCATGTTCTACTGTTTCCGTGTAGTTCAACATTTGGGTTGTAGATTAACAAAACACTGATGATCCAGAGGGAAGCAGAATGTAAGAACGCATTTGACAGAGTAGACTGGGACTTCATGAGCAGGGCAATGGAAGCATTTGCTTTCCCTGATACAATTATAAGGTTGATTAGAAGAATATATGAGGGATTGGAGGCTCAAATTAAAGTGAGTGGAATCCTCCCCGATAATTTCTACTTGAGTAGAGGAAGCAGGCAGGGTTGCCTGCGTTCCCCTTTGTTGTTTGCATTATACTTAGAACCATTAGCAAAGAAAACAAGGGACTCAGAAATTCAAGGATATACAGTAAACTCTCAGTTAACTGGAACTCAAGCAACCAGAAAAACTGAGCCTTAGGCTGTGAAAGTACAGTTTTGTACCTACCATAAATGTAGATGTTCGAGTGTATACCCTGCTGCAGTCATCACACTTGGGTTATCCTGCCGTCAGGCGGTCCCGAAGTTGGCCCGAATTCCAAAGTCTTGGTCCGGCGTCGGTTGCTGTCGCTTCTTCCCTGATGTCAGAGCGCCAGGGGTATATGAGTGGCATCCGACGCCATTTTCTTCATTTTTTCTTGCCCCAGATGTCAGGTTCCCCCTCCCAAATGGTGGTCAGTAGATAGCACCAATAATAAAAAGTGTAGCATAAACACAAAATCCCTCCAGCTATAAGCAAATACACCACAAAGGTTGTAACAGATTTAAAGGTTTTGAAAGGTCTTAGTTAGGTCAGAGGGGATGGAGGGAGGGTAACCTGGACTGCAGCAGGGTATACACTTGAACATCTACATTTATGGTAGGTACAAAACTGTACTATGTTCATCGTGTTACCCTGCTGCAGTCATCACACTTGGGTAGAATCCCAAAGCTAAGGATGGGAGGTGGAGTCAAACAGGATTAGAGGAGGCTAGAAGGCCCTGCAAAACTGCAGTGGTGAAGCCAGCTCTAGTCTTAGAGTAAAGTGGTAAGTGGTAATGTTTGGTGAAGGTGTGTACAGAACTCCAAGTTGCAGCTTCCAGAATATCCTTGGTTGGCACCCCCTGAGGAAGGCTGTAGGTGTAGCTGCTGCCCTGGTAGAGTGGGGCCTTATGCCAGCAGGAACTGGTTTTCCCATGGTGGGTGTAGCAAAAATGTATGCAATGTCCTATCCATTTGGAAATGGTCTGTTTTGAGATAGCCTTTCCTTGTGATGCTGTAGCATAGGATACAAAAAGCTGTTCAGATTTTCTGAAAACCTTAGTTTTAACCAAGTAGTAACATAACTGCCTGTGAATGTCCAAGGAATGTAGGAGTCTTTCTCCTTTGTTCTGTGGATTTGGAAAGAAGGTGGGTAAATGGATGGTTTGATTTAGAGCCACACTGGATACCACCTTAGGCATAAAGGAGGGGTTAGTTCGTAGAGAAACTCTGTCTTGATGAAAAATGAGGAAGGGCTCTACTGCCATTTGTGCCTGAAGCTCTGAAACTCTTCTCGCTGAAGTAATTGCTAGCAGCAGGGCAGTCAGTCTTCCTTGATATAAACTTTAAATCAGCTGAGAAAGTTGGCTCAAAAGGAGGTAGCGTAAGTTTTTCCAGAACAAAGTTGAGGTCCCAAGTAGGTGTTGGTGCTCTCCTGGGAGGCCTAATGTTTTTAGCCCCTCTGAGAAACTGCCTTAGTAGTGGATGTGAAAATAAGGGAGGATCCGTGTTGTAGTGAGCTGAAATAGCTGAGGCGTGGATTTTAATAGATGAAAAGGAAAGCCCTTTGTGTAACATCTCAGTTAAATATTGCAGAATCTGAGGTATGTCAGGCTGAAGGGTATTTTGGCCTTTAGCTTGGTTCCAGGCGCAAAACCTTTTCCATTTGTCTGAGTAGGCTTTCCTGGTGCTGGGCCTCCTGGCCTCCAGAATAACATCCATAACAGCTTGTGAGAGAGGAGCTGGCTGGTTGCTTAGGTGATTTGCCATGCAGCCAAGTTTAAGGTTTTGAGCTGGCTGTGTAGAATCTGATTGTCCTGCTGTGTGAGCAGATGGGTAATTTGTGGTAGAATCCATGGTGGGCCCTGTGCCATATTTCTTAATGGCGGGTAACAGTGCTGGCGTGGCCAGTCTGGGGCAATGAGTATCATTCGGGGTCTCTCCATCCTGACTTTCAGCAGCACCTTTGTGAGAAGAGGTAATGGAGGAAAGGCATATACTGTCAGCATTTTCCAAATGAATGAGAGTGCATCCACTTTCCAAGCTTGATGATAAAAAGTCCTTGCGCAAAATTTTGTTAGTTGATAGTTTTGGGGGCTGGCAAACAGGTCTATGTCTGGGAGCCCCCATTTTTGAGTTATCATTGCAAATACTTGTGGATCCAGTTTCCACTCGTGGGGATCCATGATGTTTCTGCTTAGGTCGTTTGCCAATGTGTTCTTTTTTCCTGGCAGGAATTGAGCTTGTAATTGAACTTGGTAAGCCAGTGCTGTGTTCCACAAGGTCATTGCCTGCCTGCATAGGGGGGTAGGAGTGTGTACCCCTTTGCTTGTTTATGTACCACATTACTGTGGTGTTGTCTGTCATTATGATAAGCTGTCCTGGATGTAAGAGGTCCTTGAAGGCTGTCAGAGCATTTTGTACAGCTATCATTTCTTTTTGATTAATGTGCAGATTCCTCTGATCTGCAGTCCATATGCCTTGAATGCACTGTCCTGCCATGTGTGCCCCCCAGGCGTAGTCCGATGCATCTGTTGTCACAGTTTGCCTGGCTGGGGGTAAGGTGAAAGGCTGACCCTTGTTGAGGTGACATGCCTATGACCACCATAGAAACTCCTGTTGAAGGCAGGGAATGAGAGGTATCATTGTTTCCAAGCTGTGGCTGTGTTGAGTCCATACGCTTTTTAGGTACCATTGTAATTTCCTCATATGCAGTTTTGCAAATGGTATTAGTAATATGCAAGATGCCATGTAGCCCAAGGCCTGCAGAATTTTTCTTGCAGGGAGTTGGGTCTTTGTTGCCATTGCTCTGAAGTATTGAGTTAATTGTAGTTGTTTGTCTGGCGTCAGATAAGCCATCTGGGCCGTTGTATTCAAGCTGGCACCCAGGAATGTCATATTTTGTGAGGGCACTAGTTTTGATTTCTTTTTGTTTACTGTGTACCCTAGGCAACTTAGAAGATGTTTTACAAAAACCAGGTGTTGTAAGAGAATGTCCTTGCTTTCTGCTTGGTTGAGGCAGTCGTCCAGGTATGGGTATATTTGAATTCCTCTTTGTCTGCAGTATGCAATTACTGGTGCCAGGCATTTTGTGAAGACCCTGGGCGCAGTAGATAAGCCAAAGGGCAGTGTAGAGAATTGGTAATGGGTTGAACCTGCAATGAAACGGAGGTATCTTCTGCAATTTTGTCTGATAGGGACATGCAAGTATGCCTCCTTGAGGTCCAACGTTACTAGTCAAGCTTTCTTGCCCAACATGGGAAGAAGCTGCTGTAGTGTTAGCATCTTGAATTTGGGTACTTGCAAGAAGGTGTTTAAGATTGAAAGGTCCAGAATGGGTCTCCAAGCTTTGTCCTTTCTGGGGACTAGAAAGAGCCTTGAGTAAAATCCTTGGCCTTGCTCCTGTGTAGGTACCAGTTGAATGGCTCTCATGTCCATGAGAGCTGTAATTTGTTTTTTTGCCTCTGCCCATTGATTTTGTGGCAGATTTGGCATTCCTTTTATCCTTGGCAAGGTGTGGAAATGGAATCTGTATCCTTGTGAGATAATGTCTAGGACCCATTTGTCCTTTTTGACAATGCGCCAGTTGTCTGCAAAAAGTGCTAATTTTCCTCCCAAGGGAGCTGCCAAGAGTGTTTTGCTTGGCAGTTTGAGGTTTATGTCATTGTGTTTGCCTTCTAGTAGTTTGGGGCCTGTCTTCTCCTCCCTTCTGTGTTGCAGTGCCCCATTGGCGAGGTTTGTAAGGGATTTGTGCTCGTCCTCTACCCCTTGGGCGCCTGTATTTACCCCTCTGTGGTCTGTCAGAAGCTGGAAAGGACCAATTTTTTGTTGGCCAATTTCTGCTGAAGCGTGGGGGCTGTACCTGTAAGAAATCTTTGACTGTCTGCATAAATTTTGCCTTATCCTCCATTTTCTTTAGCACCTCCTCTGCTTTAACCCCAAATAAGACATCCTGTTGTAAGGGTGCATCTAGTAACTTTGCTTTAACCTGATCAGGCAGAGATTGTTCCTTTAACCAAGCATGTCTACGTATAACAGACCCAGTAACAGCTGCTCTAGAGGAAGCTTCCAAGGCATAAAAACCACATTGTAAAGTATGTTTGCCCACCTGTTCAGCTGCATGCAACAGATCCTGCATGTCCTTGAATTCAGACTGTTGAGGGTGCGTGCCCATCTTTTGTTTTATTTGAGACATTAGGAATTTCTGGTATTTAAGCATGTGAAATTGACAATTTAGTGCTCTCATAGCTAGAGTAGCCGAGGTGTAAACCTTCTTTCCCCACCTATCTAGTGCTCTGGAGTCCCTTTCAGAGGGTACAGGATTTTTAGCCATAGAAGCTTTAGCCCCTTTGGGACCCTGGGAGATTGTCTCTGGATCAGCAACAGGGCTTTTGTATAGGAATTTGTGTGAGTCAGGCACTCTATAGTATCTATCTGGTTTGGCTGGAGCAGGAGGCAGATAATCTGGATTTAGACTAGATTCTAAGAAAACATCATCCACAATGTCTAAAACTGGGGGGATAGCAAGTGGTCTGTGCTGGGGGAGTAAAAGAAACTCTCTGAGCCTTTTCTTTGAGTCGGAGCAGTCCTGACCTTCCCAGTGGAAATGTTCCCTCATGGTATGCAAGGTTTCCCCAAAGGAATAATCTTCAGGGGGAGAAGCTGAGGGAATGGAGTCTTCAGCAGCAGAATCTTCATAAGGGGGAAAGGAGTAATCCTGTTCCTCAGAGGAGCCTGAGGAAACAGACACTTGATCAGAGGAGGCATAATCCTTCTCTTGTCTAGGCCTTTTGTCGGGGGGGGGGGTTGGGGACCCCTGATCAAAGAAATTAAATCTTCAGCCATTTTAAGCATCTGCTTCTTAGGCATAGGGCCTTGACCTGGAGACTGAAGTGTAGTCTTTTTTGGTTTTAGAGGAGTTTTGAGCTTAGCATAAGATTTTATGGTGAGAGTAGTCAGTCGGAAGACACCTTCGGAAACCAAAGGTGTTTCTACAGCACCGGCTTCTCCTACTGCAATGTCGTCGGTAGGGCCTAAAGAAAATGGCTGCGTCGGCCTAGAACTCTCAGCTGGAGAATCTGAAGCGGTCTGGGGATCCAATTCAGCGGTAGCCAGGGGCTGCGTAGGCGCCTCACTGAAAACCGGAGAACCGGCGACCGGCCCAGCCGAGGGTTTGGAGTCTGGCTTGGATCTAGGCTGCCTATCTTTATCTTTGCGTTTTTTATGCACACCGGTAATCAGTTGCTCCGACGGCATAGTGTAATTAAATTTCCTACCGAAGTAGTGACGTGCGAAATCAAAGCGTCACTTTATAGTTCGCTTATTGAACCTAGTACAAAACTGACAACCAGTGACGTCGTGGTCTGGGCCTAGGCAAGGTATACAAAAAGAATGAAAGTCCTTATGAGGTATTTGCTTCCCACAAGAAATGCAATTGTTAACTTTTTCTGACATCGGACTGAGGCAAGAAAAGGTTCCCCAACAGGGTACTTAGCTTTGAAGACTTCGGACTGAAACTCGATTCGAAAATCTCAGGTGTTGGCCGACCGGCACTTGCGAACTGCTTCTGCTTCGGGCACAGTGTGGCATGAAAGACTGAAGAAAATGGCGTTGGGATGCCTCTCATATACCCCTGGCGCTCTGACATCAGGGAAGAAGTGACAGCAACCGACGCCGGTCCAAAACTTTCGAATTCGGGCCGACTGCGGGACCGCCTGATGGCAGGATAACCCAAGTGTGATGACTGCAGCAGGGTAACACGATGAACATCGTAAAGACAATACTCATGGTTTGTAAACAAAGGAAATACAATGCGCTAGCCACCTAGAAAGAGTGGCTTTTGACATCTGATGTCTTAGTTTTGCCTTGGAAAAGTTGACAAAGAGCTGGTCTGATTTTCTGTCTTTTGTATGATGTAAATAAAATCTGAGTTGTCTATGTCCACCTAAGGTATAGGGGAAGGGGGTATGCCCTCCCTTGGTAGAAAAATTTGGTAAGAATACTAGCAAGTCAATATGATGATTTAAGTTTGTTTCAGATGCCACCTTTGGAAGGAAGGAGGGATTTGTTCTCAATGAATCTTTACCCTTGTGGAAAAAACAAAAACATTACTATCTGTTTGCTCATTTCCCATCTTTTTTCTATGCTAGAATAGTCCTGATCCCAAATTTGCTGGTTTCAAGACTTTAGTTTTGTGTTTCTGTGTTGTCCCGACCTTGCTGTGGTAGACAAAAGTCTTTCTGTTTATCAGTGGAAGTGGTAAGCATTAAGCTGCCTATCTTGTCACTAGAGGAGTGTTTTCCAGCTCAGGAATTGTACCTCATTGGCTGTTTGGGGCTGCTTTCTATCCCTTTCCACTTTCTGGCTTAAAACAAACTGTGTTTATGCATCATGCAGCGCTGCTCAGCTAAGGTTAAACTTTTCCCGGTGCCAGAAAGTTAGCTCTTCAAATTTTCCCTGAGTACTAGCCTGTTTTCCAGTTTCAGCACTCAAAAATGTTTCTTTGTGCTCTGCACTTGTTTACAACTCGTAAGCACTAAATAATCTACAAATTACTACAGCACTCAACTTTCCTCACTCGTCAAGAGGAAAACAGTTTTTAGTACTTAAATTAATAAGCACCTATCCAGGCATGTCTAAGGGTTAACTCCCAGTGTTTTCTCCTGTCCACCTGATGAATCTGGGCATCTTAAGGCAATGTAGCAATTCTCATGTACACTGACAACCCTCTCTTCCTACCACCCAACACTACAACCTGTGAGAGATGCACTTATATAGCCAAACTGGAACCCAAGCTCTCTTCAGCCAAGACACGACTAGACAGTCAAGCGGAGAAGGTAAACACCTGCATCATACCACACTCAACACATAGTACTTCAAAACCTACACCACCAAAACCCACACATAGAAACACAAAACACACACCTGCATTTACAGAGGCTCTCAATAAAAATCTGCCCAGCAACAGAGACCTCCAAAGCGGAAAGGCAAGCAACCACCACCCCCAACACGACCCAAATGACACATAACCCACAAAATCAGTGTGCCACTCAACCTCTGCCCATAAGGCAAAGCAACGTACCCAACATACTAGTCACTGGCGACTTTATAGTCAGGCACACTGATGTCCCACTCACCAGGCTAAACAAGGAGAAAGCTACTGTCAGCTGCCTGGCGGGTAACGCATCCACTCAGGTCACTCCACAACAAGTACAAATATGACTCTGTCATTGTCCATGTTGGTGTGAATGACCTGAAATGTACCTCCCTGGACTACATGAAAAGAGACATGGAGAAGCTCTCGGATCTTGTAGCCCAGGCAGGTATGATCCTAGCCCTGAGCAACATCCTGCCATCACCCAAAATGTTACCACAGTACAAGGACAAAATGATTGACCAACAATTGGCTAAGCTTCTGTTGTCATTCTAAGGGGATCCAGTACCTGTCTGCCTGGGACGACATGATCAACAGACCAGTATGCTTAGCCGAGATGGCCTGCACCTGTCACACCTGGGATTCCGGATACTGGCTAAGGCTCTTGCCAACCCTATAGTGCCTTTTTTAGGCAAGGTTCAAATGACAAATTCACCATCGTAGCAGGTACAAGCAAGCAAAATCTGAGGGTAATGCTACTCAATGCTAGAAGTCTAAACCTCAAAATGCACTCACTCGAGGCACTCCTTAAAATGGAGAACATCGACATCTCTGCTGTGACAGAGACCTGGTTCAAGGCTCCAGCAAGCACCTCTGCATTACTAGGCTATAATTCATAACACACCTTTAGGCCACCTAACCTGGACCAAAACACTAAAGGAGGAGGTGTGTCCATATTCATTAAGGATATCCACACCTCCAGGCTAGTTGCTCAACATAATGTGTCCGAAATGATCAAAGTGCAACTAACACTGGGCAAGACTGCAATCCAGGTTGTAGCTTGTTACAGATTCCCCACCATGCGCCAGGATTCCCACACCTCGTTTCTTGATATACTGGAAAATATTAAGGCACAACCCAATACCCTAATAATGGGTGATTTCAACACCACCACCATCAACTGGGAAAACTACTTGTGTACTAACTCATTTATGCAACATTTTCTGGAATTCGTAAATTCCAACGCCTAGGATAAGCTTGTTCATACCACCACCAGGAGCAGCAATATCCTGGACCTGGTTATTACCAATATGGGTAACTGATGTCCCACGCCAGAGTTCAATTCCTCGCTGGTCAGATCGACCACAAGCTAATCACCCTAGACATCCATATCCCGCCCCCATCAAGGAAACCAGCGTAAAAAACTTCTCCAAAGCCAACTTCATGCTTCTTAAGACATAAGTGGCAAACTTCACGATATCCATGCAGATGGAAAATAGAGGTATGACTGCTGAATCTTATACAAATGCACTGTATAAGCACATACACAAGTGCATGGATCTTGCCATCCCTAACAGAACCAAGACGCTATCCTCCAAAAAAAGAAAGCCAATCTGGTGGTCCATTGCCGTAAACAAACTCTACAACAGAAAGAAGAAGTTGTTGCAAAAAAGAGTAAAATCTCATGATTGGAAGAACTCCCTGGTCAGCCTCAGTAAGAAGCTGAGATCCCTCATAAAATCCTCCAAAGCTAGTTACGAAAATAAAATCACCACTGATTCTAAAGAGAACCACAAAGCATTCTACAGTTATGTCAAGAAACTCAATGGCAACACTCAGATCTACTCTGAGCTAAAGCACAATGGCACTATATATACAGAACCAACTGATATTGCCAACATCCTGGCAAATAGCTACAGTGCTAACTTTACCCCACTCTCACCCTCCAAAGGGCCCATCTCAATACTGGAAGAATGCAAAACCCTGTAATCAGATGCACAAGTAAAGACTGCACTCTCCAAAGCCATGAACACAGCATCCATGGGACCAGACAACATACCAGGCTGCGTGCTGCATGAACTACAGAATGAACTGGCACCCCACCTAAGTATCATGTTCAATCATAGCCTCACTTCATGCTTTCTGCCTGCTGAATGGCGCACAGTGACGGTTATCCCACTCCACAAAGGGGGTGCCACCATGGACCCTGGGAACTACCGCCCCATTAGCCTGACGAGCCTGGTCTGCAAGGCCATGGAACGCATCACCTTGGAGCTTATAAACAAAGACATAGGTAACCTCCAAACTCTGGACCCCACTCAGTTTGGGTTTGTAAACGGTAGATCATGCCTCCTAAACCTGACTTCTTTGAAGCAGTCAACAGAGCCGTGGATGAGGGTAAGGTGGTGCACACAGCCTATCTTGACCTTGACAAGGCTTTCAACACCATCCTCCACTCTGGAATTATAGATAAACTCACTAAACTAGGCATAAATCCCTATGTCACAAGATGGGTGGCCAACTGGCTCACTGATAGAACCCACAAAGTGAAATTAGCCAACTCTAAATCCGACTTCAGACCAGTGACAAGTGGAGTACCACAGGGTTCATTCCTGGGTCTTCTCCTGTTTTGCATTTACTTCTCTGAAGTTCAGGCCAACACAGAAGGTCTTTGGCTAATGAAGTTCTCAGACGACTGCAAACATGGAGCCAAAACTGAATTGCCTAATGATGTGGACATTCTACAAAGGGCCCTCACTGAGACAGATGCTTGGTGTCAAAGTCATGGCCTCAAGCTCAATGCCAAGAAGTGCATTGTCATTCTCTTTGGAAAAAACTCTGTACTCATGAACTACCACATAGGCAGTAGCCTACTAAACACCAAAAGTTTGATAACAGACCTTGGGCCACAGGTGGAAAGTAGTTTCTCCTTTGATAATCACATCCCCACAGTAGTCAGGAAATCCTTCTACACGGCACACCTCATCACAAAGGGGGTCACCTCCAGAAAAAAGGAGGTTATTGTTCCTCTCTACTCATCCCTCATCAGACCCATTACAGAGTACAATGTCTTGTTCAGCATGTACCTCACAAGACATCTAGAACAATTGGAAAGGCCAAAGAAATACCTAACCAAGGGGATTACCAGCCTCAAACAGATGCCATATGCAGACCGTCTCAAAAAACTCAAGCTCTACTCCATTGCATATCACCTACTCAGAGGTGATCTATGCTTAACATACAAAGCTATGTCAAACCCAGACGTACTGGACATGCTGCACTTGAAGAAATCCCAAACTCTCTGAGCCACACGCTCCAGGGACCTAAACCTTGTCACCACAATAAACAACTTGCTGGAGGATAGATTCCTGTCCCAGAGACTTCCCATACTCTGGAACAAACTACCCATTCATGTAAAACAAAGATCCTCATTAGCCCTCCAAGAAAAATCTTGACGATTGGCTGGGAAATAGTAAATTCACCCCGGGGATCACTTCTGTGGCTCTGTTCGACAGGGGCACAGGAAAATAATTTTCTTGGGTGGCGAAAGCCAGGGAACCTTTTCGGCTAGGCTTATATAGGCCTCAGGGCCAATAGTCTAGTACCTACCTATGAACCTAAGAAAAGGTGGCTTGCATGAACGTGCTTGCAGCTCCGAAACTCTTCTTGCTGAAGTGATGGTAATTAGAAAAACAGTCTTCCAAGAAAGAAACATTAAATCTGTTAATACTGCAGGTTCAAATGTTTTTTTTTTTTTTTTTTGTTGAGTCAAAGACTGAAGCAAGAATGATATCCCATGGTGGAACTGGATTTTGAGCATGTGATCTCAAGAAGAACATTCACTTAAGAAAAGCTTTAGTTGCCCTAAGTGATGTAATAGACAAATCATTATGTCCTATGTGAAAATTTGAGATGGCAGCCATTTGAACTTTTAAATTAGAATAATTGCAAATTCACAGATAACGTTATGAAAGAAAATCCAGTATTGCTGGAAGAGGGGCTGAGAATGGGTCCAAGCCCACTCTTCCATTTGAGCTTGCACGTCTTTTTGGTGGATTCCTTTTCAGAAGAAATTATTATCGACTACTGGGAAGGAAAGCCTGGCATCTCTGGCTATCATTAAAGTCAGAAAAAACATGCATTTAGTTTCAGAGACTTAAGGTCCAGTAAAGCATCCTGGATTGGTGACAGAATAGATCCAGAGTGGGATCCAGTACCCATGCTTGGTACAGTAGGGTGAGGCCAAAGGAAAGGGAACCATACCTATGGGGCCAAAATGATGCACTCAGGATTACTCTGGTTTTGCACCCTATTGCTTTCTGAATGAATTTCATGAGAAAGGGGATAGGCAGGAAGGTGTAAAGGAGATCTTGGGCTCAAATGTGGACTACAGGATCTCTCTGTGACTGTCCCTGAGGAGGGATGAGGGCAAAGTAACTGCTGCATTCATTGTTTAGGGAAGAGACAAAGAGGTTGCAGCATGGTTGGCCCCATAAGTTAAAAGTATTTCTTGACACTATCTGTTTGAGAGACCACTCGTGAGGTAATAGGATATTCCTGCTCAACCTGTCCAACTGTACATTTGATGCCTCAGGAATGTGTGTTGCCACTAAAAAGGGGTGTGAAGACATCGCCACTGCCAGACTTGCATGGTGTCCTGGCAAAGGGGGTATGAATGTGTTCCACTTTGTTTGCCGATATACATACCACTAACATATTGTCTGTGTGAATGGAAATCACACCCTTGGGTAGGAGGTCCTGAAAAGCCTGCAGTGCTAGGAGGACTGCTCTCATCTCCAAGACTCTGATGTGAAATTTGGCCTCAATGATGACTACATCCCTTAACCTGTCTTCCCCTTGAAATGCCAGCCCACCCCCACACCCTAGAAGGCAGGCGTCTGTGGGTGACTGTGGTCCTGGGAGCAGGTGTGCAAAATGACTGCCCTGTACTACTGATGGAGATGTAATCCACCAACTTATGTGGTTCCTGCATACATGGGTAAGTCAGATTCTGTTGTGAAGGGATCAAATTTTCTGTAATCATTGTATGGTCAGAGTCCACTGCAGACTTTCATGTGATATCTTGCTAATTGGGACCAATGTAATAGTAGAGGCCATCAGACCTAAAAGATTGAGAATAAGTCTTGCCTGTGGACACAGATGTTGCATCACTTGAGAAGCTATGAGTTTACTGACTGGATTTTTGCAACGGTGAGTTTTGTAATTTGTTGGACTGCGTCTATTTCGCATCCTATAAATTCTATGTTCTACATGGGAGGCAGTTTGCATTTCTTGCAGTTGACTGTTATTCCCAACTGATTTGCAAGATTAAGAAGGAACATCTGCTGTTGCAATAATAGATGCTTGGAGGTAGCAGTTAGGAGCCAGTCGTTTAAATATGGAAAGACTTGGATTCTCTGCAGTCATAGATAAGCTGCTACCACAGCCATAATCTTGGTGAACACCCAGGCAGCTGTTGTGACACCTAAGAGCAGTGCTCTGAACTGGTAGTGACTGGCTCCCAGCTGGAAATGGATAAAACTACTGGAGCACCTTTGGATGCTGATGCGGACAGCGACGGAGCACATCCAAACATCCACAATACAGGTAGTATGGACTGTACTGTGACCATCCAGAACTTTGCCTGCTTGACATATTGATTTAGATAGCCAAGATCCCATATTGATCTGAGGTTCTCTCTCTCTTTGGAACTAAAAAACCCGGAAAAGACTCCTGATCCTAACTGGTTTGGAGGGACAGTCTGGATGACTCTTTCAATGAGCAACTTTATCACTTCTGTTGCTGCAGATTTCAACTGATACTGTGGTGTATTTGGAATCTTTGATCTTTACTTTGGTGTAGACAAAGATTATCGTATAACCTCTGGTGATTATCCTCTGCAATCATGGACGGAATGTTATGGATTTCCAGGCTAAAGGGTGTAAGGTTATATTTCCCACAACTGCCACCATTCAGGGACACTGGTTAAGGTTTCTCAATGAAGAGGCCATGGAAATCTTGGTTCTGTGGTCTGCTTCTGCCTCCCAGGTGGCGTCCATTTGAATTCCTTTTGCCTCTGCCACAGGGGAGTCTAGCTCCAGAAGTTTTCTAATGTAAACCTTGGGATTTCTTGAACCTCATTTTCCTACCTCCTCTTTGATTTCTTGAAAAGGATCTCTAGAAAGTACACAACACCACAGCAAAAGGATGCAGGAATCGAAGTAAATGTTCAAAGACTTCTTTATTCCACAAATGCACAAGCCAGAACGGCCCCAACCGACCAACAGAAAGTAAAATAAGTTTAAGTTGAGCGCGCTTTCTCTTTGTTTAATACAAAGCTTCCTCAGAACAAACATGCTAAAAACCTTACCCTCCTTTTATATGAAATACTAATTGATTGCAATCATTGTGGTAATTCAATCATTACTAGAACTAATCCCAATGTTAAAGCCACGTTACACATACAGTTATAAATTTTACAAATACATTAAAAATGTTACTAAAAATATATATGTGATATAATTTGCAACTTCCAGTGTGCAAAATTGTTTAAAACTGTACAAATTGCATTTGTATTTGAATGTGTGCTGTTAGAACATTCTACAGTTTTGATATTAGTGTTATATACTTAACCAAGCACTAGGTTTTTATTAAAAAGCTTTAAAAAGTATTATGACTAATGCAATAGATGTGAAAACCTTAAATAAATATATTAAAAAATATAATCAACAAATGTATTTATGTCTACTAAAAAATCACTTGTTATACAGGTATATAATGAAATGAAACCTAAGTCTGGCTAAAAACAACCCGGATATTATAAAATGTCAAGCACCAACTTCAAAGAAATATTGCCACATCTCATCTGCTTTCTAAAACATTCTTTTCCTTACAGAATCTATAATTTTGCCGGTCTTAATCTATGAATACTAATATTGTCATTAAGCCCTGGGGGTCTACTATCTTAGTTGCCAAAATAACTCCCTAAACTCCACTCTGGATTCCCAGTTCCCCCCCCCTTGGGTCTATCATAACTTGCTCTATGACTGCAAATTTAATGTTCATATTCCTGCAAGCCAACGAGTGTTTATAAAAGGCATTAGATTCTTTGCCTTTACTAATTTCATATATATGTTCATAGATTCTTTTCCTTAAAGTACGAGTGGATTTACCTATATAGAAACTTTTACAGCTTACACATATACCAATATATACAATGCCTTTAGTACCACAATTGTAATATCTCGGCGCTGTAAGCTTAATCCCTCTCTAGGGAATAAAAATCTCTTGTTGGTGCAAAATATATTCACATTGTCGACACAACCCACATTTGTATGTACCCTTTTTAGAATTCCTATAACCTGTCGTTTGAAACTCTTTTTTCTCAGAAATGTCTTTTAAGTTCATCCCCCTTTTTCTAATAAAAGATGGTTGAGAGGGAATATAGTTCCCAACGTCACTATTCATTTTCGAAATGGGCCAATATTTTCCAATAATGTTTTCCACTGTTCTTGAAGTCCCAGAAAAAGTGTGTATGAAAGCTTAATTGCAATTCTCCACTTTCTCTTCCCTTGAAATCCTTACATTTTCATTCAACCACAGTAGTGGGAAATACCTGTTTTTTCTATCCTTAATTATTTCCTTCACTACACTCTGTATCAAAGAATTAGGATACCCTCTTTCCTCAAAAAGGGAACTAATGTATTTTACCTCCTGTGTAAATATTGTGTCTTCACTAGTCATTCTTGACGCCCTTATCAGCTGCCCTTTAATTATACCCTTTTTTGGTAAAAGGGATGTCCACTTTCAAAATGCAAGTATGTATTCGAGAAAGTGGATTTTCTGTACAATTTAGATTGGAAACAATTATTAGATTGGTCCTTGGAGTGCTGCTTGATCAGATCTCTCTGGAAACACGTCAGGTGTGCTAGATAGTTCAGTGCTCAAAGTGCCATGGGCAATGATGCATAGGTCTGTTTTCCTAGTCTGTCCAATGCCCTTGACTCTCGGTTAGTAGGATGGACAGAGGAACCTTCCTCAGATAGTTCCTTCCTTGTGGCTGCTGCTTCCACTATGGCATCTACAGGGGGGACCTTCAGACCAATGTTTTCTATCCTTTGAGGTAACTAAGACTCTGTTTTTTAGGTATGGGCTATACCACGTGAGGTTCCTTCCAAGCCTTCTGAGCAACAAGGTCTTCAAAGGTGTCAGGAGGTGGGACCACCCACGACTTCAATGGGCCACACCCAAAAGTTTCAAGGAACACAGACTCATCAGAAGAAGGAGCTTCTGTGGACCATCTCCACCTCTGCCTCATCAATTCTAGTATATCCACAAAGGTGATGCCCTTGAGAAAGATCTTGGGGATCCTTCATCATCAAAATCCATGTCTTCAGTGACAGACACAGGAGAAGAGTCAATGTGCTTTTGTTTACATGTCCTGTTTTGTGGGACAAGTCTCTGGATCTCTGGCGGAGATGTCAGAAATGGATGTGAAGCCTGAACATCGAGCTTCATTGAAGCTAAGTGGGTTCCTGTCCCTGATGACTTGAATAAGAGGAATGAGGCACAGAATCCACTGGGAATTGGGGTGGATCAAAAACCGGTGCACTCACCTGTCTCCTTGGCCTGGCAGAGGCCCTTTCCACAGCCTTGAAAGCTGACTCAGCTAATGGAGCTGAGGAGAAGCTACTTCTGTCAGCAGACTCAGGAGACTTTCAGACACCAAAAGTGGTCAGCTCTGAGGAGAACGTGCAGCCGAGCTAACTACTGCCAAAACACAGAGGGGGAGACATGGCTCTGAAAGTTACAGAACAGACTCCATCATCAAAACTTCAACCCTGACACTTTGTCTCTGGAACTCTTCTCGACTCAAAAACACCGGCATTGTAAGAGTGAGAGAAGATGTCGAAGTCTCAAGGGCTATTGGGTCCAATGATGGTGCGGCAGAAGGATTCAGACCCATAAGTGTCAGCTCCGGCAGAGGAGTTGGTGTCAAAAGAAGATGAAATGGGGTCAAAGGGCCTGTTCCTGGCCCTCCTCTGGGGAATGGCCCCAGAAGGATCCCCAGCTGAATCTGTGTCCTCAAGAAATTTCTCATCATATGGTCGACATCCATTTCAATAAGTCTTCTGGTGGATGGATCAAACCTCAATGAAGAAGCTACAAATGCCAGTCTCAATGGGGGCTTGTGTTGAAGTATGGGCGAGTGCCACATGGGGCTAATGAGCCCCAGAGAAAAAGTAGGTTTTGGAGAGTTAATTCTGGAGCCTAGTAGCAGATGGATCATACTGCCTCTATGACTTAGGTGCCAGACCCGGAAGAGCAGTTTGATCTGGGGAACTTTTCCTCGACTTTTCTTTATTCCTCTATTCATTGTCTCTTCTCACCTGGTTTATCTCTGTATTTTTCTTTGAAACTCTCTCCCTCTTTCTCCTCTTTCTTTTCAGTAGTGGGAGAAGTGGATGGTTGTTTCGATTCAGTGGACATGGTAGACCCTGTCTGAGGGGGGAAGTAAACCCTTGAGGATGAGTTTTTTCCTTCTACCTTGGAGTGCACTGGTTCTAAAAATGGCACAGATATTGAAGTTCTCCTGCAGATGAGAGGGACCCAGACACTAGACACAAATTGAATGGGGGTCTTGGGGGAATCTTGTGTCCACAAGCTGAACACTTCTTGAATCCATAGGCTTGTTAGACATCAGAACAACACTAGAAAAATGTAACTACGTAATATTTATCACACTGAAAAGCTATATACACTATTAAAGAATTTTTGAAAAAAAATTACACTAGGGGATGTGCTTATACTAAGAAAAAACTGCACGTCAAACAACCGCAAAATAGCAGTAACTATATAAATTATGAATATATATATATATATATATATATATATATATATATATATATATATATATATAGATATATATATGTATGTTTGTGTGTGTATACATGCATATGATCGACCGGTGGATGGTTGAGCAGGTATGGCTGAAAGAAGTGCAGCAACATCTCAAAAATGTGATTGCAAGTGTTATGAATAGCAAAACCCCGTCCCCTTTTTGATCCATGTTAGCACTCGTTTTAGGATGGAGAGCGGTCGGAAATGTCAATTTACTCGAATTACACTACCTGTTCACTGTAGTGTAGTAGACATATTTTGTTCGACATTCTGCCGACATGAAAACTGCAAGTCAACCACATGCCGGTCGACCGATGCAATTTCAAGGTTTTCAGTATAAACCACATATGTATACATGCGCGCGCACACACACACACACACACACACACACACACACACACACACACACACACACACACATGCCTAGCCAATTTCCCATTCAAAGGTGAAAAGGTGAGATCAATCCCTGTACCTTGTGTTAATCAGGTAACATTAACCAATACACTAGCCCCCAACATCCTTACACCAACCCCCAATGTGATCAAATCACCTAGAGAAAATGTTTAAACCAGAGAATGGCTATGTACAAACACATGTATCACGAGCTAATAACATTTTAAATATGCAGCACATCCCTGGAAGAATGTGCTCTGAAGAACATACCTGTGTTTTACTACATTTGTCCTAGCTAAAGTACAATCAACCAGTTATTTAGCTACGATTTATTTGGTGACAGTCACCCTTCATCTACTTTTCATGAAGAGAAACTCAAGTGTTATGTCACTCCCAGTAGTATCTCATCTGTCTGTGTATATACAAATCATCAATTAAGCACTTTCCTGTGTCTGCAGGTACTGGAATAATGGCTTGACGGTAGCTGAATTGACCAATTCAATGAAAAACAAGAAACTGCAGACAAAAAAGTGATTTTTTTTTTGCTATATAACACCCTGCACTGTGAAACACTGTATAAAGAGTTATGTATGTACCACAATGTTAGATATGCTTGCTGAATTCAGTCTTCATTAAACCTTAGGATCCAAATGTTCTGTGTATGCTCATCTCAGCAGATAAAACTTTCTCAGGCTAGTCTTGCACCTCCTCCTTCCAGTGACACCCTGCACCTTTTTAATACACTTCTAGTTTCTGACCAAGCTGAAGGCACAAAGTACAGTTGTGTAAGAACTTATGTCCGACTGGGGTACCAAAGCTTTATCTTCCCCGGGTCACACGTCAGACACATGACCTCATCTCATAATCACTGAGGTATACAGACAGACATACGAGCATGGATCCTCACTATCTCCAAGTAAGCAGCCTGAAGACTACTGAGACAGGATCCTGGTTAGCTAGGAGGGGGTGTATAACAAATAGGCAAGAAAACTCTCCAGCTCCCATGTAACAGAGCAGACACTAAAGCAAAGGGGGAAAGGAATATGAAGGTTGAAATGAGGTAGAGATAAGGGGAGGGAGGCTGGGATGGAATGCTGCAAATGTGATCAGTAGGACATCTGCTGTTATGGTAACTTGTTGCACAACTGTAGTATGTCCTAACTAAAATCACTGCAGCAGTATTCCTGACATATGGCTGACTCACACAGCTGAAGGAGTAAAGAAGGGTGGCTGGCTACTGAGTGGAAGAGTTTTCCAGCAGTCTAAACTGAACTAATCAAGCAAAGGTTGCCCTGGACCTGGAGAATGCATTGATTTTGTAGTGTTTGGTAAAGGTATGTACAGAGGATCAAGTGACAACTTCTAAGATATACCTGGAGTCTACTCACTTGTGAAATGCCCTGAGAAAGCCACTGCCCCAACAGAATATGCTTTAGAGCAGGAAGGCAAGGTCTTACTTTTGTGTGAGTAGCAGAATGACAAAGCTTTAGAAATCCAAAATGCAATAGTCTGTTTGGAGACTGGCTGAACCACCTTAGGGCACATAAATAATGCAAACATCATTCAGTCTTTCTGAAGGATTTAGTTTTTTGTGGAGTGGGAAAGAAAGCGGGAATATGAATAGCCTGACTGAGGGACAGTTTGTTCACTACCTTAGGCATGAAGGATGGATTAGCCCTGAGAATCACCCTGAACTTGTGAAAAATGAGAAAAGGGGGGAGTGGCCATGACAGCTTGTAACTCAGAAACTCCCCTAGCAGAGGTAACAGCTAAGAGAATGATAGTTTTCCAAGTACAGAATTTTAAAGAAGTGAAAGATGCTAGTTCAAAAGGAAGCAGTGTGAGCTTTTCTAGCACTAAATTAAGATCCCAAGGTTGGGGATATCGGCTTCCTTGGTAGATTAAGATGTAGGACTCCTCAGAGGAAAAGCCTGACCTCTGCCCTAGCCATAGATGGCTAAGAGGGAGGTATGCATTGACAGCAGATAGGTGAGCTTTTATAGAGGAGTAGGCCAAACCTGATCAAAGTAGCTTGCAGGGATAGTGCAGTACAGCAGGAATTTGTGATAAGGGTGGATCTTGGCTATGTTAGTGGCACCAAAAGCAAAAAAAGTTTCCATTTAGCCATGTAAGAATTCCTAGTAGTAGGTATTCTGGCCTCTTGCAGAAAGTACAGTTGTGTACACTTACCATAAATGTAGATGTTCAAGTGTAGTCACTGTTGCAGTCATTACATTTGGGTAATCTGCTGGCAGGTTGCCCTCAGTCGGCCTGATTAACAAAGTCTTGGGTCCTGCGTCGGTTGTTGTCCCTTCTTCCATGACAGCAGGTCGTCAGGGGTATAAAACATCCAGCCAACGCCATTACATCAGTTTTTCTTGCCCCAGATGTCAGGTGCCCCCCAAATGGGGAGACAAATATTTAAGTAATTAAAAACACAAAAATATACCTCTAAACAAAAGCAAATACACCAAAAAGGCTTTTAAGCATGGTAAAGGAAAGAAGAGGTATAGTAAGAGAAAAAACAGGGGGTCGGAGAGAGGGTAACCAGGACTGCAACAGTGAATACACTCAAACATCTACATTTATGGTAAGTGTACACAACTGCACTATGTTCTTCGTGTTTCACTGTTGCAGTCATTACATTTGGGTAGATTCCCATAGCTATGGTTGGGAGGATGGATTTATACAGCATTATAACCAGTTATAAGGCCCTGCAGGACAGTAGAGGCAAAGCCAGCTCTGGATTTAAAGAAGACAGGTAAATGGTATTGTTTGGTGAACGTATGACCTGAGCTCCAGGTAGCAGCTTCTAGAATGTCGCTGGTAGGAACACCTCTGACAAAGGCTGTAGAAGTAGATACAGCCCTGGTAGAATGAGATCTGATCCCCTGGGGGATAGTTTTACCATGGTGCATATAGCAGAAACGAATACAATGGCTTATCCATTTGGAAATAGTCTGCTTTGAAATAGCCTTTCCCTCTGCCCCTGCAGCAAATGCCACCAGTAATTGTTCAGATTTTCTTTGAGATTTTGTCCTAAGTAAAATCTAAGTTGTCTGTGTACATCCAATGAATGCAGAATCCGTTCCTCCTTGTTCTGTGGATTGGGAAAGAATGTTGGCAAATGAATGGTCTGATTAAGAGCCACACTGGATACCACCTTAGGCATGAAGGATGGATTGGTCCTGAGAAACACCTTGTCCGCATGAAAAATAATGAAAGGCTCCACTGCCATAAGAGCCTGTAATTCGGAAATCCTTCTAGCTGAAGTGACTGCTAAAAGGAAAACTGTTTTCCAGGAGAGAAGTTTAAGTCTGCAGTAGCAGCTGGCTCGAAAGGAGGGAGAGTGAGTTTTTCCAATACAAAATTGAGGTCCCAGGCAGGGGTTGGAGCTCTCCTGGGTGGTCTTAAGTTTTTGGCCCCTCTGAGAAACTGCTTTAGCAGAGGATGAGAGAAGAGGGGAGGTTCTGTGTTGTAATGAGCTGAAATGGCTGAGGCATGGATTTTTATGGACGAAAAGGGCAGGCCCTTGTAAAGCATCTCAGCTAAATATTGTAAAATCTGAGGAATACTGGGCACTGTTGTGCTTATCCCTTGTGATTGATTCCTGGCACAGAATCTTTTCCATTTGTCAGCATAAGATTTTCTAGTACTAGGCCTTCTTGCCTCCAAAATGGCATCCATCACAGGTTTGCTGAGGGATGGCAAGGGTGAATTTAGGTGATTAGCCACGCTGCAAGATTCAAAGTTTAGAGCTGAGTGTGCAGAATTTGGTAGTTCTGCTGAGACAGTAAGTAAGGTGTCTGAGGCAGGTGTGACACATTGTGCAGGAATGGATCCCAGTGTTGGCGAGGCAAGTCTGGAGCAATCAAAATAATTTTTGTTCTGTCCTGTTTGACTTTTAGCAGAACTTTGTAGAGCAGAGGCAGAGGGGGAAAGGCATAGACTGATAGGTTTTTCCAGCTGAATGATAGAGCATCGGCTGAATGATAGAGCATCCACTTTCCAGGCTTTTTTGTGATAAGTTCTTGTGCAAAATTTGTCCAACTGATAGTTCTGGGGTGAGGCAAAAAGATCTATGTCCGGACTCTCCCATTTGCATGCCAACATGTTGAAAATCCGTGGTTCCAGTTTCCATTTGTGTGGGTCCATGAGATTTCTGCTTAGTTCGTCTGCCAGATTATTCAGCTTTCCTGGCAGGAATTGAGCTTGCAATTAAATTTGACAGGTCAAGGCCGTGTTCCACAATGCCATGGCTAGTCTGCAAAGGGGGTAGAAGTGTGTACCCCCCTGCTTGTTTATGTACCACATAACTGTGGTGTTGTCTGTCTTTATCATTAATTGTCCTGGATGAAGGTAGTCCTTGAAGGCTGTCAGTGCATTCTGTACAGCTAGCATCTCTTTTTGATTGATATGAAGGTGCATTTGATTTGGACTCCATTTGCCCCGAATGCACTTTCTTGCCAGATGAGCCCCACCAAGCATAGTCTGATGCATCTGTAGTTAGGGTTTGGGCGGCAGGGGATGGAGTGAATGGCAGTCCCTTGTTTTGGTGGCAGGCCTCTGCCCACCATAGAAACTCTAGTTGCAGGCAAGGTATGATAGGAATCATTGTTTCCAGGCTGTGACAATGTTGACTCCATAAACTCTTTAAGTACCACTAAAGTTTCCTCATATGCAGTCTTGCATATGGAATTAGAAGAATATAGGAGGCCATAAACCCCAAGGCTTGCAGAATTTGTCTTGCAGATAGCAGGGTTTTTGTGGCCACCTGTTTGAAGTAAGTCACCAAATGAATTTGCTTTTCTGGCGTAAGGTAAGCCATCTGGGCAGTTGTATTCAAGCTTGCACCCAGGAATGTAATTTTTTGAGAGGGTACCAGTTGTGATTTCTTTTCGTTTATGGTGTACCCTAGACAAGTTAGAACCTTTTTTACAAACGCCAGATGTTTTTGAAGAATGTCCCTGTTTTCTGCCTGAATTAGACAATCGTCCAGATATGGATATATTTGAATATTTCTTTGCCTGTAAAATGGAATTACTGGAGCCAGGCACTTTGTGAAGACCCTGGGCCCAGTAGATAAGCCAAAGGGCAGTGCAGAGAACTGGTAACGCAAATAGTCTGCTTTGAAGCGGAGGTATCTTCTGCAAGATTCCCTGATTGGGATATGCAGGTAAGCCTCTTTTAAGTCTAGAATTACCAACCAGGAATCTTTGCCTAGCATAGGAAGTAACTGTTGAAGAGTCAGCATCTTGAATTTTGGAATGTCCAGAAATATGTTTAGAGTAGATAAGTTCAGAATTGGATGCCATGATTTGTCTTTTCTGAGTACCAGGAAAAGTCTGGAATAGAAACCTTGTCCCTTTTCCTCTTCTGGGACTGGTTGAATAGCTCCCAAGTTCATGAGAGACAGTACTTGTTTCTGGGCCTCTGCCCATTGATTTGGGGGCAGGTCTGGCCATCCGTTTGGGATTGGCAACGTGTGGAAATGAAATCTGCATCCCTGTGATACTATATTTAAAACCCATTTGTCCTGGGTTATGAGTTGCCAATTTCTTACATGAAGTGCCAGTCTTCCCCCCCAAAGGGGCGGCTGAAAAGTAAGTGCTTGGTAAATGTAGAGGGAAGTCAATGAGACTGCTTACCATAGGGAGGTGCCTTGTTGTTTCCAGATTTGGAGGAAGAGGCACCCCACTGTTTTGTTCGAAAAGTCCCTTGTGACTGAAACCTGGAGCCTTTGGAATGTCTGGGTTTGACTTGAGTGCCTACTAAATCTTGGAGGTCGCACTTGTAAGAAATCTTTCACAGTTTGCATAGATTTAGCTTTATCTTCCATCTTTTTTAAAACTTCTTCAGCATTATTACCAAAGAGACGGTCCTGTTATACAGGAGCATCCAACAATTTTGCTTTAACATGATCAGGAAGAGTTTGCTCTTTGGGCCAAGCATGCCTTCTTAGCACAGAGCCAGTTACAGCAGCCCTGTAAGAGGCCTCCAAAGAATCAAAACCACATTGCAAAGTATGTTTACCAACTTGTTTAGCTGAAGGCAATAAATCCTGTAAATCTTTATTTTCCACACAGTCAGGAATTAACATAATTTTCTGTTTAAGCAGTCCCATGGTATGCTGCTGATATTTAAGCATATGAAATTGACAATTTAAAGCCCTGATTGCCAGGGTTGCAGAAGTGTAAACTTTCTTACCCGATTTATCCAGCACCCTGGTATCTCTATAAGAAGGGGTAGGATTTTTAACAGAAGAGGCCTTAATGCCCTTGGGACTCTGAGAAATGGTTTCAGGATCTGCAATAGGATTTTTGAAAAGGAATTTGTGGGAATCAGGAACCCTGTAGTATCTGTCTGGCTTACAAGGAACCGGAGGCAGAGAATCAGGAGCCATACTAGATTCTGAAAAAACATCATGAACAATGTCTAGGACAGGAGGTATAGCCAAAGGCCTATGTTGAGGAAGAAGAAGAAAACCCCTAAGTCTCTTTTTAGATTCAGAGAAATCCTGACTTTCCCAGTGGAAATGTTCCCATAAGGTATGTAAAGTTTCCCCAAAAGAAAAATCCTCAGGGGGAGAAGCAGAGGGAATGGAATCTTCTGCATGAGTCCTCATAAGTAGATACAGACAAATCCTGTTCGTTAGAAGAGTCAGAAGAAATAGAATCCTGTTCAGAAGATTCATAATCAATGTCTTGCCTAGGCCTCTTAGAAGGAGGGGGGGTTGGCTACCCCTTTTCAGAGTAATTAAATCTTCAGCCATTTTGATCATTTGTTTTTTAGGCATAGGGGCCTGCACATGTGGCCCAGGTGTCGGTTTCTTAGACATAGATTTAGATTTTGGTCTTAGTTTTGAAGATGGTGTTGGTCTAATATACAAATCTGTAGGCCTGAAAACACCCTCATAAGCCGGTGCCTGCACAGCGGCTCTGGACCCATCTAAGGTACAGACATCCGCGGGTTCCATAATTGAAGCATCTCACAGCATACTGGATTCGAATGGGTCTCAGTAGAGGCATGTGAATCAGAAGTAGCGGGTATCAGGGGCTGCGAAAGCACCTCACTGAGTACCGGCAAACTGGCCAGTGGCTTAGGAGAAGAGTCGTCGTCAGTTTTGGACCTCAACCGTCTGTCTCTGTCTTTTTCTTTGTGTTTTTTTTTAGGTATTCCGGTAGTCGGATTGCTAACCAATGACATTTCTGGATAATTAAAGTGTGAGCCAAAATATTTAGAAGCAAAAATATACTGACATTTAATAGTGCGTTGATTAAATGTAGCACAAAACCAACAGCAAGGTATGTTGTGGTCAGGGCCTAGGCAAGAAATACAGTAAAAATGTAAATCCTTATGAGGTATTTGCTTCCCACAAGTAATGCAATTATTAACTTTTACTGACATTGGTAAGGAGCAAGAAAATGTTTCCCCAACGGGGTACTTAGCTTTTTAGTTGAAGACTTCGGTTCTGAAACTCGAAAATGAAAATTTCAGGAGTCGGCCGACCGGCACTTGCAAACTGCTTCTGCTTCGGGCACCACGCGGCAAGAAAGACTGATGTAATGGCGTCGGCTGCATGTTTTATACCCCTGATGACCTGACCAAGAAGAAAGAAAGGAAGAAGGGACAGCAACTGACGCAGGACCCAAGACTTTGTTAATCAGGCTGACTGAGGGCAACCTGCCAGCAGATTACCCAAATGTAATGACTGCAACAACACGAAACACTAAGAACATCTTAAACAACCTCTTTGGAGAAGAAGTGTCTTTGAGGAATTAAAATCCTATGATCAAATAGGGTCAAATTGAGGGTTGGAAGATTCAGGTGGTGCTGCAATCCTTTTTACTAGGTTATCAGGTTTGGATGAATATGAATTTTCCTGTAATTTTGCTTTGTGAGGTGAAATGGCAGGGGAAACCAATGCTACTAGTATAAGTAGTTTGGGTGCTTTCTTTTGTGCCTTGAGAATTTTTGGAAGAACAGGCAGAAGAGGAAAAGCACACAGGAACTTCTCTGTCCACTGGAAGGAAAAGGCATCTGTCCTCTAGGCTGTGGTACAAGGGTCCCTGGTGCAAAACGGGGGGAGCTGATTGCTGGTTGGTGACACAAACAGGTTATTTGAGGAGTGTCCCACTGAAAGGTGATCGTCTGAAAAACCTTCCTCTTAAAAATCCATTCACAGTGGTCTCCCAGGGAGCAGCTTAGGGGGTCTGCTAGCACACAAGGGATGTATGTGGCTGTGAGCATGATGTTAATTTGGGCTGCCAAGTTCCATGCCTCCTGTACTAATCTGTACAGTTTTGTAAGACCTGGAGCCTCCCTGTTTGATTATGTACCACATTACTATGGTGTTGTCTGCGTACATTTTGAGTGGCCTGGTTTCCATAGGTGGGCGAAAATATAAAGAGCTTGCAGAAGAGCCCTCATTTCCTTCATACTAATAATGTTCTTTCAGGAAAGTGAGGCTGTCATTTCCCCTGCACTCTGTGTGATCCTGTACATGTCTCCCATGCCTCATCCTTGGCGTCTATGTGAACCTGTCGAAGAGGAGAAGGTAACGTAAACAGCACTCCTGGGTTGAGGATGACTTGTCCCATCCACCAAACTAGCTCCTTTTTGACAACAAGGGAGGGGTATCAAGGTGTGCCAGGGCTGGGACCACACAGATTTCAGGTACCACTGGATTTTTCCTCATATGAAGTCTTGTCAGGGAGAGCATAGGGATGGTGGCTGCCATGAATCCCAAAGTCCTTAACATCTCCTTATTATGCAATGGGTTGTGGGTGGGGATATTTTGGGAAAAAAAAACTCTGCAAATTGTGAACTTTATTTGGAGGGAGGAAGGCATGCATTTTCTGTGTGTCCAGTCTGCAGCCCGGGAAAACCAGTTCCTGTGTAGGGACCATGTGGGATTTTTTGTAGTTTACAGTAAAACCCAGACCTCTCAGAAGTTGAAGAGTGAAGTGTAGATGCTGAAGAATTTCTGCAGTGAGAGAGAGAGAGAGAGAGCTTGGCTCAGTTGGTTGTCCAGACAGGGGATAGTTTTCATTCCCCTGAGCATGACAGAAAGCTTCTACTGAAGCTAGATAAACACACTTTGTGAACACTCTTATTACTGTGGAAAGACCAAAATGCAGAACAGTAAACTGAAAATGTGAAGAGATAGGGAAAAACCCGAGGAATCTCCTGCAAGAACAAATGGGTATGTGTAAGTAGGTGTACATCAGATCTAGCGACACTAAGAAAACTTGAGGAAGGATGAAAGGCAAAAGACTATGATGAGACAGCATGCTGAAAGATGGTACTTTCAAGTAAATGTTTAGGAGACACAGGTCTAGGATGGGTCTCCACTGCTCTTCTTTCCTTAGAACTAGAAAAATCCTGGAGTAAAACCCTTTTCATATGAAGTCCTTTAGGACATGCTTGATGGTGCCCTGATTCAAGAGGTCTTGAATAACTAGGACCAGAAGGGATATTTTAGTTTTCAGGAGGTTGTGGCATACCTTTCAAAGGGGCATTACTTTCCCATGACAAGACGTTACTGTCCTTGATAATACAGAGGACTCACTTGTCTGTGGTAATAGCTTCCCACATAGCCAGGGAGACGGTCAGTCTTTGGGAAAGATGAGTAATGGGACTAAGGGTGGGGGGAGGGGTGGTGTAAAGGTAGTCACAGATTTTTGCTTCAAAAGGGAAGCCTCTCCACTGGAGGTTCCCTATTTTTTTTTTTTTTCGGAGTACCTTCTCACATGGGGTTTTCCTTTGTTTCTGAGCTGTCCTAAAATCCCTTCCAATGAAGGAGGTAGATTTATATGGCAGTTCCTATGGTATTTAGGAACTGAGGAGAGTAGAATCTGTCTGTAGTCTTTCACAGAATTGCTTTAATCTGGGAGAGTTTTGAACAGGCTAGCAGACTGAGGACAGAACAGTAATTCTATGTCCAAGGGAGAGTCTAAAATTTTTGGTTTGAAATTCTCAGGGACAGGCAGACTGTGAAGCCATGCACATCTGCAAATAGAAAATCCAGTGGCAGCTGTCCTAGAAGAAACATCCACAGCACTATAACTGCACTTAAAGCTGTGTCTGACAATTTGAGTGGCCTGGGATACTAAGCTCTGCATTTGATGCTTAAACTCTGCTGTAGGACGATCCAGTACAACTTTGTTTAAGAACTTTAGGATAGAGATCAAGTAATTTCTCATTTGAGTCTGGCAGTTAATTGCTTAAAGGCAAGGGTGGCAGAGTAAACCTTTCACCATCTATAAATAGCCCTTCTATCTTTGTCGGAAGGTAGGGCAACAGCACTGGGCAGAAGCTTACAGGGCTTATTTGAAGAGAGAGATACTGAACAGGGGTCTGCCACTGGATTCTTGTATAAATATCTTAGGTCATCAGGCACCCTGTAAAACCTGTCTAGTCCTTTAGGAGCTGGAAGTTGAGAATCAGGTGCAGAAGAGGTGGACTGAAAAGCATCCTGGAAAGCCACATGGACAGGAGGGATTGCAGAAGGGGAAAGGGTACCCACTCTAAGAGGATGTAGTGCCTCTTCTGAACACCAGAGACCCATTCTAAGATGGTTTAGTACCTATTCTGAACACCAGATATTTGTGTGGATTGCCATTTGAAATGTTTCGTCATGTTCTGTATAGTCCCCTCAAAGTAAGCTTTCTCAACAGAGGAATCCATGAGAGGGAGACCTCTTTATTAGAAAAGATATGTCTTGCAGAATGCAGCTGAGAGGAATAGTCCAGAGAATGGTCAGAGTTGTAGTCTTGTTCTTCATCAAAAGAAGTAAACCAGCAGAGATTTTTGAGGAGCAGCCTGTGTTTGTGGAGACCCAAAGGAGGGATGTTTCAAAGACATAATAGCTTTGAACAACCCCTGTGAGAAGTGTATCAACTCCTTTACTGTAGCTGCTGAGGGAGAGTCCACATAGTTTCATAGAAGGTTAGCACGCTTATGACCCTACAGCACTTACAAACCTAGCCATATTTATCCCCAATTGCCCAAGCTGTCAGTAGTTACCTGAGTAAAGTTCACAGAGGTAAGGGTCTATGGTAGTTATGAATTACTTCTTCTGTCCAGGAGGGACATGGATGCCACCCCAAGAGTGAATTTGTGGTCACCGATCCATTGATCTAGGTTGCATCTGAAGAGGGTGAAGAAGAGGCTCTATTTCATGTGAACTGGAAACGCATTCCAGAGAAGTGGCAATCTCTGGGAGATACATCTATCTCGCTAGCATGACCTGTTCGTGTCAGAGGCTAGTTAAGATCCCTGGAGCGAGTGACCCTCGTGTAGTTTGACTTACAAATGTGTGGCATTTCTATCAGGGCCAGGTCAGAGACTGCCCTGTAAGCCAGGCATAGGTCACCTCTTATCAACCTGTAGGAGATAGAATGCAGTGAAAGGGCTTTCAGTCTTTCCGCAAAAGACTTGTTTTTTGTACCCTGTACTTTCTTGGTGAGAAACCTCTGCGGTCTCTCCAATTGTTGCAGGTGTCTGGTGAAGTACATACAAAAGGCAGCATAGTACTCAGTTACTGTTCTGATGAGGGCAGAATATAATGGTATTATAAGATCATTAGATTACATGTGATGCCTTTAATTAATCTTGGACTGTGGATCTGTTCAAGGCCTCTCTAGTTTTTCAGTAGAGGAATGTCAGAGGATGTGGAGTCAGCCATCTTGGGCTAGGCCAAGTGTTTAAGACCAGGGTCTCTAAAAAGCTGTTGAGAGTGATCTGAGAGTTTTGGAAATGAATGAGTGAGATTGAGCAAGATTTGTGATTGTGTACTGTGCCTAAGCAAAAAAGACCCTTGGTATACAAGTCCTTGTACGGAATCTACCTACTGCACTCACACTTAGCCCTCCTAGCTGACATCTAACAACTTTCAACAAAACAGCATAAATAAAAAGGAAGGCTCCCCAATGGGGCACTTATCTGGATAAATAATCGAAACAAAGGACCAGTGAGCACACAGTCCAATGGATTCACAACCTGTGTTTGGGCTGGTGGTGACAGAGTTTGAAGATCCACATTCATACATGAGTCTACATACCCCAATGCATACAAGCGGAGATCATGCTTCAGACATACAACCTGGGGAGATTAAAGCGTTGGTATCCCAGACGCACATCAACGGTGACAACCCATATGTCAGGAATACTGGAGCAGTGATTTCGGTCAGGACATCAAGTAAACTTTCCTCAACAGAGAAAAAGGCATGGAGGGTAGGATGGTTAATGAAAAACTGAATTCTCCAAGTGTGTCTGCATTATGGTAAGTACCCAACTTTTGCTAAGTTATTCAGTCTTCATTCATCTTTAGACCTGAGTCTTTAGATTATTTTCTCATGTGGTTGGTCTACTAAAAGACATCCTTGTTCACTGCAGCTTCCAAGGAAGTACTCTTCTTGATTAGAATAATCACTTCAGAACATTGGAAGTTCAGCAGATTGATTAATGTTACAATTAGTAGCAACCTTTGACATAAATAAGAGACCGGTCCTCAACAAAACCCTTTCTATATGGAAATCCAGATACACATTGTGAACACACAAAGCCTGCAGCTAACAGATCCTTTTGGCTGAAGTCACAGCTACTAAGAAAAGGGTCTTTCTTGTCAGAACACCTATTCTGAGGACATCAATTGACAGTGGTTAAGTCTGTCTGAAATGACTACTGTGGTAGTTTGCACAGCAATCAGGAAATGCTGGGATAATGCTGTTCACTCACACACACACACACACACACACACACACACACACACACACACACACACACACACACACACACACACTTACTTTCATGACAAAGAGGGTAGGATCTCACTCCAACATGTTTACTGACATACCAGACAGCAGCCATACTGTCTGAATGAGCATCCACTGCTCCAGAAGGAAGACTTATGACCTACAAGGATATGCTGAGGTACTATGACAGCTGGAGTACAGACCATGTCCTTTGTGCTGTCTGTCCACTGAAATGACCCTCCTCCTTACGGCAGCAGTATCCACAGTGACTTTGGCTGAGGATATGGGAACCAGAAAAAGTCTGCCTTGAATAAGTCTACTCAAATGAAACCCTCAGAGCAGACTGTGGCAATATGCACTGGAGTTTCTGACTGATTCAGAGGATTTAAGTGTTGTGACCATGGACTCTGGAGTTTTGCAAGACCTCCATCAGTACTCTGATGTAAGATAATACAAACAGATACATGCTGGACCTAATAACTATCCAACTGAAGTATGAACCAATGCCAGATGAGTCAAGCTTAGAAAATAAAGGGACGAGTGCCAGAACCTATAATAAAATGCTCATCCAAATCAGTGGCATGTGGCTGCCTAGGACAAACATAGCTTGCTTTGCAAGTTATTTTGTGTTCTGTACTCATAACAGTTGCTATTATAATGTTAGCCACAGTTTTAATGCTGCATGCTGTAAAGGGAATTTACTCATAGATTTCAGGGTCTCGTGCTACCATGTGTTGGTGTTTTACTTTGGCCATTTTTTAGCAGGTTTGCTAAAGTATAATGAAGTTCCCAGCACGGGCGTTTTTCTGGCATCCTTGGTTCAGTCAGTGAGTATAGTCTCTCAGCCTGTACCTGAGATATGGTGTGTGTTCTTTTGCTTATACGAATTTCTCAACTTGTTCTAACTTCTGCAAGGGTAATTTAACTTCTATATATTGGAGTTCCTTCAGGAGACTTCAACTGACTCAGGAGGACTGCAGTGGACTTAATTTCTATACTGACAAGGTTTTTATACTTCCAGTTCATGGTGTTTCATTAGTAGATTTTACTCTTACAATGTGTGTGGTCCTTTACTTCACGGTCAAGGAGACTTTTTTTTTTCTCAGTTCAGATATCCAATAGCACTGCTTCTCAGCAAATCCTGTTGTCTGCACCCCATTACTTTATCATTCTGTAAGAGACTATACTGTCAGCCAGAGGATGTGCATGGGGGCATGTGTGTGACTTATCTTAGTGGTTTGGAACATAGTTCGGAATAGAAATTTTAATAAATATGGGCCATCAACAATGATGCATAATTTTGGTAAAAATTGTTCATTATGATTCACCTGTACTATTCCACTTTTATTGCTTAATTAAAGAATTTCTTTTTTAAGTTCTACTCTTTCTTTCTGAATACTGGATTTTGTTAGTCATTTTGACAATCTGAATTTATTCAGTATTATACTCCTAAAGTTATGTTGTTTAATGCACTAGTGTATTTGATTTGGCCATTTTCTGGTGCAGGGGGGCTTGCCTGCCCCCACCCCCAGAAAACAATGTTTCTCTTTGATTTTTTTTAAAGGTAGATTTTGCTTGCACAGAGCCTGTTTCTCAGAGTACAAATACTACTGTGTTGGTTATATTGCAGTTGATCTGAGTGTTAACATGTATGAGTGCAGTAGTCAGTCTGTTTATAATTTTATCTAAGTTTAAGTTACTAAGCCTCAATCCCTATGTGTTTGTATGTAATAAAGCTGCATGAACCGAACCCACAACTGTGAGTCTGGGATTAAACCAGCTGGATATTGATAGCACTGAAGGCCCTTAGGTACTATCCTTTCAGATAAACATTGTCTAAAATATACCACCTAAAGTTGGAGCTTCTTCAATTTTAAAAGTTTCACATCAAGAGATGTACCTATTCAAAATTTGGCACCACCGACTGTAGATAACAGTGCTTCTAATGAACTTGCTAACACGAATGAGCTTATTGGAATTCCATCTTTTATCGAATGGGTTAATAATACTGCCAAGTTAAGTTTTGGTTTTACTAACCCCCAGGAACAACTGGCTCGTAATGTTAACCTACCTCAGACAAACTTATGTTCGCTTGCTGACCAATTGAAATCTCCCACAAAGGGATATTGACCTGGCAACAGAGTTAATTGATATTATACTTTCCAACAATTTTTTCATTTTTAATGACAAGATCTATTTACAAAAACATGGAGTTGCTATGGGCTCCCATTGTGGAGCGAGTGTGGCAAACATGTTTATGGCTCAATGGGAAGAATATTTTGTATTCAATAACTCTGAAATTTACACTTCCTTTACTTTTTATAACTAGAGTTTTAGATGACATCTTTGTAATTGTTAAAGGAAATAAGTCACAAGCTAAACAAATGATAGATTATGTTAATTCTACCACATCATTTTTTAAATTTACTTACACTTTTCACACTACTAATATCGACTATTTGGACGTGAATCTAAAAAAAGATACAGTAAGTAGGAAATGCGTTTCTAAAATTTATAGAAAACCTACATATTGCAATTCCTATTTACATAAACGTCCAGAATACGATAACAGGGAGGAATTCAGAGGAAGCTCCTATAATGTGGAGAATGGACAGAGACAATATTCAGAAGCCTCAGGGGCGGCACAGAGGTATAAACGCTTTAGAAGAAATTAATTTGTTGAAAAATGTTTCAAATGAATGTGATAATAATGTACATAACTATGTTATTAATTTAAGTGGTAATTCAATTGATGAAGTTACTATTTCTGCTCTTAATTATGGCTTGAAATATATACCGACAGTTGTGCCTAGGTTACACTTTTTTAAGTGTGACATTTTCCGCTTTATACGCAAATTGAATTTGATGTGTTTTTTTGGAAATGATAAGAATGATTCTTTAGATGTATCTAGTGGGCAAGATTTAAGTTTTGAAGAAGATTCTGATGACAGTTTTCATTCCTGTATGTCTGATATTGAGAATAGTATGGAAAATAACGCATACTGTTTATTAGATACAAGTAAAGTAAAGGTGAAAAGTACTTTCATGCCGTCATTTCAGCATGAAGGTATTAAAAATTTCTCAGCTATGATTAATTTTGCATCAGAGACTATTTATAATGAGTTTAATGGAAAACGAAATAACATCAAGTATAATATGACTAAAAAACAATGGCAAGCAATTAAAGAACTAGCAGCCAATAAACAAATAATAGTGAAACCTGCTGACAAAGGAAATAAAATTGTGTTGATGCATTACACACAATATGTTAAGATGTGTTGGGACCATTTGAATGATACAACGACATATGAAAAATGTAATATTTTAGACTATGAGGTAGCTATTAAAAAATTTGAAGATTTATGTAATAAAGGATATAGGGGTCAGTAACTTGTGTGCAATAAATTACTGGAATTGGATCTATTGTCGTGATTTTTGGATTATTTCTGTTTCTCAAAAGTGGTTTTTCATTTGGTTCTTATGTCGAGTGATCCAGCTGTTAATGTGCCTAGGATTTTTAGGCAAGAGTTTCTTGATAGAAACCAGACAACTATGGAGCAGTTTACCACTGTGGTGAATGAAGGAGATAATGTTCGTAATACACAGGAACAGCAAATTACGTTCTGGCAGAAATTTCTACAGAAGGAAGAATTAAGACGAACTGGTAACCCCTTTTCAAATATTGGTCAGAGTACTAATAATTTTTTGCCTGCCGAAATGAGAGAGACATTTAATAAATTGGATAAATTGATGTCAAAAGAACTGGCGGTGCATTTAAATTGTCTAAGTTTACAAAGATACATTGAATTAGACATCACACCGAGGGGCTTGCGAGCTCTTAAAAATCCAACAACTCCCTTTGACTTGGTAGATGAAGTAGACAAAGTCTTTCAGAAGAGGTGGGTAGAAGCTGCCCATCGTTGCTCTATTGAGTGGGTGACTATCTTAATAGAGCGTGATAAAATTAAACAAGAAAAACTGAAAGCTGATATCAGTAATGTCTGTAAAACACTGTCGGACATGGCTGGTCTTTCACGCATGGAACTTTGTCTAAAAGATATACAGAATAAACTAATGGATATGGAAAAGGAGTTATTGAATGTAAAGAAATATAAACTTAATCGTGACATCAAAGATTATGCAGGAGGCTCGGCTTTCTGTCGTCCAATCAACAACAAGAAGCGACGTCGGAACGTAAGGTTTGCAGACGAGGGTGGACGTACAGAAGATGGCGGGCGAAATACTTTCTCTGATGTTTCCACAGATTGGGACAGTGAAGCCGGAGAAGGTAACAATGACTATCCTGTATTACCTCCGGCTCAGAATCCACAACAATTCCAAAATTCCTTTCGGAGAAATAAACGTCCAGAATACGATAACAGGGAGGAATTCAGAGGAAGCTCCTATAATGTGGAGAATGGACAGAGACAATATTCAGAAGCCTCAGGGGCGGCACAGAGGTATAAACGCTTTAGAAGAAATTAATTTGTTGAAAAATGTTTCAAATGAATGTGATAATAATGTACATAACTATGTTATTAATTTAAGTGGTAATTCAATTGATGAAGTTACTATTTCTGCTCTTAATTATGGCTTGAAATATATACCGACAGTTGTGCCTAGGTTACACTTTTTTAAGTGTGACATTTTCCGCTTTATACGCAAATTGAATTTGATGTGTTTTTTTGGAAATGATAAGAATGATTCTTTAAATGTATCTAGTGGGCAAGATTTAAGTTTTGAAGAAGATTCTGAAGACAGTTTTCATTCCTGTATGTCTGATATTGAGAATAGTATGGAAAATAACGCATACTGTTTATTAGATACAAGTAAAGTAAAGGTGAAAAGTACTTTCATGCCGTCATTTCAGCATGAAGGTATTAAAAATTTCTCAGCTATGATTAATTTTGCATCAGAGACTATTTATAATGAGTTTAATGAAAAACGAAATAACATCAATTATAATATGACTAAAAAACAATGGCAAGCAATTAAAGAACTAGCAGCCAATAAACAAATAATAGTGAAACCTGCTGACAAAGGAAATAAAATTGTGTTGATGCATTACACACAATATGTTAAGATGTGTTGGGACCATTTGAATGATACAACGACATATGAAAAATGTAATATTTTAGACTATGAGGTAGCTATTAAAAAATTTGAAGATTTATGTAATAAAGGATATAGGGGTCAGTAACTTGTGTGCAATAAATTACTGGAATTGGATCTATTGTCGTGATTTTTGGATTATTTCTGTTTCTCAAAAGTGGTTTTTCATTTGGCTCGTAATGTTAACCTACCTCAGACAAACTTATGTTCGCTTGCTGACCAATTGAAATCTCCCACAAAGGGATATTGACCTGGCAACAGAGTTAATTGATATTATACTTTCCAACAATTTTTTCATTTTTAATGACAAGATCTATTTACAAAAACATGGAGTTGCTATGGGCTCCCCTTGTGGAGCGAGTGTGGCGAACATGTTTATGGCTCAATGGGAAGAATATTTTGTGTTCAATAACTCTGAAATTTACACTTCCTTTACTTTTTATAACTAGAGTTTTAGATGACATCTTTGTAATTTTTAAAGGAAATGAGTCACAAGCTAAACAAATGATAGATTACGTTAATTCTACCACATCATTTTTTAAATTTACTTACACTTTTCACACTACTAGTACTGACTATTTGGACGTGAATCTAAAAAAAGATACAGTAAGTAGGAAATGTGTTTCTAAAATTTATAGAAAACCTACATATTGCAATTCCCATTTACATTTTTCTAGTGCACACCCTTACAGACAAAAACGTTCAATAGTGAAAGGTCAACTCATTAGAGCTGCAAGGATGTGTACTAACAAAGATGACTTCAACTCTGAATGTCAACTCTTAAGAGATATGTTTTGCAATAGAGTCTACCCTGTTAGTTTAATAAATGATTTAACTGAAGAAACTGTAAACAAACGGAGTAGAGGTATAGTTCAACCCCTTTTGACCTCACCTTCTGTTGTCATTGATGTTAACCTGGTAGAGTCACCTTCTAGCCAGGTTGCTATTCGAACTACACAGTCACTAAATAGTGACTTGGTTACCTTTATAAAACCTTCAATGACTCAGCAAACTAGGGAGACCTCTTTATGCAATACTTTCATAACCACCTTTAGTAAAGACAGTGACCAACTTAGACTAATTCTTCACAAAAATTGGAGTTTCCTTTACAAGGACTCTTCCTTAGTTGATAGAATTGGACAGTCACCCAGTACTGTTTATAGAAGAGGCACTAATTTAAAAAGATTTTTGAAATTAAAAGCATTAAACCTACTTCTAGACTTACTGGAACCTTTATGTGTGGAGCATGTAGGATGTGTAAATACATAAAAACAGGTAATTCCTTTAGAGTATTGTATACATGTAAATTCTACATCAACCATAAGTTGAATTATGAGTCCAAGAGTGCTGTTTACTTAGCTTCCTTTATCCTATGTCCGGCTTTCTACATAGGGAAAACCGACAGGAAGCTGCGTGAGAGAATTTACGAATACTCTTATGCGATTAGCAAAAATAAAACAGAAAATGCTTTAGCAAAACATGTTTCATTAAATGGTGGACATAGTTTTACGTTTCAAGCTATCGATCAGGTACTTCCTGACATTAGAGGTAGCCCATATCCAGTACTATTAGAGGTACGAGAATTAGAATGGCAGTTAGCACTTAATGCTTTCTGCTTGCCTGGCTTGAATGAGAATTGCAATATTTCATGTTTGCTTAAATTAAGAAACCTTACACGATAGTGTATTTTTGGTTTTAACCTTTTAGTAATGATATTAACACAATTATTGTATATTGTATATTGATTGCATACACACTTTTTATTTTGAAGTAGTATGTAAGTTTTTAGATTTACTTTAATAGTGTCTGAATTATTGTGCTTCTGCACCTTTAATTCACTGCTGCTATTAGTCACATGATTTCATGCTACATAGTTTAAATGCTGTAGAAACTGTGTAACTGCTGTTTGTCTGTGTGTCTGAAGAAGTTACTTTACTTAAAGTGACGAAAACGTGATAAAAATTTTATTAAATTGACTTCACGTTAAAAGAAAGTGCTTTTTGGTATTAACATCTTTTTCTGCTGGCTACTGATGGGCTCCTGTTCTGTTTTGAATTGTTCGTTTCTTTCGCCCAGTTTGTTTGTTCTGTCATTTTCAAAGGTCCTAAAGGTGTTGTTCCTACTTCCTTACAGCATGAGTACATCCAGATTTTGCATTGTGGCCACCCAGATTTCGAAGCTACCAAAAGAAGGGCGAGAGGACTAGTATTTTGGCCTTCTCTGTCAAAAGATATCGACAAAGTACTTTCATCTTGTTTAGTATGCAATAGTACTAAACCGCATTTGCAAAAAGAGCCATTTCAGCTAAACCAGATTCCTGAACTACCTTGGTCAACAGTAGCCACTGACATATTCAAGTGGAATAGTCAACATTACTTAGTGTTGGTAGACTCTTATTCGAATTGGTTTGAGATTGATTTTTTACCTAACCTAATGTCCAGTACTGTCATTACTAAGTTGAAACATGATTTCTCAGTCCATGGTAGTCCACACAGTTATTTCTGACAATGGTGCCCAGTTTATCAGTCTGCTATTTCAGAAATTTGCAAAAGAGTGAGACTTTGTCCATATTACCAGTAGTCTTGAGTATGCACAGTCAAATGGCCTAGTTAAATGTGCAGTACAACATGCAAAGCAATTACTACAGAAGTCAAAGCGTGACAATACCAATGTTTTCTTGAATTTGCTTAATCTCAGAAATACACCCCATGACAATTTACTTGCCTCACTTGCTCACAGACTTCTGTCCAGGCAAACCAGAACAATGTTGCCTATCAGTTCCAGTTTGTTGGTGCCTAATGTTAAAAACACCAGAGCAATGAAAGCCCAGCTATTCAAAAAGTGCTCATTCCTGAAGTCCAACTATGATAAAATGAGCATATTTCTTCATCCACTGAAAGAAGGAGAGATAGTGTGGATGCAAACGGCGGAAGGTTTTGATTGAATTGGTCAAGTGAGAGGTGTTATGTGCCGAGTCGAGATCTTACTTAGTAGAATCTGAGGGTATAGAATACAGAAGAAATTGCAGGCATCTTCTTCTGATGTCTGAATTGATATCACAGCATCGCACACCTGTGATACAGACTCTAGATCTCAGAGCAATCCAGATGATGTGCCTGTTGAAAGACGTTTCAGTACCTATTCCCATTCCTGATGATGTCCCAGATGTCTCTGAAGTTGAACATTCATTAAAGACAGTCCCTGTTGGTAAACCCAGTACTAATTTTTATGTCACACGATCAGGTCATATTTCCTGACCTAGTGTAAAATACACAGCAACCTGGACAGGATGGTTTCACTTGTAATTAGTTCTGTATAATTACATGTCAAAGGATTATTTCTGTGCAACTGCATATCAATGATTATTGTCATTATTACTATACATGACTTATTTCTCAAAGAGGGAGAATGTAGAACAGAGTGTAAGTTGTGTCTTTAAAAAGAATTTCAAACTAAGGGCATGTACATCTAAACAGAGAGCACGTACAGGCAGCAGTGCCATTTTAAATGAACAGCCAGAATGTTAATATGTATGAATGCAGTAGTCAGTCTATTTATAAGTTTAAGTTACTAAGCCTCAATCCTGATATGTTTGTATGTGCTCACATGTGTGAATATATATATATATATATATATATATATATATATATATATATATATATATATATATATATATATACACACACACACACACACACATACATGCATATATATATATATATATATATATATATATATCATAGTTTCATAGTTTAGTACTAGGCTATCTGCCCTGGGGCATTTGTAAGCCTAGCCATAGTGATGTGGCTTTCGCCACCCCATAAAATGGTACAAAATGCACAGAATAGATTTAGAATACTGTGCCTCTGTCTAGTAGTGACACAGTGAAGGTCCCCTTATATAATATAATTAGTTTACTGTGCCCCTGTCTAGTAGTGACACAGATGTGACCCCTGGGGTAAACTTACGATCTCCCATCCACTCATCAAGATTTCTCTTGAAGAGAGTCAGTGAGGGGCTCTGCCTAACATGAACTGGGATCTTGTTCCAGAGCATGGGAAGCCTCTGGGTTATGAATCTATTCCTCCAGCATGTCCTATTCATACTTGTGCCGAGGTTTAAGTCTTTAGTTCTCGTGGTTCTGATGGATTTGGATTTTTTGAGGTGGAGCATGTCCATCAGTTCCTGATTGGACATGGCCTTGTACGTCAGGCAGAGATCACCTCTGAGCAGGCGGTATGCTACTGAATAGAGCTGGAGTTTCTCTAGTCTGGCAGAATAAGACATATGTTGGAGACCCTTGATCCTCTTGGTGAGGTACTTTTGTGGTCTCTCCAGCTGTTGCAAATGCCGGGTGAGGTACATACCAAATGGGGCACTGTACTCAATCATGGGTCTGATGAGGGAGGAGTATAGGGGTACAATGACATCCTTGGATCTGGATGTGAATCCCTTCATGATAAGGTGTGCAAGGTAGAATGTCTTTCTAACCACTTTGGCAACGTGGGTGTCAAATGAGAGGTCGCTGTCGACTTGGGTCCCTAGGTCTCTGATTACCTTTTCCGTACTCAGTGGGTTGCTGTCTATGTGATAATTTGTGGGTACTTTGTTTTTCCCAAAGGGATGACTATACATTTTTGGCATTTAGTTTAAGGCCATGACTCCGCACCAGTTGTCCGTTTCTGTGAGGCCTTTTGTAGGATGTATGTGTCCGCTGGTGTATCGACTATGGCGCCTAGTTTGCAGTCATCTGCGAACTTTGTCAGCCACAACCCTCCCATGTTTGCTTTAACATCTGAGAAATAAATGCCGAACAAGAGGGGTCCCAGGACAGATCCCTGTGGGACACCACTTGTGACTGGCTTTGAGTCTGACATTGCTCCAGCGATTTTAACTTTATGGGTTCTGTCCTTTAGCCAGTTTGCAACCCATTTAGTGACATAAGGGTTTACATTTAAGCTGTTGAGCTTATCTATGATGCCTGAGTGGGGTATTGTGTTGAAGGCCTTAGCCAAGTCCAGGTAGGCTGTATGGACTGCTTTACCCTCATCAATGGCTCTAGTGACTGTTTTGAAAAAGTCAACCAGGTTCAAAAGGCAGGATCTGCCCTTTACAAAGCCGAACTGGGTGGGGTCAAGTGTCTGTAGGTCCCCAATGTCTCTGTTTATGAGTTCCATAATGATTCTTTCCATAGCTTTGCAGACCAGGCTGGTTAAGCTTATGGGGCGGTAGTTCCCAGGGTCTGTAGAGGTACCCCTGTGTGGAGTGAGACCACTGTTGCTGTACGCCTGTGTTCAGCTACATATCCTGTTGTAAGGCTAAGGTTAAATAGCATTTTATGTGTGGGTTTAGCTCCTCTTGGAGTTCACGTAGCACGCAACCCGGGATACCGTCAGGTCCCATTGATGCTGTGTTTTTAGCTTTGCTGAGGGGCTCACCTGGACATCTGAGATGACAGGGAGATTACATTCAGCTGGGATAAGTATTTCTTCTTTTGGGGGTGAGGGAGGGGAGAAATTTGCACTGAACCTGTCAGCCAGAATGTTGGCAATATCTGTGGGTTCAGTGTATTTTTTGTTGTTGTGAACTAACTCTGAGCATATCTGAGGGTTTCCGCCCAGGTTTCTAACATAGCTGAAGAAGGCATTGTGGTATCTTTAGTGTCCTTAGCGGTTTTTCTCTCAAAGTTGGCCTTGGATGTTTTTATGAGAGAACGTAGTTTTCTGCTAGTGTTGATCAGAGATGTCTTCCCTTTATGGGATTTTGCTCTGTCATGCAGTAGCTTCCTTCTTTTGTTATACAATTTCTTAATGGCTGAGGTCCACCAGACAGGACACTTGAATTTGGTGGAGAGGGACTTGGATTTATTTGGGATTGCATGATCCATGCATTCTTGGAGATGTCCATAGAAAGCATTTGTGAAGGATTCAGCATTGTGGGATGTGGTATCCACTGGCCCAGTGGGCTTAAAGGATACCATCTCAGTCTTAAGAAGAGTGAAGTCTGCTTTTGAGAAGTTTTTCACTGTGGTCTTTTGTGCTGGGGGTGGAGGTGGGATATGTATATCCAGGGTGATTAGTTTGTGGTCAGATCTCACTAGTGAGGGGTATACCTCCGGTGTGGAGCATTTTGTCCCCATGTTTGTGATGATCAGGTCTAGTAAATTATCTCCCCTAGTGCACGTATGTATGTATATATATATATATATATATATATATATATATATATATACACACACATATATAAATAAATACATACATATATATATATATATAAATACATACATATATATATATATATATATATATATATATATATATACATACATACATACATGTGCGGTTTATGTACATATATATTTGATATGCACATACATAGAGACATGCATGCAGACATGCACAACCACACACCCATATATGACTGTCATACTTGTGCTTCAGTTTGATTTGTATACTAGTGCTTAGGACAGAGGGTTTAGTCAGAGAGGATACAATAGCTCTGCCACTAAAGGAGCATGGAATGAACTTAAGCCACTTGAGAAAGTGGTATCTAGGCCTTAGTTTTCCTGCTGGAGCACTGCCTACTCATTTAGACATTATGGCACTGGTTTCAGCCCACCCAATGCTGGAAAGGCCAAAATTCGGAAATGTGAGCTCAAAGGATTACATTTGGGCACCTGAAGTGGAGAAATCGGTAGGATGAGGAGAGAAATAAGAATTTACATCCACTCCACCTTCATGCCTCTAAAACGGTTTAGCGACAGGGGAGCAATACAAACTGTCCACCTGTGCTGAAGCTCTGTAATGGCCTTGGTGAGCCTGGCATACCTAATGGCCAGAAGTGCATAAGAACTTGACTCCTGGGAGAGAGCAGGGAATGTACAGTTGTGTACCTACCATAAATGTAGATGTTCGAGTGTATTCACTGTTGCAGTCATTACTCTTGGGTTATCCTGCTGTCAGGCTACCTTCAGTCGGCCAGAATTCCAAAGTCTAGGTCCGGCGTCGGTTGCTGTCACCTCTTCCCTGACGTCAGTGTGCCAGGGGTATAAAAAATGCAGCCGACACCATTTTCTTCAGTTTTTCTTGCCCCAGATGTCAGGTGCCCCCAAATTGGTAGGCTGAAAAATATGCCAATAAAAATGCATGCACAAAAATAACATTTCCTTCATCTACAAGCAAATACACCAAATAGACTGCATAGGATAGAAAAGAGCAAATAAGTCCCAGCAAAGAAATGGGGGATGGTGGGTGGGTAACCTGGACTGCAACAGTGAATACACTCGAACATCTACATTTATGGTAGGTACACAACTGTACTATGTTCATCGTGTTTCACTGTTGCAGTCATTACTCTTGGGTTGAATCCCAAAGCTGAGGATGGGTGGCTGGGCTAAATAGGATTAGGAGAGGCTATGAGGCCCTGCAGAACTGCAGTGGCAAAGCCTGCTCTGGACTTAGAGTAAAGAGGTAAGTGGTAGTGCTTTGTGAAAGTGTGCACTGAACTCCAAGTTGCAGCCTTTAAGATATCGTTGGTTGGTACTCCTCTGAGGAAGGCTGCTGAAGTGGCTGCTGCTCTGGTGGAATGAGGCCTAATGCCCTTAGGTACTGATTTGCCATGTTGAAAATAGCAGAAACGGATGCAATGACCTATCCATTTAGATATAGTCTGCTTTGAGACAGCCTTTCCTTGTGATCCTGCAGCATATGACACTAAAAGTTGCTCAGTCTTTCTGAAAGCTTTAGTTCTGTCCAAGTAGAAGCGTAACTGCCTGTGTATGTCCAAAGAATGCAGAATTTTCTCACCCTTGTTCTGTGGATTTGGATAAAAGGTAGGCAAGTGAATGGTTTGGTTGAGGGCCACACTGGACACCACCTTAGGCATAAATGTAGGGTTTGTCCTCAGAGAAATCCTGTCTGGATGAAAAATGATAAAAGGTTCCACAGCCATGAGAGCTTGTAACTCCGAGACTCGTCTTGCAGCGGTTATTGCTAGGAGCAGAGCTGTTTTCCAGGATAAGAATTTTATATCTGCTGTTGATGCTGGCTCGAAAGGAGGCAGTGTGAGTTTCTCCAAAAGATAATTGAGGTCCCAGGCCGGAATTGGTGCTCTCCTTGGAGGCCTAATGTTTTTGGCCCCTCTGAGGTACTGCCTTATTAAAGGATGAGAAAAGACAGGTGGTTCCGTATTGTAATGGGCTTAAATGGCAGAAGCATGAATCTTAATTGATGAGAAAGAAAGGCCTTTGTTCAGCATCTCAGTTAGGTATTGTAAAATCTGAGTGATATTTGGTACACATGTGTCAATGCCTTGTTCCTGGTTCCAAGCACAGAATCTCTTCCATTTTTCTGCATACGATTTTCTGGTACTGTGCCTCCTGGCCTCCAAGATAACATCCATAACAGCTTTTGAAAGAAGAGTGTTCTGAATGGCTAAATTATCCGCCATGCTGCCAGATTTAAGGTCCTGAGTTGGCTGTGCAGGATCTGATTGTTTTGTTGGGTCAGCAAGTGAGAAATTTGAGGCAATATCCATGCTGTACCTTGAGACAAGTTCTTTAGGATTGGGCACCAGTGCTGGTGTGGCCAGTCTGGTGCAATCAGTATAATTTTTGGCTTCTCTTGTCTGACCTTTAGGAGTACCTAGGGAAGGAGAGGCAGTGGAGGAAAGGCATATACTGTTAGATTTTTCCAGCTGAAGGATAGGGCGTCCACTTTCCATGCTTGCTTGTGATAAATCCTTGTGCAAAATCTCTGCAATTTGCAGTTGTGAGGGGAGGCAAATAGATCTATGTCTGGGCATCCCCATTTCTTTGTTATCATGCTGAAGACTTGTGGATCCAGTTTCCATTCATGGGGATCCATGAGGTTTCTGCTTAGTTCGTCTGCCAGAGTATTTGTTTTTCCTGGCAAGAATTGTGCTTGCAGGTGAACTTGAAAAGCCAGTGCTGTGTCCCATAAGGTCATTGCTTGTCTGCAGAGGGGGTAGGAATGTGTACCTCCCTGCTTGTTTATGTACCACATGACCGTAGTATTGTCTGTCTTTATCAGAAGCTGTCCTGGATAAAGCAGGTCCTTGAAAGCTGTCAGGGCATTTTGAACAGCTAGCATCTCTTTTTGATTGATGTGAAGATGTATCTGGTTTGCAGGCCATATGCCCTGAATACATTTTCCTGTCATATGGGCCCCCCAGGCATAATCTGATGCATCCATTGTCAGTGTCTGTCTGGGCTGTGGGTAAACTGAATGGCAGACCCTTGTTGTGGTGACAGGTTTCTGCCCACCACTGAAACTCCTGTTGCAGGCAGGAAATGAGTGCAATTACTGTCTCCAGGCTGTGGCAATGCTGAGTCCAAACACTTTTTAGATACCATTGTAGTTTCCTCATATGCAGTCTGGCATATGGAATTAGTAGAAAGCAGGATGCCATGAAACCCAAGGCCTGCAGGCTTTTCCTTGCAGATAAGTGGGTTTTTGTTGCCAAGTTCTTGAAGTAAGATGTCAGTTGCTTTTGTTTGTCTGGAGTGAGATAAGCCATCTGGGCAGTTGTATTTAAGCTTGCACCCAGGAATATTATCTCTTGAGAGGGCACTAGTTTTGATTTCTTTTCGTTTACTGTGTACCCTAGGCCAATTAGTAATATTTTTACAAATGCCAGATGCTTTAGAAGAATGTCTTTGTTCTCTGCTTGAATTAGGCAGTCGTCCAAGTAGGGATATATTTGAATTCCTCTTTGCCTGCAAAATGCAATTACTGGTGCCAGGCATTTTGTGAAGACCCTGGGCACAGTAGATAAGCCAAAGGGCAGTGCAGAGAATTGGTAATGCATTGAGCCAGCTATAAATCTGAGGTATCTTCTGCAAGATTGTCCGATCGGGACATGCAGGTATGCCTCTTTTAGGTCCAAAGTTACGAGCCAAGCCTTCTTGCCCAGCATTGGCAGTAGCTGCTGTAGAGTCAACATCTTGAAATTTGGAACTTCCAGAAACGTATTTAGTATAGACAGGTCCAGTATTGGTCTTCAGGTTTTGTCCTTTCTGGGTACTAGGAAAAGTCTGGAGTAAAATCCTTGCCCCTGCTCTTGTTGTGGTACTTGCTGAATGGCCCTCATGTCCACGAGGGCTGTAATTTGTTTTTGCGCCTCTGCCCACTGATTGTGTGGCAGGTCTGGCATACCTTTTGACCTTGGTAGAGTGTGAAAAAGGAACCTGTAGCCTTGGGACACTATGTTCAGGACCCATTTGTCTTGGGTAACCATTTGCCAATTTGATAAAAAAGTGCTAGTTTTCCACCTAAGGGGGCTGCCAAAAGAGAAGTGCTGGGATCTGGCAGAGGAAAGTCATTGGGACTGTTTCCTGTAAGGTTGTGATTTGTCTTCTCCGCTTTTGGAGGTAGGAGCACCCCATTGTTTTGGCCTGTATGAGCCTTGGGTCTGAGATCTGCCTCCGGGACACCTGTATCTGCCTCTTTGTGGTCTGTCTGACACTGGAAAGGACCAATTTTTAGAAGGCCAGTTCCTGCTAAACCTGGGTGGCTGTACCTGTAAGAAATCCTTAACTGTCTGCATGGATTTTGCTTTATCCTCCATTTTTTCAACACCTCTTCTGCTTTAGTACCAAACAAAGTATCATGCTGTAATGGTGCATCTAATAATTTTGCTTTAACATGATCAGGCAGAATCTGTTCCTTTAACCAAGCATGCCTTCTAATAACAGAACCTGTAACAGCGGCCCTGCAAGAGGCCTACAGTGAATCATAACCACATTGCAAAGTATGCTTTCCCACTTGTTCAGCTGCATGCAATAAATCCTGCAATTCCTTGTTCTCTGAACATTCAGTATTTGTCAACAATTTCTGCTTAAGCAGTGACATTAAATATTGCTGATATTTAAGCATATGAAACTGACAATTTAAAGCCTTTACAGCCAGGGTAGCAAGAAGTATAGACTTTTCCCCCCATCTGTCTAGAGCCCCTATCAGAGGGGACAGGGTTTTTTGCAGTGGAAGCTTTAACCCCTTTGGGACCCTGAGATATAGTTTCTGGGTCAGCAGCGGGGTTTTTATATAGGAATTTATGAGAATCCGGGATCCTGTAGTATCTGTCTGGCTTAGCAGGTGCAGGGGGTAAAGAGTCAGGGGACAGGCCGGACTCTGAAAATACATCATCTACAATGTCTAGAACAGGTGGAATAGCAAGGGGTCTGTGCTGAGGAAGTAGCAGAAAGTCTCTGAGCCTTTTCTTAGATTCAGAATAATCTTGGCTCTCCCAGTGAAAATGCTCCCTCATGGTATGCAGGGTTTCCCCAAAAGAATAATCCTCAGGAGGAGAGGCTGAAGGAATGGATTCTTCAGCATCAGAATCCTCACAGGGAAGCATGGAATAATCCTGTTCAGAAGAAGAATCAGAGGAAATAGAAACCTGATCAGAAGAATCATACTCTGTCTCTTGCCTAGGCCTCTTATCAGGAGGGGGATGGGAGCCCCTGATCAAAGTAATTAGGTCTTCGGCCATTTTGAGCATCTGTTTTTTAGGCATGGAAGTCTGAGTAGGAGAATGCTGTACTTGTTTCTTTGTCTTTAGAGCTGCTTTAGTCTTTGTCTTTGAAGCTGAAGATGGCTTAATATATAGTTGTGTAGGTCTGAAGACACCCTCAGAAGCCGATGCCTGCTCAGCGGCTCCGGACCCATCTGAGGGAATGATTTCCGAGTGTCCAATACCTTGAGCATCCAGAGGCCCAGTCGGCTCCACGTGGGAGTCGGAAGCGGCCTGTGGCTCTGAGGTAGCGGGCGCCAGGGGCTGTGAAAGCACCTCACTGAGAACTGGCGACTGGCCTAGCAGAGGCCTCGTCGGTTTTGGACCTCGGATGCCTATCCTTTTCCTTGTCCTTGCGTTTTTTGTAAACTCCGGTTGTCAGCTGTTCCGATGGCATTATATAATTAAATCTTCGGCCAAAGTAATGAAATGCAAAATCGAACCGACGCTTAATAGGGCGTTGGTTAAATCTAGCACAAAACCGACAGCTAGCAATGTTGTGATCAGGGCCTAGGCAAGGAATACAGTAAGAGTGAAAATCCTTATGAGGTATTTGCTTCCCACAAGAAATACAATTGTTAACTTTTTCTGACATCAGTCTGGAGCAAGAAAAAAGTTTCTCCAAAGGGATACTTAGCTTTAATGAAGACTTCGGTTCTGAAATTTGGATTTGAAAACCTCAGGAGTCGGCCAACCGGCACTTGCGAACTGCTTTTGCTTCAGGCACCGTGCAGCAAGAAAGACTGAAGAAATGGCGTCGGGTGCATCTTTTATACCCCCGGCGCACTGACGTCAGGGAAGAGGCGACAGCAACCGACCCCGGACCTAGGCTTTGGAATTCTGGCCGACTGAGGGTAGCCTGCCAGCAGGATAACCCAAGAGTAATGATTGCAACAGTGAAACACAATGAACATCTCCCCCCAAGGTAGGATATACACTGAAAATGCATGACAAGCAGGTTCTGACATAGAACTTATCAACTCATTCAAGGACAAAAAGTAGAGGAGGCATACTTCATGTCTGTAACCTGAATGGATACTAAGTTTAAGATCACTATACTTATGGTTAGACACTTTGAATGTCAATCACTTAATGGCAATTCTGAGCTTAGTGCTGGGACAATTAAGACTACACCAGATTTTGGGGATTTCGCTTTTCTGTGAGGTACTGCAATCTTGTAGATGGTATGTATAAGAAGCAGCAAATGTGGGAGGTGCAGTGCACTTGCTTCTCTCCAAAAAGAGATATTTTGGGTAATTTATCTAATCTCAACTGTAAACTGCAGTTGAGTGATTATGATGAATTGTGACTGTTTTGCCAATCAAGAACAGTTTCATTGGACTTTCATTAAGCAACAGGACTGACTATCCGTACCTGTAGAAGAAGGCATGATTCTAATCACAGCCGGTTTAGCATGTTCAAGTTTAATGGCAGACTGTTTAACAGTATCAACAACCTGACAAAGAAAAAAAAGAAATCCATAACTAGAAGAGTCAAGGCTTCATGGAAAACTAGGAAGAGATACAAGTCTGAGGACAGTAGGAAGCCTCTCCTCTGCCTGTTCAAAGATGCTATAAAGCCACAGTGAGCTTGCTGAAACCTCTGCCTAAACTGACACTCTTATAAAAAGGCTAGGTTCCACTTTCTCTGCATCCTTGAAGTTACCTCCTTAAATTCAGCACAAATATTATATGTAAAATAATAGAAGATGATATGGAACAGGGTAAACGCCCAGTCCAAGCAGCAATAAATATGATAAAAATGTAACAAAGGATTAGGGCGAAACACAGCTCTAAAAGGTAATAAGATAAAATGTCACTTATAAATCTCATCAACCTCCAGTCAGCACAGCTAGTCCAAAAAAGAGATATACGTCCAAGTTAAAATTCAGTTTCTTTTATTACAGCAGGTACCAGAGTTAGCGCTTTCACCTTGCGGTTTCATCAGACTCACTACAAAGTACAAAATCAATGAGTCTTAAATACTAAAAAAGCGGGAAAAAACAATCAATTAAGCTTGTTGAACAGCAAGTTCATTCCTTAGCAACAAACTCAATCAATAAAATCTACTACATACATATTTGCATAAATATTTGCATAGCACAATAAGTTAAAAAACATACTAAAATCAAACTACATATTTATATAATTCTAACTAATATCATAAAAACATTAAGTATAAATTTTATTTAGCTTTCAATCTCCTCATCCTTAAAAAAGGTCTGAGAGAGACCTTCGCATTTAACCCAGGGACCGTGTCTGACCTCAGCTTCAAAATCCAAGCATTCTCTACTCTCAGTAATGGCCCAGATATCACCACCTCTACTAGTAACATTTATCTTCTCTACAATCCTAAAACTAAATGTATGTGTGCAATCGGTGTCCATAACATGCTTGGCTAATGCATTGGTGCAATTCTTAATCCTAATATTGTACTGATGTTCCGCATTACGATCTCTCAAACATCTATTCGTCTTACCAATGTAAACGACGAGCAAACAAGGCAAACAGCTAAATAGACAAGGTCTCTGGACATGCAATCACCTCTAACCTTAAAAGTATATGGGATATGCGTGCTTGGATGTATGAACACTGGATCCTCACAAATAAACTCACAAAAATTGCATTTACCACACTTCATAGTACCATACGAAAGTATGGTTTCAGGACTGTTGGTCACCCTATCACATAGTAGCCTTTTGATGTTTTTCTTGTTCTTATACCTAAAACGGGACTGTCACCAACTATATCTCTGATGTGTGGGTCCATCATTAATATGTCCCAATGCTTCCTTACCACATCCTTGATACCACCCACATCTTTGGTATAAAACAAAGAAAAGCAGTGGAACCTTTAGTAATGTCGTTAGTATGTACTCGTGTATCCATACCATGACCCAATTCAGAAAAATAAGGGCAGCTGCTCCAGACCTCAACTCAAGTATATTATCATGTCCTTTGATAATATCGTCCATCTTATAACCCCGAGATGTCAACCTCCTATCCAGATCTAGTAAATCCTGTTGAAACCCTTGCTCTGTAGGGTTATACCTAGAAGTCCTCATACTTTGTACCCTAAGAATATTGTGGAAGATATGGCCAGGATGCATACTGTGTCTGTGTAAAATAGAATTCTTATGACATGGCTTCCTATACACCCCAGTGTTGATAATACCATTAGGAAGGCTCTACAAAAACATCCAAGAAAGGGAGCCTGGTATAAGAAAACTCATAGCTAAATTTAAGATACTCAGTACAAACATTCAGATCGATGATATAAGATTCCAATTGTTCAACTGACCCCTTCCATAACAGGAAGAGGTCATCCACAAAGCGCCTATAAAAGGAAACATGGGCTAAAAAACTGGGATGTGAAGTCATAAATTCTACCTCCCATTCAGCCATGAACAGGTTAGCGTAGCTATTGGCACACGAAGTGCCCATAGCTATGCCATCCAACTGTAGAAAGAACTCCTGCTCAAAGCCAAACACATTAGTATGTAAAACAACATCCAGAAAAGTTAACAAAGTACCAATCTTATCAACACTGTATTCTGAGTGGCTACTAAGATGTCGCCTAATGTAATCCAAACCTATTCGGTTAGGAATAACAGTAAATAAGGAATTCACATCCAAGGTAACAAACAAATAGTCCTGATAATCTGAATCATTCCTCAGATGTTCATATAGATCCACTAGAAACTGCTTGGTATCCCTCAAAATGAACGGGTGGGCATCAACAACAGGTCTCAGAAACTTCTCTAAATACAGGGAAAAAGGCTCGGTCAACCACCCACCTCCAGACACAATGGGTAGAAGTGGTGGATTGACCAGATTTTTGTGAATCTTAGGCAGCCCCTTAATAAAAGGGACCAGGGGATGTGACACCTCCAAAAAAGAGTATAAGGAGTCATCTATCAGACCCTTATTCAACAAATCCTCCAAGACACAATGAATCTTCATGCTGTAGTTAGCTAGAGAATCATAAGAAATACGTTCATAAAACTTACGGTCATCCAACATAATCCTAACAGCATCTAAGTATTTACATGTGTCCATCACCACAATTCCTCCTCCCTTGTCAGCTGGCCTCAATGTAATAGAGTAGTCATTCATTAATGTTCTAAGTGCTGTCCTTTCAGCATATGTTAAATTGTCCTTCCTCCTTTGTTTCACATTACACATCCTGTAAAAATCATCCTCGACCATTTTGCTGAATGCTCCCAACAATGGATGCATAGGGGGGATAAAGATACTCGGTTTCTTAAAACCACTATGGGTATGTCCACAATCATTATTACTATTGAACATCAACTTCAATGATAAATTCCTAACAAATAATTTAAAGTCACGTAAGGACTCTTCAATAGTACTATAAGTGGTAGGGATGAAGGATAACCCTTTAGCTAAAACAGATTCCTCAGCACCAGAAAGAACCCTAGAGGAAATGTTGAACACTAAAGAGTCCCCCTCCCTTGCCACATTTTCTTCAAATTCATGTTCATTGGGGCTTCGACAGGCAACTTCCTCTTTTGCCTCCCCCTGCTCTGAGACCTCACCCTTCCTTCCCTCTGATCTATCCTTATGGGAAAAGGGTGGGACTTGTCAAAACGAAAAGATGGCTCAATACCACAAGAAGTGGCAATGGTAGGGGCCTCAGATACAACACCCGGTTTGGATTACATTAGGCGACATCTTAGTAGCCACTCAGAATACAGTGTTGATAAGATTGGTACTTTGTTAACATTGATACTAATGTGTTTGGCTTTGAGCAGGAGTTCTTTCTACAGTTGGATGGCGTAGCTATGGGCACTTCGTGTGCCAATAGCTACGCTAACCTGTTCATGGCTGAATGGGAGGTAGAATTTATGACTTCACATCCCAGTTTTTTAGCCCATGTTTCCTTTTATAGGCGCTTTGTGGATGACCTCTTCCTGTTATGGAAGGGGTCAGTTGAACAATTGGAATCTTATATCATCGATCTGAATGTTTGTACTGAGTATCTTAAATTTAGCTATGAGTTTTCTTATACCAGGCTCCCTTTCTTGGATGTTTTGTAGAGCCTTCCTAATGGTATTATCAACACTGGGGTGTATAGGAAGCCATGTCATAAGAATTCTATTTTACACAGACACAGTATGCATCCTGGCCATATCTTCCACAATATTGTTAGGGGACAAAGTATGAGGACTTCTAGGTATAACCCTACAGAGCAAGGGTTTCAACAGGATTTACTAGATCTGGATAGGAGGTTGACATCTCGGGTTATAAGATGGACGATATTATCAAAGGACATGATAATATACTTGAGTTGAGGTCTGGAGCAGCTGCCTTATTTTCTGAATTGGGTCATGGTATGGATACACGAGTACATACTAACGACATTACTAAAGGTTCCACTGCTTTTCTTTGTTTTATACCAAAGATGTGGGTGGTATCAAGGATGTGGTAAGGAAGCATTGGGACATATTAATGGTGGACCCACACATCAGAGATATAGTTGGTGACAGTCCCGTTTTAGGTATAAGAACAAGAAAAACATCAAAAGGCTACTATGTGATAGGGTGACCAACAGTCCTGAAACCATACTTTCGTATGGTACTATGAAGTGTGGTAAATGCAATTTTGTGAGTTTATTTGTGAGGATCCAGTGTTCATACATCCAAGCACGCATATCCCATATACTTTAAGGTTAGAGGTGATTGCATGTCCAGAGACCTTGTCTATTTAGCTGTTTGCCTTGTTTGCTCGTTTTACATTGGTAAGACGAATAGATGTTTGAGAGATCGTATGTGGGAAGATCAGTACAATATTAGGATTAAGAATTGCACCAATGCATTAGCCAAGCATGTTATGGACACCGATTGCACACATACATTTAGTTTTAGGATTGTAGAGAAGATAAATGTTACTAGTAGAGGTGGTGATATCTGGGCCATTACTGAGAGTAGAGAGAATGCTTGGATTTTGAAGCTGAGGTCAGACACGGTCCCTGGTTAAATGAAGGTCTCTCTCAGACCTTTTTAAGGATGAGGAGATTGAAAGCTAAATAAAATTTATACTTAATGGTTTTATGATATTAGTTAGAATTATATAAATATGTAGTTTGATTTTAGTATGTTTTTTAACTTATTGTGCTATGCAAATATTTATGCAAATATGTATGTAGTAGATTTTATTGATTGAGTTTGTTGCTAAGGAATGAACTTGCTGTTCAACAAGCTTAATTGATTGTTTTTTCCCGCCTTTTTTAGTATTTAAGACTCATTGATTTTGTACTTTGTAGTGAGTCTGATGAAACCGCAAGGTGAAAGCGCTAACTCTGGTACCTGCTGTAATAAAAGAAACGGAATTTTAACTTGGACGTATATCTCTTTTTTGGACTAGCTGTGCTGACTGGAGGTTGATGAGATTTATAAGTGACATTTTATCTTATTACCTTTTAGAGCTGTGTTTCGCCCTAATCCTTTGTTACATTTTTAACAAATATTATATGAATGGAACAAATGTCGTGCACCTAATATACCCATCTCTCATGACTGCCAACATGGGTGATTTGCCTGCCGTAGTCAAACTTATTAGATGAATGAGGTGTGAAGGTAAAAAAGCACCATAGACCCCAAGATGCACCAAAAAGGAAAATAATTTTCAGACAACAGTGCTTTAACAGCAGAAAAAAGTGCTTACTAAGGCAAAAAAATTCTCACATACTGCATAAAGTTACCAAACAGAATGGGGAATAAAGTCACCGGCCTATACTCAAGAAACAAGAAAGAACAAAATTATTCTCAATGTTTTTCCCAAAAGGTAGCCTGTGACCATATGGAACCCAACTGAACACACTTAGAGGTGGGAAAAAAATGGAAATAGAAGAGCGAGGTGCAGGGCATCCTGGATAGGAGGAGGTGTAAGAATAGTCCGGAAATGGTGTAAGAATAGTCCGGAAATGTTTTATCTGTTGAGCAGAGCACAAGTGGAGTCAAAGGTTAACAAAGACTGAAATCTTCTTAGTGTATCTTTTTGTAAATTATAGTTCATACCTCATACATTCTAAGCTACAGCAAAATATGGGTTAAAGATTGTGGATAAAGATTAATAAATTATGTGATTAAGAAGGGGACAAAATCAATGCCGTTAATAAAGTTCAAATAACAGGCTGGTGAGAAGACACGATATTGAGCCTTAAGGCAGAGAACCCCTCTGAGGAAATATTTAACTGTAGGGTCAGTTGAAGTATACTTTCACTGAGAGGAAGAAATGGCTGAATCAAATTAGTGCAGTGACTGATCTAGCATCGTGGGTACTAGTCAGTGTCTTACAGAGACACAGCTGCTGAGCTCAGAAGTAATGTTCCACTTATCAAGATATGCGACTTCCCAGTACAAGGTTTCCAAGCTTTTTTTTTTCTTTCTACAAGTGAATGACTTCATCTGAAAATCAAGTATTAATGAGAGTTAAAGGCAGCTCTTCTAAGCTCAATGGTTGAGCTACATTAGGCTGGGATGCATGACTGCCTCATGTTGTTGTAGTCCTGGATTCCTCAAAGGAAGAAGCTGCAGAAGTGTGTAGCAAGTTAACATCAGCAATATGAACCATGCTGGTTTACTTGGTTTGTTTTCGTTTTAGCAATGTATTTTGGGATACAAGACTAATCCACTACTGTTGTGATGAGTGTCATTACAGAAGGAAGCTGGAGAAATGGGCAGCAAGTTAACAATATTAACAAAATGAAACATTTTAGTTTGCATCATCCATAGAAATGGGAATGTATTTTCCAGCCTTGGAGATGCCACGTGGTACAAAATGATGGAGTTTGAGCATTGCCCCTTTTTTGGCGAAAAGATATACAAGGGATACTCCTCTAAAATAAATAACATAATGCAAATGTTCCCCTAGTGCAATTCATGTACCACAGTCATTCATTCATGTTTACTTATTCTGTTGCACACTGTTATCTAGAAAATCAACTTCAAGTAGATTTTTTTTTTTTTACTGGGGACACACTCCCACATGTTCACTGCTTCCTTGCATGTCTGAACATGACAGTCATGTTGCATTGTGTGGCCATTTTTTAACATTCATTCAGATGAAAGTTAATTGGAGTTCCTCTCAACTGCAGAAAAACTGCTACCATTTTTTTTTAAGAATGACAAGGATATGGTATTCTTTTTTAACCAGGAGCACTGACTTTGAAAGATTCCAAGTCCACGTGTCTTTCCCAAACTGTCACATCCACTGTCAGGAACTGAATAATGAAAAAGTAACAAAAATTCTGCACACGTCTACTACTTGGAATTCCTAAAAATGGAGGGCAACATTTCTTGATGCAATTTATTTGTTTATAGGTAGGTGGACTAGACTGTTGGTCCCTTTTCAGTCTCAAACTAGCTTATACACAGAACACAGTATATCATGGGTAGAAAATTCCACCCTTCATTTCTACTACAGATTTTGAAAGACAGTCTGAAAACTCATTCTGATAAAAAAAAAAAAACATACAGGAAAAATATTAAAGTCAAGATATTCCCGAAGATCTATAATGGGGACAGACATCATGGGTAATAGTAAGCAGGCATGTGGAAAAGAATGGACAAAAATCACCAAGACCTATTGTTACAGTAAGTACATAATTTTTGTATCAAGGATGATCTCATCCCTCCTCTTCAGAGGACCGAGTCCCCAGTTCAAGTTCTAGGATGGCTTCTTCCAAGAATCAGTTGGTGACACCAAAAGTAGACCGGTGCCTTTAAGTGGCAGTGTTTGGCAAAAGTATGCAAGGAAGGCCAAGTAGCAGCTTCAGAAATATCATCTATAGGAATCTTTGTGAACAAAGCCTTAGAAGTAGTCATAGCTCTAGTAGAGAGACTTTTACGTATTTTGTGCAACTCCACTTCATACTTCTGGAGACAAAATTTGATGCAGTCTGTCATCCATTTTGCTAGGGTACCCTTAGAAGCTTTCCTTCCCCAGTTTCTGGTCTGCAAAAAATGAAGTACAAATCTTTCTTCAAGCCTTTAGTTCTGTGTACATAGAATTATAACTGCCGGTGAACATCTAGGCAATGCATCTTGTATTACCCTTATTAGTGTAATCAGGATCTTCTTCTTCTTCTTTCGGCTTTTTCCCGGTTAGGGGTCGCCACAGCGGATCACCTTGTCCGCACATTGAATGGCAGTGGAGTTTTACGGTGTCGAGTTGCCAGCCCGGCACCCAACCTTCCACAGAAGGCACACTCACATGCACACCTAGGGCCAATTTAGAGTGTCCAATCCACCTGCAGCATGTCTTTGGGATGTGGGAGGAAACCGGAGCACCCGGAGGAAACCCACGCGACCACAGGGAGGACATGCAGACTCCGCACAGAAGGCACCCCAGCTGAGGATCGAACCGGAGAACCTCTTGCTGTGAGGCAGCAATGCTAACCACTGCACCACCGTGGCCGCCCATTAGTGTAATCAGGATAAAAAAGTAAAATAAAAAAGTACAGTTTTGTACCTACCATAAATGTAGATGTCCGAACTGGATAGCATCTGCAGTCATAACAAGTGGGTTGTCCTGTCGCCAGGCAGCCCTTCAGTCGGCCGGATTCCAAAGTCCGGGTCCGGCTTCGGCTGATGTCGCACTCCACCCGACGTCATCTCTGTTGGTCTTCGGGTATAAAGGCATCAGCCGACGCCATTTTCCTCAGTGTTTCTTGCCCCAGATGCCAGTAGCCCTCTTGCAGGCTAAAATTTGGACAGATGCCAATGTTTCCAAATAGATAGAGGTAAACACAACAATAAGCATGTATGTACATATACAAAAACAAATACACCATAAAAGACTCCCCCCCCCCCCAACAGCTAGCTATTAGAAGGGTAAACACCCTAGGAGTACCACAGAGGGGATGGTGGGAGGGTAATCCTGACTGCAGATGCTATCCAGTTCGGACATCTACATTTATGGTAGGTACAAAACTGTACTATGTCCTTCATGGATGCATCTGCAGTCATAACAAGTGGGTAGAATACCATAGCCAACTAGGGGAGGAGGATAAAGGTAGATTATGGTGTGTTTAGGATCCCTTGCAGTACAGCAGTGGCAAACCCTGCTCGGGATCTGGAATATAGAGGCAAATTATAATGCTTGGCAAATGTATGCACGGAGGTCCAAGTAGCCGCCTCAATAATGTCTTTGGTTGCCACTCCTCGTAAGAAGGCTGTGGTAGTGGCTGTTGCTCTTGTAGAATGAGGTCTTATGTTCTGTGGAATTGGTTTTCCATGGAAGGAGTAACAGAATCGTATGCAATTTCCTATCCATTTGGAGATTGTCTGTTTGAAATAGCTTTACCATCCCTTCCTGTTGCATAGGCTACAAAAAGTTGGTCAGTCTTTCTGCTATTTTTTGTTCTGTCCAAGTAGTAGCGTAGCTGTCTATGTACATCAAAGGTATGCAGTATTCTTTCCCCTCTGTTTTGTGGGTTGGGAAAGAAGGTAGGTAGGTGGATTGCCTGGTTTAAAGACACTCTGGATACCACCTTAGGCATAAATGTAGGATTAGACCTCATGGACACTCTATCTTGGTGGAAGATTAGGAAGGGTTGCACTGCCATTAAGGCCTGTAGTTCTGAAACCCTCCTTGCTGAAGTAATTGCCAGTAGGAAAGCAGTTTTCCATGATAGGTGTTGTAGGTCTGCTGTTGCTGCTGGTTCAAAGGGTGCTAGTGTCAACTTTTCTAGCACAAAGTTTAAATCCCAAGCTGGTAATGGTGGTTTCCTTGGAGGTTTTACATTCTTGATTCCTCTGAGGAATTGTCTGAGCAAAGGGTGCGAAAAACAGGTGTATCAAAGCTGTATTCTGCTGAAATAGCTGATGCATGTATCTTGATGGAGGAGTAGGACAGGCCTGAATGAAGAAGTTCGCCAGATACTCCAGAATGTTAGGCATATCTATGTTTGACACATCTTTTCCTCTTTCCGTACTCCAGATGACAAACCTTTTCCATTTTCCAGCATAGTTCCTTCTTGTTGAAGGTCTGCGTGCTTCCAGAATAATGTCTTTAACTCTTTGGGAAAGTTCTGGAATAGCTGCTGTTATGTGATGTTCCATGCAGTCAGTTGTAAGGTTTTAGGTTTGGATGTATGATGCTGTAGTTGTTCTGCGTTAACATCAAAGGCATCAGGGAATTGTCCACATATTGTTCGAGACATGCTCCTCAGTAGTGGGTACCAGTGTTGTCTTGGCCAGTTTGGAGCTATCAGGATTATCCTTGGGCGTTCTTCCTTGATTTTAGTAGTACCTTGTGTATCAAAGGAAGAGGCGGAATGCATATGCTGTTAGGCCTTTCCAGTTGAAAGAGAGTGAATCCACTTTCCATGCTAATGGGTGGAATGTCCTTGTGCAGAATTTTTGAGCTGGTGATTGAGAGGTGATGCGAATAGGTCTATCTGTGGCATTCCCCATTTCTTTGAGATGGTCTTGAAGATGTCCGATGAAGCTTCCATTCGTGGGCATCCGAGTGGTTCTGCTTAATATGTCTGCTAGGGTATTGTCTTTCCCTGGTACAAATATTGCCTGTAACTGGATGTTGTAGCTGAGTGCCAGGGTCCACAGCTCCAAGGTCATTCTGCATAGGGGTATGAATGAGTGCCTCCCTGTTTGTTGATGTACCACATGACTGTGGTGTTGTCTGTCCTTATCATCAACTGGCCCTCTTTGAGAAATGGTTTGAACTTTTGGATTGCCAGTTTTACTGCCAGCATTTCTTTTAGGTTGATGTGCAGTTGAAGTTGATCCTGTGTCCACAATCCTTGCACGCATTTGTCCAGCATGTGTGCCCCCCATCCTAGGTCTGAAGCGTCTGTTGTGATGGTCTGGCTTGCTTGACATCTGCGAAAGGGTAGGCCTGGGTTTGACTGGCATGCCTGAGCCCACCATAGGAACTCCTGTTTTAAGCATGGAATTAGTGGGATTTCTGTTTCTAGACTGTGTCTGTGTTGGGACCATAAATTCTTTAGGTACCACTGTAGTTTTCTCATATGTAGTCTGGCAAATGGAACCAAGATTATGCATGATGCCATGAAGCCCAAGGCCTGCAGTACTTTTCTTGCTGTTAACTTGTTCAGTTTTGTTAGTGCCAAGAAGTATAGAGGAAGTTCTTTTTGTTTTTCTGTAGTCAGGAATGCCATTTGTTTTACTGTGTCCAATTCCGCCAAGAAAGTCCTTGTTTGGGATGGTATTAGCCTTGACTTTTGTAAATTGACTGTGTATCCCAGTGCTTGTAGCAAGTAAATGACCCTTTGTAAATCTGTTGTCAGCTTGCTTTTGTTGTCCCCTTGTAGCAGGCAGTCGTCCAGGTATGGGTAAATTTGAATTCCCTGAAGTCTGCAATGGCGATTACTGATGCCAGGCATTTTGTGAATACTCTGGGCAGTAGAAAAGCCAAAAGGCAATGCTGAGAATTGATAGTGCTCTGATCCTGCAAGAAATCTGAGGTATCTTCTGCAGATTGGTCGAATGGGGACGTGCAGGTATGCCTCCTTGAGATCTAGAGTTACCAGCCAAGACTCCTTGCCCAGCATGGGAAGAAGTTGCTGTAGGGTCAGCATTTTGAATTTTGGGACAATGATGTATGTATTTAAGGTGGACAGGTCGAGAATTGGTCTCCAACTTTTTCCTTTCTTGGAACTAGGAATAGTCTGGAGTAGAACCCTTTCCTTGCTCTGCTGTTGGCACTCTTTCCACAGCTCTCATGTTTGCTAACTCCATTATCTGGCGTAGAGCCTCTGTTTTTTGATTTGGAGGTAGATTTGGCATTCCTCTTTTGACTGGAATAGTGTGGAAGTGAAACCGGTAACCTTGATCTATGGTTTGTAAAATCCACTTGTCCTTTGTTATGAAGTGCCAGTTCTTTGAAAATAAGGTTAACTTTCCGCCTAGAGGAGCTGCTATTTGTTCCCTGGTAGGCGGGTTTAGGTTAAGTCACTGTGGTTGTGTTGATGTAGTGGCAGTGGCCGTGTCTGTGCCTCTGTTGTTACCTTGCCACTGTCTTCCTCTGTGGGCACCTCCTCTGGATTGGTTTCTGCCTCTGGAACGTCTATTCCTGCCCCTTTGAAATTTTGTGGAGTCAGGAAAGGACCAATTTTGGCAGGCCAGTTCCTGCTAAACCTTGGGGTTGAACCTGCAAGAAATCTTTAACAGTTTGAACAGATTTTGCCTTTTCTTCCATTTTCTTCATAACCTGCTGGGCAGATGTACCAAACAAACTTGTCTTGTCCATAGGAGCATCTAGCAACTTAGCTTTAACATGATCCGGTAAAGCTTGTTCCTTTAGCCATGCATGCCTTCTTATCACTGTGCCTGTCATGGCTGATCTAAATGAAGCCTCCAGTGCATCATAGCCACATTTTAAGGAATGGTTGCTAACCTGTTGTATGTTATTTACCATATCTAATACATATTTCTTATCAAGAGATTCATCAGTGGTTAGTTTTTTAGTTAACTGATCCAGCATAAACTCTTGGTATTGTATCATGTGAAACTGACAGTTTAAAGCTCTAGCTGAGAGAGTAGCTGAAGTGTAGACCTTTTTACCCCATCTGTCTAATGACCTTGCTTCCCTTTCAGAAGGAATAGGGTTTTTAGCTATGGTCGTGGCTACTGCCTTGGGGCCCTGGGATATAGTTTCTGGGTCTGCAAGTGGAGCCTTGTAAAGGTGGTGATGAGTATCTGGCACCCTGTAAAATTTCAAGAGTTGTAGCAGGGGCCTCAGTTGTAGGAATAGGTTCAGCTGTACTTTGTTCAGTTTTCTCGGTTTCGGCCGAAACCGAGACACTCGCGGTTTGCTTGACCAAGGTTTCGGCCGAAACCGCGGACATGAGTGTCGGTCTTTATCTTTCGCGTTTTGCCAGATTGGGTAGTCGGAGGATCCGACGGCATAATGTACGCAAAATCAGAACCGAAAACTGTTCTGCGAACTCCGACCGGCGCCTAAGCGTTCGTCGGTTGAAGAAGCACAGGCCGAACAGGCTGCTACGTCATGGGCTGGGCCTAAACAAGGCAGACAGTAAGAGTGGAAATCTTTATGAGGTATTTGTTTCCCACAGTTTAAACAATTGTTAACTTTTTCTGACATCGGCTGAGGCAAGAAAGAGTCCCCAACGGGTACTTAGCTTTAGAAGTCTTAGTAGTATTCGGTAGAAGTAATCTCTGGATCCGACCGACCGGCACTTGCGAACAGCTTCTGCTTGGGCCACGCCGAAAGAAAGACTGAGGAAAATGGCGTCGGTTGATGTCTTTATACCGACCAACAGAGATGACGTCGGGTGGAGTGCGACATCAGCCGAAGCCGGACCCGGACTTTGGAATCCGGCCGACTGAAGGGCTGCCTGACGACAGGACAACCCACTTGTTATGACTGCAGATGCATCCATGAAGGACATCATAAGGTTGCCTGCTGCAGATTTACCTCTGTAGATGCCTTAGGCAAAGAGGAAGAATTTTTTTGAGTACAGTCCTGTCCTTATGAAGGAAAAAAATGGCTGGTCAATGCAAACAGCCTGCAACTCTGAGATCCTCCTTGATGAAGTAGTGTGGTGTACTTGAAAAAAGAGCGTCTGAAACCCAAGTCAAAAGTATCTACTAAATATTCCAATATCACTGAGACAGGCTCTTAAAAAGGGATCCAAGTCTTTGTTTGTAGCCCACCACAACTATCTGTGTCATTATATTCTATATGCTTTTCTTGTATTTGGTTTCTGAGACAATATCAGGATCTGGACCACCCAGGGAGGGGGAGCCATGGGCCCTTGGCATCATCAGAACCAGGAATACCTCTGGGTAAGGCTTGCTGGACAGTAGGTTCAACAGAGTTCCAAAAGGCTTAAGATATAAAGGCTACACTAGAAGATATGACCACAGCAGACGGGACTAAACCTGCAGAGGCTAAAAGGCGACTATGAGAATCACCTTGGAGCTGAGGGTCTTTGCATTCTGAATGAATTTAGGAAAAAAGGGAATTGTAGGGTGGCATAAAGTAAACCCAGGAGCCAACCCTAGATGACAGCATCACAGGGCAGCTGCCCATGATGTGGAATTAGGCAACTGTATGTGCTGCCTTTAGTGCTGGTAGAGGACACAAAGAAGCCATTTCCTGCTTAGGGGGTCACTGAAGTTGGGATCAGGAAATACCTGCTGAGCTCATTCACTAAGGAACTGGCTTGGCCTGGGATACGGATGGCTACGAGAAGAAAGCTGGTTCATATGAACCAATCATAGACTTTCATGGATTGCCCTGAAGCAAGTTTGGAGTATGCATCCACCATGTTAACTGATTATTGGAAGGCTTCAAAATTTTGATCTGTGTCAGCAGATCACTCTAGTGTGAAGCAGAGGAGTATGAAAACCACCATCTTAAACAATCTTTGCAAGACATAAAAATCTTGATTTCTGTCACAAAGTCATCCTATATCTGAGACCACAGAGTGTGATGCATTTACTGGAGCATCCTCATTTCCAATTTAACTGCAATATACTGAGACCCACGAATGCTTTGACAATCATTTTGTAAAGCAAATTGGATTACTTTGTGTACAGCAAAGACTTTTTTTATGGCAACATGGACCCCACAACTGAATGTGTCCAAGTGACAACCTATGAAATGAAGTTCTTGTGAAGGCTGCCACTGTGATTTCACCAGACTGATTGAAACCCCGACTGTAAGGTCTACAATAAAGACCCCCTTACTGCAAGAAGCTGTTCTTTATTTCTGCTGCTATGAGAATGCAATCTAAGTAGGGGGGAAAATCCTCACTCCCTGCAGTCAAAAGTGTGCTGCCACTACTGCCATGCCATTGATGCACACACTTGAGTCTAAACGACAGAATGCAAAAATGAAAATGACTGGATCCCACTCAAAAGAGCAAGAACCTACTGGACTCCTTGGTTATCTTTAAATGTAGGTACTTATCCTGGAGGTTTAGACAGCACATCCACATTTTCTCCACCTTACATGGAAATACTGAATGCACGAAAATCATTTCATAGACTTATTTATTTATTATTTTATTTCCAGCTTGATGACCGGGGAGGTCCACTGAGTTCAACGAGCCCATTTTCAGTGGAGGCCCGGGGAGAAAAGCTCCATAATACAAAGTACAAGCTACATAATACAAAATACAGTACATAGTTGCAAAGATACCAGTTAAACAACTTGTAACTAAGAATAGCAAAACTAAGCAAAGTTAAACTGCAACATGAAGTAAAATATAATACATATTTACATGTTTACTGGTTGAGAAACAGTAGTACAGAGTTAAAATTGTACAGAGGTTTGAAACATCTGAGAATGGTATAAAAGTAACATTAAAATAGGGTTAATCCCTAGTGTATAAGGAAGAATGAACCTTATGTGTAATGAATGTATTGGAATAAGCATATAAAGATCCTTTAAATCTAGTATGCTTCTGAGTTCCTTTGTTTTCTTGGGAACGAAAAGGAAACTATTAAAATGTGGACATTTTCTTGTCCAGAACAAGAAGTGACAGTGGACACAGTGGGATGTGGAAGGGGATTTTGTAACTTTTGGATATAATGTCCATTATTAGTCTGTCCCTTGAGATGGTCAGTCATGCAGAAAGATGCAGGGACAACTGATAAAATCCCACACCAACAACAGTGATTGCCTTCTCCCTCTCATTCACTTTCTCTTAGGGTCTGTTTAAACTTGTGGTCAGAACTATAAAACAGAACAGTCAAAAAAGGATGCCTCAAAGTTTTCAGCAAATCTGCCAGGTGCAACCAAACAGACACACAAGTGGTTGCTGCCCTTCCTTCTCCATCTACTACACTGTATCTAAGATGTATTGAGACAGTTGACAAAGAAGAGAAGAACACCTGACTGATTTTATCTCCTGTTGCTCCCATAGCAACTACTTAAGCATTTTGCTGAATTTGTTTACCAAATCCCACTGAAAACGCAACCTGATGGAAAATGAAGAGGATGTGAACACATGTTCAGTACACTGCCTGAGATTCCTTGTTGGGGAGATGGATCACTGGATCTTTAAGAGTAGTGATCCAGCACGGGAGACTTTACTAAGGCATCCTAGGCCTTTTGGGGCTAAAGAATCTGATCTGGTCTTCTGGAAACTACAGACAAAAAATCTGGGTCCTTCCAGGCCCCCCAAATGGCCAAAGTCACAATTCTGTCCAGCAGAGGGCACTGCCATGAAGTCAAATTTGCCCAGCAGGGAGTACCATCCATGAAGACAGCAGGGGATTCTTCTTGGAAAATAACTTCTAGACACAATAGGATGTTAAAAAGCCAAACCCACTTCTTAATCGATTAAAAATCTCCCTGAATTTGGGGTCATTGGTGGAAGAAACAGCAGATGTGCTCCCTGTTGCCCACATCCTAAATGACATCTTCTCAAGGGGAATCTAGGTACTTACCCTCAGGAAATTATGTTTCTTCTGATCCCTTGGAGGGGACTCATCTGAAGAAAAGAATTATATGGACAGAGAGAAAGTGCCTGGATCTCTGGAATCATTCAGGTCCCGTAGTTCTACATCTCATGAAGGCCACAAGAAACTAAAGTCCTGGGTGAGATATGGACCTGAAGAAGGCTGCAGTAGATGCTCTTGAACAGACTGGGGCAACATCATATCAGTGACTTTGGGTACTATCCTAACTGACTTTGATAGTGTAAATGTGGAGATAACTGGATCATCACCAACTGACACCAACACTACTGCGGGCTCTGACAACACCACTGATGTTGACACCCACAATAAATCAATGTCAGCATTCTCAATACTGAAGGCTCAGTGTGGAATCCACTGAAGTACAAAGTCAAGTCACAGCCACCAGTGCTGATACCATCCTCTGTACTACTGTTTCACATTTTAAGGTGGAAGGCACAGCAGCAGTTGGTGCTACCACCACAAACACTGATGGCAAACTTAGGACTAGAGAGCCAAACATTTTTTTAAACACCTTTATTAAATTATCACTTAAGATATAGGCAAACATACATTAACAGATAAAAAAAACAAACCTTTTTTTAAACACCTTTACTAAATTATCACTTAAGATATAGGCAAACATACATTAACAGATAAAAAAAAAACCATATTGACATCTTTTTCCATTCACATACATTACACTTCAAATATCTTTCCTTTCCTTTGCAACTATTGTCAGTCCAACATTACATAAATTGCTGAATTCCTGTCCTCTCTTAAACCTCACTCCTCCTGAGCATTATTCTGCATGTACTGTTCCAACAATTTCAACTTCTATGTAATTTGCTCATTCCATTTTCTAAAGATCTCTCTTCAAGTTCTTGTATAATATTCAATACTTGAAATACAGTTGATTTAGGCTTTGAATTATATTTTTTAGTAATTGCTCATTTGGCAGCCAACATAGGTTCATAGGTAGGTACTAGGCTATCTGCCCAAAGGCATTTATAAGCCTAGCCAGAATGTGTTGGCTTTTGTCGCCCCCTTAGATTAGTTCCCTATGCCTCTGTCCAGCAGAGCCACTGAAGTGATCCCTGGGGTAAACTTCCTGTTTCCCATCCACTTGTCAAGGTTTCTCTTGAAGAGTGCTAGTGAGGAGCTCTGCCTAATGTAGATTGGAATCTTGTTCGAGCATGGGAAGTCTCTGGGACAGGAATCTATCCCTCCAACACGTCCTATTTATCGTTGTGGTGAGGTTTAGATCCCTAGAGCGTGTGGCTCGAGGGGATATGTTTTTTTTAGGTGGAGCATGTCCATCAATTCTGGGTTGGACATGGCCTTGTATATCAGGCAGAGATCACCTCTGAGTAGGCGGTATGCAACCGCGTACAGCTGGAGTTTCTTCAGTCGAGCTGCATAGGGCATCTGTTTGAGGCCAGTGATCCTCTTGGTGAGGTACTTCTGTGGTCTTTCCAGCTGTTGCAGGTGTCTTGTAAGGTACATCCCAAATGGGGTTTGTACTCTATGATGAGTGATGCGTAGAGGGGCACAATGACCTCTTTTGATCTGGATGCAAACCCTTTTGTGATTAGGTGGGCCACATAGAAGGATTTTCTAACCACTTTGGCAATGTGATTATCAAAGGAGAGATTACTATCTACTATCTACTTGGGTCCCCAAGATCCCTTATTTTGTCTTCTGTATTCAGGGGGCTACCACCTATGTGGTAATTTATGGGTACTTTGTTTTTTCCAAAGGGGATGACTATGCACTTTTTGGCATTTAGCTTGAGGCCATGGTTTTGACACCAGGTATATGTCTCAGTGAGACCCTTTTGGAGGATGTGTGTGTCAGCCGGAGTTGTCAGTTATAGCCCCTAGCTTGCAGTCATCTGCGAACTTGGTCAGCCATAGTCCTCCTGTGCCTGCCTGTACCTCTGAGAAGTATATGTCGAACAGGAGGGGTCCTAGGACTGAGCCCTGGGGAATGCCACTTGTAACCGTTTTAGAGTCAGACCTAGCTCCCGCAACTCTAACCATGTGGATTCTGTCAGTGAGCCAGTTGGCAACCCATCTCGTGATGTAGGGGTTTATGTTCAGGTTGGTGAGCTTGTCTATAATACCAGAATGGGGAATGGTGTTGAAGGCCTTTGCGAGATCTAGGTAGGCTGTGTGGACCACCTTTCCCTCGTCTATAGCCTTGGTAACTGTCTCAAAGAAGTCCACCAGGTAAACTGGGTAGGGTCCAGTGTTTGGAGGTTCCCAATGTCTCTATTAATGAGATCCATAATGATGCACTCCACAGCCCTGCAGACCAAGCTAGTCAGGCTTATAGGGCGATAGTTCCCGAGGTCTGTTGTGGCTCCACCTTTGTGGAGCAGAATAACCATTGCTATGCAGCACCCTATGGGCATGTAGCCTGTGGAGAGGCTGAGTTTGAACAGTGTGTTTAGGTGAGAGGTTAGTTCATCTTTGTACTCATGTAAGACGCAGCCTGGGACACCGTCCGGTCCCACTGATGCTGTGTTTTTGGCTTTGGAGAGGGCTGTTTTAACCGGAGTGTCTGGTATGGTTATGGGCCCTTTTGGGGGTGAGAGGGGGGGTGAAGTTTGCACTGAACCTGTCTGCCAGGATGTTGGTGATATTGGTCGGATCAGTGTATTTTGTGCCATTCTGCACTAACTCCGAGCAGATCTGGGAATTGCCACTTAGATTCTTGCTAAGCTAAAGAATGCCTTGTGGTTATCTTTGGAGTCCTTGGCAATTTTTCTTTCGAGGCTAGCCTTGGATGATTTTATGAGGGATCGTAGTTTCTTGCTGATACTGATCAGGGATGTCTTCTCCCTTGGGATTTTACTCTTTTCTGTACTAGTTTCCTCCTTCTATTGTATAGCTTGTTTATGGCAGGGGTCCACCAGACTGGTTTCCTTTTCTTGGAGGAGTGAGTCTTGGTTGGTAGTTCTGAGGGGAGGCAAACAGGTATATCTCTGGGTTCCCCCATTTGTTTCTCAAAATGTTGAATATCTTTGGTTCCAGTTTCCACTCATGTGGATCCATGAGATTTCTGCTTAGGTCATCTGCCAGTGAATTTAGCTTGCCTGGCAGGAACTGAGCTTGTAGGTGCACTTAGTAGCTCAAGGCTGTGTTCCAGAGAGTCATGGCTAGTCTGCAGAGAGATACGAGTGGATTCCCCCCTGCTTGTTTATACAGTGGTGCTGTCTGTCTTTACAAATAATTGTCCTGGAAGAATGTGGTCCTTGAAGGCTGTTAGTAAATTCTGTACAGCTAAGATTTCTTTTTGATTGATATGCAGGTGCATCTGACTTGTGTTCCATTTGCACTGAATGCACTGCACTGCCCTGCCAAGTGAGCCCCCCATGCATAGTCTGATGTGTCTGTTGTTAGGGTTTGGACAGCAGGGGGTATAATGAATGGCAGTCCCTTGTTGTGGTAGCAGGCCTCTGCCCACCAAAGGAACTCTGTCTTTATACAAGGAATTATAGGAATCATTGATTCCAGGTCCTGTGAATGCTGACACCATAGGCTTTTTAGATACCATTGTAGTTTCCTCATATGCAGTCTTGCATATGGAATTAGTAGAATGCAAGAGGCCATGAACCCCAGGGCTTGCAGGATTTTCCTTGCAGATAGCTGGGTCACTGTGGCCAGTAGTTTGAAGTAGGCTGTCAAATAAACTTGTTTCTCTGGAGTGAGGTAAGCCATTTGGGAAGTTGTGTTCTAGCTTGCTCCCAGGAATACAAGTTGTTGGCAGGGCACTAGATAAGATTTCTTTCATTTATGGTGTACCCCAGTGAGGTTAGAAGTTTCTTTATAAATGACATATGATTTAGTAGCATGTCCTGTCTTTCTGCCTGAATTAGACAATTGTCCAGGTATGGATATATTTGAATATTTCTTTGCCTGCAAAATGCAATGACTGGAACCAGGTACTTTGTGAATACCCTGGGTGCAGTAGATAAGCCAAAGGGAAGTGCAGAGAAAGTACAGTTGTGTACCTAGCATAAATGTAGATGTTCAAGTGCATTCACTGTTGCAGTCATTACTCTTGGGTTACCCTGCTGGCAGGCTACCCGCAGTCGGCCTGAATTCCAAAGTCTTGGTCCGGCGTCGGTTGCAGTTGCTTCTTCATTGACGTCAGTGCTCCAGGGGTATAAAAAAATTCAGCCAATGCCATTTTCTTCAGTTTTTCTTGCCCCAGATGTCAGGTGCCCCCAAAAGGGTAGGCTAAATAAACTATGCCAATAAACATGCACGCACTAAAGTAAACATTTCCTTCATCTACAAGCAAATACACCACATAGGTTGTATATAATAGAGAAGTACAGATAAGACCCAGCAAAAGAAAGGGGGATGCTGGGAGGGTAACCTGGACTGCAACAGTGAATACACTCGAACATCTACATTTATGGTAGGTACACAAATGTACTATGTTCACTGTTGCAGTCATTACTCTTGGATTGAATCCCAAAGCTGAGGATGGGTGGCTGGGCTAAACAGAATTAGGAGAGGCTATGAGGCCCTGCGGAACTGCAGTGGCAAAGCCTGCTCTGGATTTAGAGTAGAGAGGTAAGTGGTAGTGCTTTGTAAAAGTGTGCACTGAACTCCAAGTTGCAGCCTCTAAGATGTCTTTGGTTGGTACTCCTCTGAGGAAGGCTGCTGAAGTGGCTGCTGCTCTGGTTGAATGTGGCCTAATGCCTTTAGGCACTGATTTGCCATGCTGTGAGTAGCAGAAACAAATGCAATGGCCTATCTATTTTGAAATAGTCTGTTTTGAGATAGCCTTTCCTTGTGATCCTGCAGCATATGCCACTAAAAGTTATTCTGTCTTTCTGAAAGCTTTAGTTCTGTCCAAGTAGAAGCGTAGCTGTCTGTGTATGTCCAAAGAATGCAGAAGTCTCTCACCCTTGTTCTGTGGGTTTGGATAAAATCTAGGCAAGTGAATGGTTTGGTTTAAGGGCCACACTGGACACCACCTTAGGCATAAATGTAGGGTTCGTCCTCAGAGAAACCCTGTCTGGATGAAAAATGATAAAAGGTACCACAGCCATGAGTGCCTGTAACTCCAAGACTCGTCTTGCAGAGGTTATTGCTAGGAGCAGAACTGTTTTCCAGGATAAGAATTTTATATCAGCTGTTGAGGCTGGCTCAAAGGGAGGCAGTGTGAGTTTTTCCAAGACATAATTGAGGTCCCATACAGATATTGGTGCTCTCCTTGGAGGTCTTATGTTTTTGGCCCCTCTGAGGTACTGCCTTATAAAAGGATGAGAAAAGATAGGTGGTTTCATATTGTAATGGGCTGAAATGGCAGAGGCATGAATCTTAATTGATGAAAAGGATAGGCCTTTGTCTCAGTTAAGTATTGTAAAATCTGAGGAATATTTGGTACCAACATGTCAATTCCTTGTTCCTGGTTCCAAGCACAGAATCTCTTCCATTTTTCTGCATAAGATTTTCTGGTACTGGGCCTCCTGGCCTCCAAAATAACATCCATCACAGCTTTGGAGAGAGCAGTGTTCTGCATGGCTACATTATCCGCCATGCTGCCAGATTTAAGGTCCTGAGTTGGCTGTGCAGGATCTGATTGTTTTGTTGGGTCAGTAAGTGAGAAATTTGAGGCAATGCCCATGCTGGACCTTGAGACAAGTTCTTTAGGATTGGGTACCAGTGCTGGCGTGGCCAGTCTGGGGCAATCAGTATAATTTTTGGCTTCTCTTGTCTGACCTTTAGGAGTACCTTGGGGAGGAGAGGCAGTGGAGGAAAGGCATACACTGTTAGGTTTTTCCAGCTGAAGGATAGGGCATCACATTTCCATGCTTGCTTGTAATAAGTTCTTGTGCAGAATCTCTGTAGTTGGCAGTTGTGAGGGGAGGCAAATAGATCTATGTCTGGGCATCTCCATTTCCTTGTTATCATGCTGAAGACTTGTGGATCCAGTTTCCACTCGTGGGGATCCATGAGTTTTCTGCTTAGTTCGTCTGCCAGAGTATTTATTTTTCCTGGCAGGAATTGCGCGTGCAGTTGAACTTGATAAGTCAATGCTGTGTCCCACAAAGTCATAGCTTGTCTGCAGAGGGGGTAGGAATGTGTGCCTCCCTGCTTGTTTATGTACCACATGACTGTAGTATTGTCCATCTTTATCAGTAGTTGTCCTGGATGAAGTACACCCTTGAAAGCTGTCAGGGCATTCTGAACAGCTAGCATCTCTTTTTGATTGATATGAAGATGCATCTGGCTTGTGGGCCATGTGCCCTGAATACATTTTCCTGCCATGTGGGCCCACCAGGCATAATCTGATGCATCCGTTGTTAGTGTCTGCCTGGCTGTGGGTAAAGTGAATGGCTGTCCCTTGTTGTGGTGACAGGCCTGTGCCCACCATCAAAACTCCTGTTGCAGGCAGGGAATGAGGGTAATTAATGTCTCCAGGCTGTGGCAATGTTGAGTCCAAACACTTTTTAGATACCATTGTAGTTTCTTCGTATGCAGTCTGGCATATGGAATTAGTAATCCTTGAAAACGCAAACTTAGAAACCAAAACAGGGACCAAGAGCAGTACAACTTTCGCCAAAGAATAAAGATACCATATGCCACAGGATTCAAAGCTTTATTACGTAAAGCGCTTTTCGTCTGCTCAACAAGCAGACTTCATCAGACAAAGTGTAAATGGTAGTAGTGTGGTTTTATACTCATGATGACATCATCAACTACTACAATTAAACAATTAACAACTTGAATTAGTTAATTCAATTAACTGAAAAGAACTTATTTAAAAAAAAACTTGTTTTAAAATAGCTTATTTAAAATACCAACATAACCCCACAAAGCTCTGCATAAATTCAAAATCATACATGTATATACCTATATTGGGAATAAATACAGTTATACCAGCATGAATAAAATTTAGTATGTACACACAAATAAACAAAAATTACTAAACAATACCTAATGTTATTAAAAACTAACTAAATAGATGTGTCTAACTCGAGTAGATATTACACATAATCGTAAACATTTACAACTGAGAACTTCAAGCTATGTATAATAATAGTCATAAGCTGTAAAAGTGACTGAAATAGTCACATGACCTGTTCATAAACCTTGTGTAATGATAAATAAATACATATACTAACTGCTGATGTTTATATTCCAAGAGCTAAGTATATTAATACAATTCTAGAACACCAGTGAAAAGACCGCTAGAAATAACTTACTATACACAATGCTAACTAAGTTAGAAAGGTAAAAAAGGTAAAAAATATTAAAGAAGTATTCATAAGTCCATAGAAATTAATCTATCTTACAAGGCTCTTTAATTTTAATACACTACTAATAGAGCAACTGTCATTTAGTCCTGGATAGGCATAGGCGTTCAGCCTAATCTGCCATTTAAGTTCTAGTTCTTCAAGTAGCAGTTTAAGGGGAGCACCTCTTTTCTTTTCTAATACTTGGTCAATAACCATGAATTTGAAACAATGATCACTAAAATTAATTATATGTTTAGCTAACGCATTTTCTTCTTTCCTTTTTCTCATTGCATACTGATGTTCATAAATGCGTTCTCTTAATTTACGTTCGGTCTTCCCAACGTAGAATCCTGGACACTTCTGGCATTGGGCCAAATAAACGACCATGCCTGTGTTACAAGTCACTCTACAGCGCAGGTCAAAGCAGTAACCATTAATACAAAATCTGTTAGTCTCATTGATGTATTTGCAGTAATTGCAATTTTGGCATTTATACATGCCAGGTGTTCTTGTAAAACTAGTGTTAGAGCTTTCAAATAATGTTTTCATATTCTTACCTCTCCTAAAAGTTATGTCTGGATGGTTTCCTACTTTACTGATCATACTTGCATTATTGTTAAATATACGCCAATTTTTCTTAATAATATCTATTAAGAAATAGATATTAGTGGAATAGGTAAGGATTAGCCTAGGGTTGGAAGTCAATACTAAATCATTACCATTATTGACTGGATTAGGAACGGTGTTAGATGTAGTGTGACACTCACCATGAGCTGGTTTACTCAAAATGGGTTGGTAAATACCTCTATTCATTTTGTCACTAACTTCCTTAACTAAAGCATTCAGTAGTTGCAGAGGGTACCCTCTATGTGTGAACATATTAGTTAGTAACTCACACTCGTTAGTGAAATCCACATCCAGACTAGTAATACGGGCAGCCCTTACTAATTGTCCCTTAATTACTGATCTTTTCTGGTAGTTAGGGTGGCAACTACTGTAGTGTAAAAGCGAATTAGAGTATGTACCCTTCCTATAGATCTTGGCTACATAGGCTTTTAAGTCAACACTCTTGATTAGCCATATGTCCAAATATGCTATTGCAGTCTTACTAAAGGAAGATGTGAAATTCAAGAAGTCAGTAGTGGTGTTACAATAATCTAAAACTGTAACACTATCTGTTTCTTCTCCTTGTATCAAGATGAAAATATCATCCAGATAGCGAGTGTAGTACTTAATTTTTCCCATCAATGTCTCATTTTTAAATATATACTCTCTTTCCCAATACGCCATTACCATGTTGGCTAAACTTGCCCCACACGGAGAGCCCATGGCTACACCAACTTTTTGGAGGTAAAAATTGTCTCCTAACATGAAATAGTTGTTATACAGTATCATGTCCAACAGTTCTAACACTAAAGCTATTTCCACCATTGACGCTTTACACTTCTTTAAGTGTATTGCCACCCAATCAGTGGCAATATTCAAAGGTATACAAGTATATAAATCTTTTACGTCAACGGTTAGGAAATTGCATTTGTCGTCAAATTCTAATTCTGATATTTTTGCCAAAAATGACCACGAGTCCTTACAGATTTGTTCTTCTTGTACCAAATATTTCTGTAGGATATGATCCACTAACTTTGCACATGTATAAGTGGGGGAACCTCGACCATCTACTAAGGGGCGCATAGGTGGATCATATAGCCCCTTATGTATCTTAGGTATTCCAAATATACATGGGAATCTTGGATACGTGGTCTTCAGATAATTAAATTGGTCTTGATCGATACAACCAATATTAAGCATATCCTCGAGGTTATTTTTGATGATATTATAAGCTTTCCTAGTTTCTGATATAGAGCTTAATTCATAAGCATCCCCATCTAAAAGTTTAGACATACGATCAAAGTAATCAACTTTGTCAAAAATCACTACTCCTCCACCCTTGTCAGGTTTACAAATGCGTAAGTTATGTGATCTTACGAACTCTATTAATTCCAGTTCTTTTCTAGAAACCTTATCTTGTTCATTACCATTTGGAGGTATAAATGTATGCCTTAAGTCCAGTTCGCACATACTCTCAAAACACTGGATAGTGGGATGTAGTGGGGGATTATATGTACTAGCAACTCTCAGATTGTCCTTCACAGGGTTATTAGAATTATTACCAAACATCAAGTTGAAATTTAATTTACGTGCGAATAACTTAATATCTACTATAGTGTTAACCAAGTTAAATTTGTGCTGTGGTACATAAGTACATCCTTTAGCCAGCAATTCAGCTAAATCACTGCCTATTGGAACATCTGAAAAATTATAAATATAAAAATCACCTGTACTGTTTGTTGTAATAATGGGTTTTGAAACCCCGCTACCAGAATTCATTTCAGAAATATCAAACTCTAAATTCATTTCTTGAGTAACAAAATCAATATTAATATTGCCATCAATTAGCGTAGTTGGAATATTTATATTGTTAGCAGTCACCAAGTCAACACTGCAGTCTTCGTAAGATATACAATGATGTCCAACAGCACTAGCTGGTATTACTGTCAAGACCTTCATTGTTGGTACCTCTGCGGGTACCCCTGGTTGGATTGGTAATTGTTCCATTGCTTGGGAATAGCTCCCAAGCGGTTGGCTTCCTGAAAACCCTGGGGGTAACCTGAAGTGTTAGGATGACCTCCATTAGTGTGTTGAGCTCTACGATTCTGTAGTCTCTCACTTCTCCTAATGGGTTGTTCAAATTGTGTTTCAACCTCTGTTGTGTCCAGCTCAGATGGTACAATAACACTAGGTTGGTTAGTAAATGTACCAGTGTTATCAGAATTAGTAACATTACGTCCATTAGCTGGTTTTGAGTTTTGCCACACTTGAGAAACAGCTGGTAGAGGATATGCCGTACCAAGCTCATATGCTCTACAGTCACGGTTCAATTTCTTAATTTTATTAGTAGCAAGTTTATTCAAATAATTATCAGTACTGTTAAAGCTGCGACTATATTCAAACCTATATCTAGCAAATTCGTCATGCTGTTTTATTTCAGAGTCCAGACAAGTAGCATCATTAATCAAGTCAGTCACCCATACGCTGTAGTGCTTAATCATAAGCTCTAATAATTCAGAACCTTGTTTATCGAAAAGTTCAATTAATTCTTTGTGAAATCCAGAATTAGGGACCAAACCAGTAGGATACTGGAAATGCCTAAGCCCCTTTGGTATAACTTTACATAGTAGACATTCCTTAAAGTAGGAAATTTCCAGTTGTAGTTTTTTAATTTTGATCAAAATTTTATCAAAATCTTTCAACTTAGACACAATATCAAAAGAATTAGTTACCTCAGGCCTGTCAGCACTAGAAGGCATTCGTACAAGGTTTACTGAGTTATTCCGATTGGAAAGCCTGAAGCCCTCTGCAAACCAATTCCCAAGCACAGGAAGGTCTTAGACTCTGCACTACGCGACGTGAAGTTTTGTTGATTCAACTGGTGTTGCCCTCTTGTAGGTACAGTGGTAGTATTCCTTAAAACATCAGCAGAATTCGATAAGAAGTTGTTAAAATCAGCAACCGGCGTTCGTGGTTGAGCATTAGTGGGTGCAGGCAGTTCAACAGTATTCAAATTATCACGCACACTTCCGGGTGCGTCACATGCAGTAAGCTCCACTGACCGGAGTTCTCTATTCTCTAACCGGGAGCTTAAATCAACATTCGCTAATGTGGAGTTGTTGGAAATCGTACCAGGACACCCTGGCAACGAACAAACCAAGTTTTTAATCACTTGCTGTTGTGAATCCATACAGTCAAGTCTCGCACATAGCGAGTCCATACGTTGAAGAATAGAATCAAATAACGCAGAATCCTGTATCGGCTTACCATTCTCTGCTGGTGCTGGAATCACAGCACTATCACAGCTCTGCAAAATAGCTGGAGTGTTGTTAGGCGAAAAATCGCTGACACTGCTAGTAGAACCTGAAGCCATGAACTAGTAATCCTTGAAAACGCAAACTTAGAAACCAAAACAGGGACCAAGAGCAGTACAACTTTCGCCAAAGAATAAAGATACCATATGCCACAGGATTCAAAGCTTTATTACGTAAAGCGCTTTTCGTCTGCTCAACAAGCAGACTTCATCCGACAAAGTGTAAATGGTAGTAGTGTGGTTTTATACTCATGATGACATCATCAACTACTACAATTAAACAATTAACAACTTGAATTAGTTAATTCAATTAATTGAAAAGAACTTATTTAAAAAAAACTTGTTTTAAAATAGCTTATTTAAAATACCAACATAACCCCACAAAGCTCTGCATAAATTCAAAATCATACATGTATATACCTATATTGGGAATAAATACAGTTATACCAGCATGAATAAAATTTAGTATGTACACACAAATAAACAAAAATTACTAAACAATACCTAATGTTATAAAAAAACTAACTAAATAGATGTGTCTAACTCGAGTAGATATTACACATAATCGTAAACATTTACAACTGGGAACTTCAAGCTATGTATAATAATAGTCATAAGCTGTAAAAGTGACTGAAATAGTCACATGACCTGTTCATAAACCTTGTGTAATGATAAATAAATATATATACTAACTGCTGATGTTTATATTCCAAGAGCTAAGTATATTAATAGAATTCTAGAACACCAGTGAAAAGACCGCTAGACCAGTTCCAAGCACAGAATCTCTTCCATTTTTCTGCATAAGATTTTCTGGTACTGGGCCTCCTGGCCTCCAAAATAACATCCATCACAGCTTTGGAGAGAGCAGTGTTCTGCATGGCTACATTATCCGCCATGCTGCCAGATTTAAGGTCCTGAGTTGGCTGTGCAGGATCTGATTGTTTTGTTCATAGGTTCATAGGTTCATAGGTTCATACTAGGCTATCTGCCCGAGGGCATTTATAAGCCTAGCCCATTGTTTTGTGGCTTACGCCACCCCTTTAGTATGGGGAACTATACCCATTATTTTGCTGTGCCTCTGTCGAGCAGTGACACTGAGGTAATTCCTGGGGTATATCTGCGATCTCCCATCCATAGGTCAAGATTTCTCTTGAACAAGGCCAGCGAGGTGCTCTGCCTCACATGTACCGGGATTTTGTTCCACAGCATAGGAGTCTTTGGGTGATGAATCTATCTCCAGCACGTCCTATTAATAGCCGTGTCGAGGTTTAAGTCTCCGCCCTTGTGGCTCTGATGGATCTAGATTTTTTGAGGTGAAGCATATTCATCAAATCTGGGTTTGACATGGCCTTGTATGTTAGGCAAAGGTCACCTCTGAGCAAGCGGTGGCGACTGAATAGAGCTGGAGTTCTTTCAGTCGGGCAGCATAGGACAGATTTTGAGACCCTTTATCCTTTTGGTGAGGAACTTTTGTGGCCTCTCCAGCTGCTGCAAGTGTCGGGTCAGATACATTCGAATGGGGCATTGTACTCAATCATTGGTCTGATGAGTGATGAGTAAAGGGAGACTATGACCTCCCTTGATCTAGATGAGAATCCCTTCATGATAAGGTGGGCAATGTAGAAGGACTTCCTAACTACTTTAGCTACATGGGTGTCGAATGACAGACTACTATCAACCTGGGTCCCCAGGTCCCTGATAACTTCTTCTGTGCTCAGTGGATTGCCACCTATTTGGTAGCTAGGGGTAACCTTGTTTTTCCCGAAGGGTATGACTATGCATTTTTGGCATTTAACTTTAGGCCGTGGCTCTGGCACCAGTTATCCGTTTCTGTGAGACCCTTCTGAAGGATATCTGTGTCAGATGTGTTTTCTACTATGGCCAGTTTGCAGTCATCTGCAAACTTTGTCAGCCATAACCCTCCTGTGTTTGCTTGTACTTGGAAAAGTAGATGCCAAACAAGAGTGGGCCCAGGACTGAGCCCTGTGGGACACCACTTGTGACAGGCTTTGAGTCTGACATGGCGCCAGCAACTCTGACCCTGTGGGTTCTGTCACTCAGCCAGTTTGCAACCCATCTTGTGATGTATGGGTTAACATTTAAGCTGATGAGTTTTTCAATGATACCCGAGTGGGGTATTGTATCGAAGGCCTTAGCCAGATCGAGGTAGGCTGTATGGACTGCCTTTCCCTCATCAATGGCTTTGGTGACAGTTTGAAAAAGTCAACCAAGTTTAAAAGGCATGATCTGCCTTTGACAAAGCCAAACTGGGTTGGATCCAAAGTCTGCAAATTCCTATGTCTTTATTTATGAGGTCCATTATGATCCTCTCCATGGCTTTGCAGATAAGGCTTGTCAAGCTAATGGGCGGTAATTTCCAGGGTCTGTGGAGGCACCGCCTTTGTGAAGTGGGACCACAGTTGCAGTGCGCCACTCCTGGAGTGCGTATCCAGAGGTAAGACTTTGATTAAACAGCTGTCCTAGCTGTGGGTTTAATTCCTCATTGAGTTCGTGGAGCACACAGCCGGGGACACCATCGGGTCCCATGGATGCTGTGTTTTTGCTTTGGAGAGAGCAGTTCTCACTTGGGCGCTGGAGATGTTTGGGGGCTGCACTCATTTGGTATAGATATCTCTCCTTTTGGGGAGGGGAGAAGTTTGCACTGAACCTGTCAGCCAGTATGTTGGCAATGTCTGTAGGATCAGTAATCTTCACATCATTTTGAACTAGTTCTGAGCATATCTGGGAGTTTCCTCCTAGGTTTCTAACATAGCTAAAGAAGGCCTTATGATTGTCTTTTGAGTCTTTAGCTATTTTTCTCTCGAAATTTGCTTTGGATGATTTTATGAGAGCTCTTAGTTTTTACTTATAGTGATCAAGGGTGTCTTACCTTTTAAGGATTTTGCTCTATCTTGTAGTAGCTTCCTCCTTTTGTTGTAGAGTTTGTTTATGGCTGGGGTCCACCAGACTGGACGCTTGCCTTTGGTACAAAGAGTCTTTGTTTTGCTTGGGATTGCCTTATCCATGCAGTCCTGCAGGTGCTGGTAGAAGGCGTTTGTAAGTGATTCAGCGGCTTGAGTATTGTTTTCCGGCTCGGGGCCTGAAAGGAGACCACACTAGTCTTTAGAAGTGTGAAGTCGGCTTTTGAGAAGTTCTTTACTGTGGTCTTTTTATTTCAGGTGGGGGTGGGATGAGGACCTCCAGCGAGATTAGTTTGTGATCTGATCTCACCAGTGAGGGTATACTTCCGGTGTTGAACATTGTGCTCCTATGTTCGTGATGATGAGATCAAGTATGTTATCTCCTCTTGTGGGGATGGTGACTAGTTGTTCCATGGCATTTGAGTTTATGAATTCCAGGAACTTTTGGGCTAGGGTGTTTGGGCTTGAGTAGTGTTCCCAGTCTATATTAGGGTAATTGAAGTCACCTAGTATGATGGTGTTTGGTGATACATTTATCCCTCTAGTGTTTTCAGGAAGGCCATGTGAGTTTCCTGAGTTTGTGAGGGTGGCCTGTAACATGCTACAATTTGCAGAGCAGTCTTGCCTATGGTTAATTGCACCTGGATGGTCTCCGATGCATCGTGCGTTGCCACCAGTCTTGAGGTGTGGGTGTCCTTGATGAATATGGATACCCCTCCTTTCTTGGTATTGTCCGGATTTTGGGGCGGAACGCATGATATGAGGTAAAACCTGATAGCGCTGGGGTGCTCTCAGGAGCCTTGAACCAGGTTTCTGTCACAGCACAGACATCGATGTTCTCCATACTGAGAAGGGCCTCGAGTGCGTGCATTTTGAGATTTAGACTTCTGGCATTGAGCAGCATTACCCTTAGTTTTTTCCTTTTTGTGTTCTAGGGTGGTAGGTTTAGAATTTGAGCCTTGCCTTAAAAGGCACTATGGGGTGGCAAGAGCCTTTGCCAATATCCGGAATCCCAGGGTGACAGGTGCAAGCCGTCCCTCATGGCAGCGTGGCTTGTCCAGCATGTCATCCCAGGCAGACAGATACTGGATCCCCTTTGAATGACACCAGTGTTTAAGCCAATTGTTAAAGCTGATCATCTTATCTCTGTATTGTGGCATCATTCTTGGTGAAGGTAGGATACTGCTCAAGGTCAGGGTCATACCTGCCTGGGCTACATAATCAGAGAGCTCCTCAATGTCTCTTTTCATGTAGTCCAAGGAGGTACGTCTCAGGTCGTTTACACCAGCGTGGACAATGACCGAGTCATATTTGTACCTGCTGTTGAGAGACCTGAGTGCTTGCGTTATGTGGCGGATTCTAGCGCCCGACAGGCAGCTTACTGTGACCTTCTCCTTACTCAGTCTGGTGAGCGGGACATCAGTGTGTCTGACTATGGAGTCACCAATGACTAGTGTGTCTGGCATTGTGTTTGGCCTTAAGGGCTGTGACTGTTTGACACTCTGACTGTGAGGTCTATGTGTTGCGGGTGTTGTGTTCTGAGGTGGTGGTTGTTTGGGTGTCTGCTTTGGTGGCCTCTGCTGTTTTGGTAGATTTTTGATCAGAGCCTCCGAGTATGTCTTTGTGTGTTTATGTGTATGATTTGAGGTTGTAATGGTACTATGTGAGACTGGGTCTATAGTGTGTGTGGTAACCTTCTCTTCCTGACTGGTCTTGCCAGTCCTATGTTGAGAGAGCTCAGCCTCCAGTTTGGCCGTATAGTTGCATCTCTCGCATGTATTTGTGTTTTGTGGGAGGAGGAAAGGGTTGTCTGTGTACATGAGGCAATTGAAACATTGCCTCAATATTCCCAGGTTCACCAGCTGAGCAGGAGAGGACACTAGCAACTGATCCCTCGACATGCTAGAAGGGTAGACGAAAAACTTTAAAAAAAGATTCCGGGGGACGTGGGTGACCGAGAAATGGGGGGTTGGGTCAGTAAGTGAGAAATTTGAGGCAATGCCCATGCTGGACCTTGAGACAAGTTCTTTAGGATTGGGTACCAGTGCTGGCGTGGCCAGTCTGGGGCAATCAGTATAATTTTTGGCTTCTCTTGTCTGACCTTTAGGAGTACCTTGGGGAGGAGAGGCAGTGGAGGAAAGGCATATACTGTTAGGTTTTTCCAGCTGAAGAATAGGGCATCACATTTCCATGCTTGCTTGTAATAAGTTCTTGTGCAGAATCTCTGTAGTTGGCAGTTGTGAGGGGAGGCAAATAGATCTATGTCTGGGCATTTCCATTTCCTTGTTATCATGCTGAAAACTTGTGGATCCAGTTTCCACTCGTGGGGATCCATGAGTTTTCTGCTTAGTTAAATCTGCCAGAGTATTTATTTTTCCTGGCAGGAATTGCGCGTGCAGTTGAACTTGATAAGTCAATGCTGTGTCCCACAAAGTCATAGCTTGTCTGCAGAGGGGGTAGGAATGTGTGCCTCCCTGCTTGTTTATGTACCACATGACTGTAGTATTGTCCATCTTTATCAGTAGTTGTCCTGGATGAAGTACACCCTTGAAAGCTGTCAGGGCATTCTGAACAGCTAGCATCTCTTTTTGATTGATATGAAGATGCATCTGGCTTGTGGGCCATGTGCCCTGAATACATTTTCCTGCCATGTGGGCCCACCAGGCACAATCTGATGCATCCGTTGTTAGTGTCTGCCTGGCTGTGGGTAAAGTGAATGGCTGTCCCTTGTTGTGGTGACAGGCCTGTGCCCACCATCGAAACTCCTGTTGCAGGCAGGGAATGAGGGTAATTAATGTCTCCAGGCTGTGGCAATGTTGAGTCCAAACACTTTTTAGATACCATTGTAGTTTCTTCGTATGCAGTCTGGCATATGGAATTAGCAGAATGCAGGATGCCATGAAGCCCAAAGCCTGCAGAATTTTTCTTGCAGATAACTGGGTCTTTGTTGCCAACATTTTGAAGTAAGAAGTCAGTTGCCTTTGTTTGTCTGGCGTGAGATAAGCCATCTGGGCAGTTGTATTTAAGCTTGCACCCAGGAATATTATCGCTTGAGAGGGTACTAGTTTTGATTTATTTTCGTTTACTGTGTACCCTAGGCAAATTAGTAATATTTTTACAAACGCCAGATGCTTTAGCAGAATGTCCTTGTTCTCTGCTTGAATAAGGCAGTCATCCAAGTAAAGATATATTTGAATTCCTCTTTGTCTGCAAAATGCAGTTACTGATGCCAGGCATTTTGTGAAGACCCTGGGCGCAGTAGATAACCAAAGGGCAGTGCAGAGAATTGGTAGTACATTGAGCCAGCTATGAATCTGAGGTATCTTCTGCAAGATTGTCTGATTGGGACATGCACACATGCCTCTTTTAGGTCCAAAGTTACGAGCCAAGCCTTCCTGCCCAGCATGGGCAGTAGCTTCTGCAGAGTCAACATATTTAATTTTGGAACGTCCAGAAATGTGTTTAGAATATACAGGTCCAGTACTGGTCTCCAGGCTTTGTCCTGGGCACCAAGAAAAGTCTTGAGTAAAACCCTTGTCCCTGCTCTTGTTGTGGTACTCGCTGAATGGCCCTCATGTCCATGAGGGATAAAACTTTTTTGTGCCTCTGCCCATTGATTGTGTGGCAGGTCTTGTATACCTTTTGCCCTTGGCAGAGTGTGAAAGTGGAACCTGTAGCCCTGAGACAGTATGTTCAAGTCCCATTTGTCCTGGGTGATCATGCGCCACTTTTGTGAAAAAAGTGCTAGTTTTCCCCCTAAGGGGGCTGCCAAAAGATAAGTGCTTGGTTCTGGCAGAGGAAAGTTATTGGGACTGTTTCCTGTATGGCTGTGATTTGTCTTCTCCACTTTTGGAGGTAGAAGCACCCCATTGTTTAGGCCTGTATGAGCCTTGGGGCTGCCTCTAGGGCATCTGTATCTGCCTCTTTGTGGCCTGTCTGACATTGGAAAGGACCAATTCTTAGTAGGCCAGTTCCTGCTAAATCTGGGTGGCTGCACCTGTAAGAAATCCTTAACTGTCTGCATAGATTTTGCTTTGTCCTCCATTTTCTTCAACACCTCTTCTGCTTTAACACCAAACAAAGTATCATGCTGTAATGGAGCATCTAATAATTTTGCTTTAACATGATCAGGCAGATTCTGTTCCTTTAACCAAGCATGTCGCCTAATGACAGATCCCGTAACAGCGGCCCTGCAAGAGGCCTCCAGAGAATCAAAACCATACTGCAAAGTATGCTTTCCCACTTGTTCAGTTGCATGCAATAAATCCTGCAATTCTTTGTTTTCTGCACATTCAGAATTTGTTAACATTTTCTGTTTAAGCAGTGACAATAAGTATTGCTGATATTTAAGCATATGAAATTGACAATTTAAAGCCCTCACAGCCAAGGTAGTAGAAGTGTAAACCTTTTTCCCCCATCTGTCCAGTGCCCTTGAATCCCTATCAGAGGGGATAGGTTTTTTTGCAGTGGAAGCCTTAACCCCTTTGGGACCCTGAGAAATAGTTTCTGGGTCAGCAGCACGGTTTTTATAAAGAAATTTATGTGAATCTGGAACCCTGTAGTATCTGTCTGGCTTAACAGGTGCAGGGGGGTAAAGAGTCATGGGACAGGCCGGACTCTGAAAATACATCATCTACAATGTCTAAAACAGGAGGGATAGCAACAGGCCTGTGCTGAGGTAGTAAATGAAAATCTCTAAGCCTTTTCTTAGATTCTGAGTAGTCTTGGCTCTCCCAGTGGAAGTGCTCCCTCATGGTATGCAGGGTTTGCCCAAAAGAAAAATCCTCAGGAGGGGAGGCTGAAGGGATAGAATCTTCAACATCAGAATCCTCATAGGGAGGGAGAGATTATTCTTGGTCAGAAGAGGAGCCAGAGGAAATGGAAACCTGATCTGAAGATTCATATTCTGTCTCTTGCCTAGGCCTTTTCTCAGGAGGGGAATGGAAACCCCTGATCAAAGTAATTAGGTCTTCGGCCATTTTGAGCATCTGTTTTTTTAGGCATGGAGGCCTGTCCATGGGCTTGCTGCACTTGTTTCTTTGTCTTTAGTGTTGCTTTAGTCTTTGCCTTTGGAGCTGTAGTCGGTTTTATATACAACTGTGTAGGTCTGAAAACACCCTCAGAAGCCGATGCCTGCTCAGCGGCTCCGGACCCATCTGAGGGAATATTTTCCAAGTGTCCAATACCTTGAGTTTCCAGAGGCCTAGTCTGCTCCACGTGGGTGTCAGAAGTGGCCTGCGGCTCTGAGGTAGCAGGCATCAGGGGCTACGAAAGTGCCTCACTGAGAACTGCAGACTGGCTTAGAAGAAGCCTCGTCATCAGTTTTGGACCTCGGATGCCTATCCTTTTCCTTGCGTTTCTTGTGAATTGCGGTAGTCGGATGGCTATCCGACGACATTGTGTAATTAAATCTTTGGCCAAAGTAATGAAATGCAAAATCGTACCAACGCTTAATAGTGTGTTGGTTAAATCTAGCACAAAATCTGCAATTAGCTACATAGTGATCAGGGCCCTAGGCAAGGAGTACAATAAGAATGGAAAACCTTATGAGGTATTTGCTTCCCACAAGAAATACAATTATTAACTTTTTCTGACATCGGTCTGGAGCACGAAAAAAGTTTCCCCAACGGGGTACTTAGCTTTAAATGAAGACTTCGGATCTGAAAGTCGAACACGAAAATCTCAGGGAGTTGGCCGACCAGCACTTGCGAACTGCTTCTGGCACTGCGCGGCAAGAAAGACTGAAGAAAATGGCGTCGGCTGCATCTTTTATACCCCTGGAGCACTGACGTCAGGGAAGAAGCGACAGCAACCGACGCCGGACTAAGATTTTGGAATTCAGGCCGACTGCGGGTAGCCTGTCAGCAGGATAACCCAAGAGTAATGGCTGCAACAGTGAAACACGATGAACATCTGATAGTGCATGTAGCCTGCTCTGAAGCGTATTTCCTGCAAGATTCCCTTATTGGAATGTGAAGGTAAGCCTCCTTTAAGTCTAAGGTTGCCAACCAGGCATCTTTGCCTAGCATAGGAAGCAGCTGATGAAGTGTTAGCATTTTGAATTTTGGGATTACCAAAAAGGTGTTTAGAAAAGAGAGGTCCAGGATAGGATGCCAGGAGCTGTCTTTTCTGGGTACCAGGAATAGTCTTGAGTAAAAACCATGTCCCCTTTCTTCTGCTGGGACAGGTTGAATAGCCCTGATACTTAGAAGAGAGAAAACCTGCTGCTGAGCCTCTGCCCACTGATTTAGGGGTAGGTCTGGCCAACCGTTTGGGGTTGGTAAGTTGTGGAAGTAGAATCTATATCCTTGGGAAACTATATTTAAAACCCATTTGTCTTGGGTAATGAGTTCCCAGTTTTTTGGCATGCAGTGCGATCTTTCCCCCTATGGGAGCATGCAGTTGAGCAGGGCTGGGAAATATTAAGGTTAAGTTATTGTGACAGTTTTCCATAGGGGGGTGTCTTACTACTTCCAGCTTTGGAAATGGAACTCCCCACTGCTTAGACCTGTGAGTACCTTGAGACTGTAGCCTAGGTGGTCTGCTGTTCCTGGGTTTGGACTGATAAGGCCTGGAAGAGACAGGAAAGGACCAATTCATAGAAGGCCAATGCCTACTGAATCTGGGAGGCTGTACTTGCAGGAAATCTTTAACAGTTTGCATAGATTTAGCTTTTTCCTCCATCTTTTTAAGGACTACTTCTGCTTTGATGCAAAACAGGCGATTTTAGTTTAAGGGAGCATCCAGTTATTTAGCTTTAACATGATCTGGCAAATTTTGCTCCTTAAGCCAAGCATGCCTTCTAAGTACAGACCCAGTGACAGCAGCCCTGCAAGATGCTTCTAAAGAGTCAAAACCACACTGCAAAGTATGTTTACCAACTTGTTCAGCAGAATGCATTAAATCCTGTAATTTTTTATTTTCAGCACAATCAGGAATCAACATCATTTTCTGTTTAAGTAGTCCCATAATATGTTGCTGATACTTTAACATATGAAACTGGCAGTTTAAGGCCCTAATGGCCAAAGTAGCAGAAGTGTATACCTTCTTACCCCAACTGTCCAAGGCCCTGGAATCTCTATCAGAGGGGGTAAGGTTTTTGGCAGTAGTAGCCTTAATGCCTTTAGGTCCCTGGGAAATGGTCTCTGGGTCCGCAGTACGATTCTTGAAAAGGAACTTGTGGGAGTCAGGTACTCTGTAATACCTGTCAGGTTTCCTGGGAGCTGGAGGTAAAGTGTCTGGGGCTAGGCTAGATTCCAAGAAGGCATCATCTACAATGTCAAGGACAGGAGGGATAGCTAAAGGCCTGTGTTGAGGTAGGAGTATGAATTCCCTAAGCCTCTTTTTGGAGTCAGAGTAATCCTGGCTTTCCCAACGGAAATGCTCCCTAAGAGTGTGCAAGGTTTCACCAAAAGAAAAATCTTCTGCAGGGAAAGCAGAGGGAATGGAGTCCTCTGCATCAGAATCCTCATAGGTAGATAAGGGCAAATCCTGGTAATCAGAAGAAACAGAAATTTCAGAATCCTGATCAGACGAATCAGAAGGAAAATCAATTCTAGGTCTCTTAGAGGGAGAAGGCTGGCTTCCCCTAATTAAAGTAATAAGGCCTTCAGCCATTCTTATCATTCGTTTTTTAGGCATATGGGCCTAACCATACAGTTTGGACGTCGGTTTTCTAGGCGTGGGTCGAGTTTTAGGCCTTGAAGAAAAAGATGGCGTCAGTTTGAAATACAAGTCCATAGGCCTGAATATGCCCTCAGAAGCCGGTACCTGCACAGCGGTTCCGGACCCATCCAAGGTAGACATCCGCAGGTTCCATAGTCGAAGAAGCATCTCGCGGCATACCGGACTCCAAATGGGTCTCAGTAGAGGCCTGCAAATCTGAAGTGGCGGGTATCAGGGGCTGCGAAAGTGCCTCACTGAGTACTGGCGAACTGGCAACTAGCTTAACGGAAGCATCTTCGGCAGCTTTGGACCTATGCGGTCTGTCTCTCTCTTTATCTTTACGTTTTTTTGGAATGTCGGTAGTTGGATGGCTCACTGAAGCCATTTCTGGATAATTAAACCGAGTACCGAAATAGTTTGCTGCAAAAATGGACCGACGAAGAATAGTTTGTGGATTGAATAAGGCACAAAACCGACAGTGAGGGACGTCGTGGTCTGGGCCTAAGCAAGAAATGCAGTCCGAATGAAAATCTTTATGAGGTATTTGCTTTCCACAGGTAATACAACTATTAACTTTTACTGACATCGGTTTACAGCAAGAAAAAGGATCCCAATGGGGTACTTAGCTTTTTTGAAGGCTTCGGTTCTGAAATTCAAAAACGAAAATTTCAGGAGTCGGCCAACCGGCACTTGCGAACTGCTTCTGCTTCGGGCATCACGAGGCAAGAAAGACTGACGTAATGGCGTCGGCTGCATGCTTTATACTCCTGACTACCTGACGTCATGGAAGAATAGACAGCATCCGACGCAGGACCCAAGACTTTGATATTCAGGCCAGCTGAGGGCTACCTGCAGGCAGATAACCCAAATGTAATGACTGCAACAGTGAAACACGAAGAACATCCTAGCCCATAGGATTACCCTGACATCGTGCCACCCGACCTTAGTTCCCAGTGCCTCTGTCGAGTAGAGCCACTGGAGTGATCCCCGGGGTGTATTTTCTATTTCCCATCCACTTGTTAAGGTTTCTCTTGAAGAGGGCCAGTGAGGTGCTCTGTTTGACATGTATAGGAAGTCTATTCCATAGCAAGGGCAGTCTCTAGGTTATGAACCTGTCCCTCCAGCATGTTCTGTTGATTGTGGTAATGAGGCTGAGGTCACTGGAGCATGTGATGCGGAGGGATTGGGATTTCTTTAGATGTAGCATTTCTATCAGAGCTGGAACAGACATGGCTTTGTATGTCAAGCAGAGATCACTTCTAAGTAGGTGGTATGGGACAGAGAATAGTTGGAGTTTTTTTGAGTCTGTCCATCCAAACACCTTCTTGGCCTCATCCCACTCTATTACCTCTCCTTCTCTAGTTATGTGCTGCCAGTACCTTTGTTCCTTTGCCAGTTTTCTCCAGTAAATTCCAGGCCCCTCTTGCCTATTTTCTGCAGCCCTACTTGCAGTCAACCCTAGCAAAATCCCCTTCCTCCATTCTACTGTTGGTTTAGTTCTTAGAATACCTTATGCTACTTTATATTCAATGTTAAGAATGGTTGATATTATTCTCCTTAAGGATCTGCTTTCAAAATCCCACTTTGTCTTTACTTCTTGAACATTCTTCCTACTTCATCATCATCCCTTTCCCTTTGGAATTATAAACTTCTGATTAGTCTTAACTGTGTGGCTCTAAAACTGCTCCTCAAATCAGGTAATCCTTAACCACTTTGTTCTACTGGAAGGATCACCTTATCCCACTTAACTCTTGTCCTCTTCCCCTAGATATCCTTCCTAGATAAATTCCTTTATTTCTTTATTAATTGTTGCCAACAACTTCCCAACTAGATGATAAAATATGTCTGACCTTCATAGAAAATAAACAGGACTAAAAACAATTCATTGCTAGTATCATACTATCTATATCCATGAACATGAGCTTCCAGTTTCTAGTTTTTTGTAAGATCTTTTGTTTACTCTCATCCCACATACCCTTAGCTGCCATAACAGAAGCATTTTTAATCCATACTACTAAATACTTCATCTTATGGAGTCCCCATAAATATGGGTACTGCTGAACCAATTCATGTGTGGGTACATAATTTATGGCTACAGCCTTGTTTTTTCTTCATTAATTTTATGTCCCAAAAAGACTTGAAACTGTCTCAATGTTCCACAACACTGATGTGTCCTATTCCGGTTTTATGAGGTATAAAATAATATGATCTGCAAATAATGCCAATTTTTCTTGATTACCTTACCAATTACACCCTTGCATTTCCGAGTCCCTTGCTTTCTTTGTCAGTGGTTCTAAATATGAAGAAAATAAAGGGGAAAGAGGACACCACTGCCTGGTTCCTCTGTTTAAACAATTTATCAGAGAAGAACCCTCCCACTTTAATTCTTGCCTCTGATCCTTCATACATCATCCTAAATAATCTTATTGTTTCATCACAGAATACAAATGCTTCTAATGCCCTACTCATAAAATCCCAAGTTATAACATCTAATGCTTTTCCTGCATCAAGAACCACCAGCAATAGCTGTATTTTCTTACATTCTGCTTCCCTCTTTGTCATGATTTTCTATTTAATGCTGTCAAATGTTTGCCTCCCTTCCACAAACCACACGGATCAATATCTATTAACTTTGGTAACAATTTTGCCATTCATTTTATTAGTATAGACACAAACACTTTATAATCATGGTTTAAAATTGAAATGGGTCTATATGAAGCCAGGTCCGATAGGTTTTTACTGTCCTTAGGTAATATAGACACCAGGCTTTCTTACAAGATGTTGTTGGTTTCCTCCTTTTAAAAGACTGCTAAACACAATCTTCCAGATCATTATTATTTTCTTACCCCCTAAATTCCAGACTTCCACAGGAATAATGTCTCTCTTGGAAGCTTTCCTGAAGATTGATTATATATCACCATTTATTTCTCATCTCTTCCTCTCCTCAACTTCTAACTTTTGCAAAATTAAGTTTTCACTAAGTATTTCCATGTGTGCCCTTTCTTGATTTCCACATTTCTTTGCTTTATATAAATTGTTATACATTTTCTGAAATATCTCTAATACCTCTAGAGGATCTCTAGTTATTTTTCTTGTTAAAGGCTTCCTAAGTTTGGCAACAGCCCTTTCTACTTTTTGTTGCCCAAGTCCTAAATTATTGTGCTACAAGTGTTTGAGCTCTGGAGTTATCTAAAAATATCTGTTTAATGGTAGTCTTACTAAACTCATACATATTATCCAGAAACTCACTTATTTTCCCTTTAGCATGCTGCATAAGCAAGTCTTCTTGTTCTGTGAGATTCCCCTTATTCTGCAATACTTCAATATTTGTCAGCGCTTCTAGGTAATTCCTATTATTTATTGGCCATGTTTCTTTCTTTCTCTTATTTCTACCCTAAAATAAACTCCATTTTCATTTTTATCCCACTCACTAGCTATAACCTTTGAAGACATTTCTATATTCCCTAACAGCACTCAAATAATTTCCTTAAATTCTCTCTTTCTAATAGGGAGGTAAAGCACCAATGTCTCATTTTTACTTGATTAACCTGCATTTTTATCTTAGTCTTTATCAGTGTATGAAAACAGTTAATGGATGCGCTGAACCTTTCAATTAAATACACATGTTCCTGCGAAACATAATTTCTGTCTAGCCTAGCAGAGTTACTGTACCTTGGGGAATAATATGTAAATTCTGTCAGAGCTCCTACTATTGAATTCAAATCTTCCATACAAAATATTTTTATAAAATCCAGCTTACTTTGTTATATTTTCCCTTCTAGGTCCCCCTGATACATCCTCACAATTGTAAATCATGTTCCAGTCCCCAAGTAATATTTCCTGCTGAAAGCCGATTATTTATTCCCAAATCTTAAGCTCCATAATAACAGTTTTTGCTGGAATATAAAAACATGCCAGTGTAATCCTCCTCCCTTGCCAATAGCCCCTTACATTGCCTTTTTCCCCTCTTCATCACTATTGCAGCCCTTCTAGCAATTATATAATTCCTCCCCTTGTTCCTTTGTTCCCGGTACTCTGCTTAGTTGTTGTTGTTGTTGTTACGATGACTCTGCTTAGTATCATTTTGAAATCCTCTCTGTCAAATTTGTATGCTCATTTCTTTCCAAATGTGCTTCCTGCAGCACTGCTATTTGCAATCTGCATTTATTAATATGATTCCTTTTGTCTATAGCTGTAAGGCCATTTACATTCCAAAATAATATTGATAGCATAGCCATTATGATAAAAAGCTATTGTTCCCACCTATTATACATGACAAGTTTATAAAAGTATGTTTCTACCTTTGGTGCTACATGCACACTAATGACTGGCAGACTGATCTTTTATACAGTTGTTTCTTCTCATCTACACTTTTCAGAACTTTTTGCTTTAATGAAAGCCTTCAAACAAAAAAGTAAATATATATTCAGAACACCCCCATAACTTACAAAGAACACGCAAAACTATGTACATCTTCAATAAAGGAAGTTTAACTCCCCAGAAAGAAAACTGTGCAAATCAACAGCTGTACACTCAGGCATTACTTAACCCAAACCCAAGGTTACCTATGCTACAGTGCATGCCACAGTCTGCATTCCCACTTAGCCTGATTGCTTTTGTTTTTCTTTTCTTATCTCTGTTTCATTCCCAGATGTGAAAATAATTTGTAAGCTTTCAGAATTTTAGCCCTAAGAAAAAATGTGCTGGCTACTTTAAATAAAACTAAATTGCACACTGCTCTACTAAATGCATTAAAGTATTAGTGTTGCTAGGGAGGCTGCTATCAATTACTCACTTCCAATAATTTCAGACTTTAATTTTCACTGAACCACTTGCCACTGCATTCCCCCAGCAGAGAATGTTTGCACCTGCAGACAGCTCATTTCCATGTAAAACTAGTCAGACATGAACTTGTTGTAAGCTTCACTAAGATCAGGATGAAAAACTGCCATTAGCTGCAGATTTCTCAACTCCCACTGAATGTTTGGTAATGGAAAAGAACAAGCTAATATCTTTGCAGATTTAAGAAACTTAGCATTTTTCATGGCTTTCATTATTTTGTCTTATTTTTCAAGCCTACTCGATTACAAAAGATAGTAGTTTATAGCTTAAGCCAAGAGCATTAATGTAGACATTCACCTTTGTAAAAATAAGATAAAGTGTCTTAATTTTACGTGTAATATTATCATTGCATTTTTACATCCCACCCCAGCAGCTCAAGATCACAGTATATTAATGATAGGCTTTTTTGTCCACCCTTTCTTCTTTTTTTATACTGCAAAGCCTATATTTCTTACAACTAAAAATTTACTTGTTTACTTTAATATCTTTAACACATACAACAGTCACTGAAAAGACTCCTCCCACATTTAAAATACTTCTGACTACACATTACACAAAACTGCATTACATATATAACATGCAGTTTATACCATGAAATGTCTTATACAAATACTAAGAACAAAAGTTGTTTTACTTACAGTTGCTTTTTGCCTTTTAGTGTCCTTCTAAACATTCGGCCACAGTGGTGCAGCAGTTAGTGTTGTCACTTCACAGCAAGAGGTTCTCTGGTTCGATTCTTGGCTGCAGCATCTTCTGTGTGGAGACTGCATGTACTCCCTGTGGTCGAGTGAATTTTAAAGTCATGCCATAAGTGCATGTGTGTATGTGTGTGTGCTTTCTGTGGGGGTTGTGCACCGGGCTGACAACTCGACACCATAAAATGTCCACTGCCAAGCAATCTGTGGACCAGTGATCCGCTGTGGTGACCCCTAACGGGAGAAGTCGAAAGACATTTTTAGTGTTCTTCTAAACATTAATGACAAAGTGGGGTATATGATTTAAAGTCCACCCACAGGTTTAACAGAGTCAACAGAAGTCTAGTCCTTTTCAGCTACTTTTTCTTGCAAAGCCATATTTCACAGATGTGACTGATGATCTACGGTCTCCCATTTATTCACTAATTTCAGTGCTGTTGGTCTTCTTTCTGTTCATCTCCATTTCCCAACACCATACTCTGGTTCAAGTCTAAGGTACTCCTGATTTTACTAGTCAACTCCTGTGCTTTGTTTATGTCTCTCCAACATGTTCCTTTGGAACACTGAAAGTTTTCACTGGCGAACTCAGTCTATGAACTTTATTTTCAGAAGAATTAGAAGCAGTGTGCCCCTTCTGTTTGTTGGCTCACTTTTTTTTGGACAAACTTTTTTTTTTTTCCTCAGCTTGTTCAGCATCCAAAAATGTTTTTGATCCTCCAGGAAAAAAAAAAAAAAAAACACTGAACACAGTTTGAAATTCACACCTGCCTCCTGACATTCCCCTGATTGCTGGGATAAATTTGCTTCTCTTCTGCCTGTACACTGAATAATTATTTCCACAAACACTTTGCTGTCTCCAATTTTTAACACTTTTTCTTGCTACCACAGACCCATCAGGATCCTCTCTTTCTGCTGGTATGATTGCATCTTTACTAAGTGAGATCTTGGCTGTTTCCTTATAGCCAGCTTTAGAGCATACACTCAGTGTGACCCTTTAATTAACAAATGCTGCTGTAGAATATCAATCCAGTTGCTTATTTATGCTTTCATAAAATTAACACAGTCCGTTTCTTCCAGTTTCTCTGATACTGCAGAAAATCTCAGGTTTTCTCTGCATGTTATTTCTTCTAACACTATCATTTTGTGAAACATTAGCGGACGGGAGTTCCGCTGTCCTTAACCGGGAAAAGCCAAAAGACACAACAACTATCATTTTTTGAAACAGCTTTTCTTAAGAAGTCTCATACTCAGCCAGCCTTTTCTTAATGTAAGTCTTTGATGTTTGTATTTTTATCAGTTCATCTGAATAGCAAGTTAAAGCTTATTTTATTTTTCCTAGCCTTTTTCTTATTTGAGTTTATATACTCCTTCAATGTTTCATTTATTTTAATCGCTTCTGAATACAGTTAATTTATTTTTTCCTCTAAATTACTGGAAGTCACCTCCTGCTGCAAAGTTGAAGTTTGAAATGCTTTTTGCTGACCGGCTATACATTTTTCCCAGCCAGAGTTTTTTTTTCCTCTCCTTTCCTGGTTGATATTCTATTACATTCTTCAAATGTCTTCTTTGCTAGCATCCCAATAGTGTAATTATTAGCTAGTACCTGAATTTTACCCAACAGTTTGATTACAGTTCTGACAGTGTGGTAAGTGTGCAGGCATCTTGGAAGCCATCCCCCCCCCCACACACACACATCTATGCTTAGGCCTGGCTCTGGGTTTGTGAAAAGTTTCTATGAAAGAAGAGGAAGCCTCATTTCCTTGATGGCGAGTCAAAATTCTTCAAAGAATTAGTTTATTCTTACAACCCCTACAAGTTGATTTAGTAGAGGACTAACATTGTGCAAGCCTGCAACACATGTTGAGCTCTAAGAGAGCTATGTATTAGATGTGCCAGTCTTGTGGAAGGATCTTATGCCTGCAATGACAGCATTTTATTTAATCCTGAAAACTCCATATAAAATAGCAAGTGACAAAACACTGGTACCAGTACAATGCAGCTTTCAAGATGCAGGGCACACTAAGAAATGGAATAAACCACAAACATGACACACCAAAGCCAAACACCAGTATTTGAAACCTTACAGTCAGAACAAGGGAAAAATAGCATCTAACATAAAAATGCTTTTGATGATATATTTTTATTATTTATTATGAGTTAACTAGTTCAATGACAAAACCCCAAAATTATGTAGACCATGGCCTCGAGGGATGGAGAGAGGATAACCTATTTTCATACAAACGGTTCTGCAAACCACACCAAAAATTACCAATGAGCAAACAATGCTCTATCAAGAAAAACATAGGAAAGATACAAAATAATTCAGAAATAGGATATCTAAAACACATCAAAAGAGGCAAAGGAAATCTGGAGTAGCAAGAGGGGTGCTGAGCATTATGGGAGAGTGTAGTAGCCAAAGCGTGGGAAAGTCTTGAGTCAGTGCTAGTAATGCCATCAGCCCATGGAAAAGCCCTAGGTGTTTGAAGAGGATGAACATCATCCCAGATGAGTACCAATACACTAAAACCCTCAGTCAAAACATCTCAAAAAACAAAATGAAACAGAGCATAAAAAGAACTGGAGACAAAACAATGGACAGATACTTTAAATCTTCAACTGTGAGTGCAAAGTTATCTTACCTACCAAGAGCAAAGGCCACAATTAGGAGTGCTGAAATAACTGTTTTCACTTTTATTTTCCTTATTTTAAATTTGGTGAATGATTATTTTTTAAAAAAATTCACCCTCATGTATTATTATTACTGCATTAACAAATTAATTGTATTAAAATAATTTACCTAAAGGTGCAACCGTAAAAGAATGGGAAAAAAGTGAGATGTCATGCTATCAGTTAAAATGCCTCCCCTCCCCCACAAAAACAAGACAAGTCTAGGCAGTGCATGTTCAAGTACTGGAAATTTACTTGAAATAAATTTCTCAGAGCAAACAAAGAGTTTTTAGGTTCATAGGTGTGTACTAGGCTAATGACCACTTGGACTTTTTTAAGCCTAGCCATGCATAAGCAAGGGCTTGAGAGATGAACCATTTACATGGAGGGGCCAGGGAAATAAACTATTTACAGGCTGCCTATGTCCATTAGAGGCATAAGTGCCAAACCAGGGATAAATTTCCTGTTTCCTATTCAATTGTCTAAGTTATCATCCGGGAAGTACAGGTTAAGACACCAAAGATCATATCAGTGTACAATTTCAAGTAAGGGGAAAGAAAGAAAACAAAGATGACTGTGTATGACTTTATGAGATTAATTATGCTGCCCTTATGGAGAATGTCAAGGAAACGTTAAGAATCTACAAGCAAACTGAGAAGTAAAAATTCTCTGGAAATAGTTCAGATATAAAGTATTCAGGGATAAGGAGAATGGTGTAAGAAAAAGGCTGAAAAAAAGCAAAGGCTGATATGACTGCAGAGGAATGTGAGACCAACAATTAGCACAAAATATACAGCCTTCGAAAGACAGAAAGAAAGGCTTGGTGAGGATAAGGAGGCACAGTATGCAAAGGCTGGTAGAAGAGCAGCAAAGGTAAAAGTTGAAAAGGCGCTCACAGCAGGGCTCAAAAAACAGGACCTGTTTTTTTGGTTACACAGTAGAAAAGAGGGAAATGGGTACAGACCTGACCAGACTATAAGATGCCTGAAGGATGATCAAAATAAAAGAAGAATATAAAGTAGACAAGAATAAATACTTTGCTTTGGCCTTCACACTAATGTGAGGAGAGGGCAGGGAAGAATGGAGAGAAGAGTGGACAGGTACTAGACCACAGAGTAGCAGGGGATGAAAGGAAACTGTCTCGCCTTTGAGAGTATAACAAATAATGTCCTGATGGGCTACCTCCCCACAGTTCTCAAAAATTAGGCCAGTCTGCTTGCAGAATCCCAGATGAAGCTCTACACTAGATCACTGGCTATTGCAGAACTGCCCAAGAACTACAAGACTAAAAGTAGGGTACCTTGTACAGCATAGACAAAATCTAGAAGGGAAGGCTAGCAAGTACACCTAGAGAACAAAAATCTTCGGGACAGCAACCTAAATGGGTTAATGTCAGAAAGACATGTTAGTCAAACCAGACCCAGTTTTATGACTGGGTCATAGGTAAACTTGACACAGGAGTAACAGAAGATGTGGTCTAGCTGAACTTAAGGAAGACTCATAGATCAGTCCCCCTAAGGAGGTTGATAGGGAAAACTGGAAGGGTTAGGGGTAGGACCATGACAGAATAACTAGATATCTACGTGGTTAACTGGTGCAGTACAAAAGATTGTGGTGAGAAGGATGACTTCAGGAATTCGGCGAATTATTAAAGGCATACCACAAAGGTCAGTCCTTGGGTTCAGTAAGCCTGATTATATTTGTATCAGATATAGCTGAGGCAAAAGAGAACAGGATCAACCTGTTTCACGATAAAAGAGATATGTGCAACAGTTGAAAACTAGGGTAAGGTCTATGGAATTATTTGGAAAGGCTGACAAAGTAGGCAGAAATACAGAAACTGAGGCTGAGTGCAAACAAATCTAGAGCATTGTCAGCTCTGCTACCACAGATACAATGCTGTGAATATAGAAGTACATACAAACACCTGCAGACATAGACAAATAATAGTTTTCAAGACAGAAAGCATGAATAAGGATGTAATTCAAGCAAATAAAATATATACAAACATATTTACACTCATTTTTATATAAAGGGGAGAAAAGAAAGGGGATATTTAACAAAATAAAGCAGCAGAGTGTGAATAGTGGGAGGACATGGAGAGATTTACAAAATATAAAATACGAGATAATATGGTATTTAGAGTAGGACAGGTTTTAATGAGAAATATAAGGGGCATCTTTAGATAGGAGGCAGTGGATAAGGAGTAAGAAACTAGTTTCTATCAGGGAGTCTGTGGAGTCATAGGTGTGTACTAGGCCTTTTTAAGCCTTGCCATGCATCTCAAAACTCTGACAAATTCTGGTCACCTTGGTAGTGTAAGCAGGGGATTGGGAGATGAAACATTTACAAGCAGGGGTTTGGGAGATAAATCATTTAGACTGCCTTTATCCATTAGAGACACAGGTGCCAAAATGGGGTTAATTTCCAGCTCCCTATCCAGTTGTCCAAGTTACACATGAATTGGATTAGGGATGAACGCTGCTTCAGATAGATGGGGAACCTCTTCCAGAGAAGGGTTAGTCTCTGGGAAACACACCAGTCCCTCCAGCAGGTCCTGTTTATAATGCAGGCATGGTTTAAGTCTTTACAATGTGCAATTCTAGCACTGTTTTGTTTTGCGGATATGCAGAAGATCCATCTGTGGAGTCTGAAGTTGCCTTGTACACCACGCATATTTTTCTCCTCAACATGTAGAAGACAGAATACAGGGATATACCTGTCTCTCTGTCTATACACACACACACACACACACACACACACACACACACACACACACACACACACACACACACACACCTTAAAAATAAAAAAAATTCATATATAAACCACCGAAAACTGGAAAAGAAAAATCTTTATTCATAGGTTCATAGGTGTATACTAGGCTAATGGCCCTGGAGCCTTTACAAGCCTAGCCCATGGGATTACACTAGCATCTTGCCACCCGACCTTAGTTCCTAGTGCCTCTGTCGAGTAGAGCCACTGGAATGATCCCCGGGATGAATTTTCTATTTCCCATCCACTCATCAAGATTTCTCTTGAAGAGGGCCAGTGAAGTGCTCTGCTTGACAGGTTGAGGTCTCTGGAGCATGTGGTGCAGAGGGATTGGGATTTCTTTAGATGTAACATTTCTAACAGAGCTGGGTCTGACATGGCTTTGTAACTCGAGCAGAGATCGCCTCTAAGTGGGTGATATGAGACAGAGAATAGTTGGGAGTTTTTTGAGTCTGTCCATATAGGACAAGTGTTTAAGGCCTAGGATTCTCTTTGTAAGGTACTTCTGCGGTCTCTCTAGTTGTTGCAGGTGTCTAGTGAGGTACATGTCAAATGGGGCATTGTACTCTATGACTGGCCTAATGAGGGAAGAGTAGAGGGAGACAATGACCTCTTTCTTCCTGGATGCAAAACCTTTAGTAATGAGATGTGCTACACAGAAGGACTTTCTGACCACAGTGGCAACGTGGTGATCAAGAGAGGTTGCTGTCAACCTGTGTTCCTAGATCTTTTATAATACATTCTGTGTTCATTGGACTACCATCAACGTGGTAATTCAAGGGAACCGAGTTTTTTTCAAGGGGAATGATGACACATTTTTTGTCATTGAGCTTAAGGCCATGGTTCTGACACCAGTCTGTGTCACTGAGGCCTTTCTGTAGGATGTCAACATCACTTGGGGAGTTATTAATAGCTCCCAACTTGCAATCGTCTGTGAACTTTGTCAGCCAGAGTCCCTTCGTGTTGGCCTGGACTTCAGAGAAGTAGATACCAAACAGGAGAGGTCCCAGGAACAAACCCTGTGGGACACCACTCGTGACTGGTTGGCAGTCTGACTTAGAGTCAGCTACTTTCACACTGTGGGTTCTATCTGTTGGCCATTTTGCAACCCTCCTAGTGATACAGGGGTTGACGCCTAGCTTAGTGAGTTTTTCTATGATTCCTGAGTGGAGAATGGTATCAAAGGCCTTGGCCAGATCAAGGTAGGCTGTACGAACCACTTTGCTTTCATCTACACCTCTGGTGACTGACTCAAAGAAGTCGACCAAGTTGAGCAGGCATGATCTACCCTTCACAGAACCAAACTGTGTAGGATCCAGGGTCTGGAGATTCCCTACATCCTTGTTTATTAGGTCCATGAGGATGTGTTCCATAGCTTTGCATATCAGACTCGTCAGGCTAATTGGGTGATAATTCCCAGGGTCTGTAGTTGCTCCTCCTTTGTGGAGAGGGATGACTGTAGCAGTGCACCATTTGGTAAGGACAAAGCCTGAGGTGAGGCTGTGATTGAACAGGGCACACAGGTGAGATGCCAGTTCACTCTGTAGTTCATGTAGAACACAGCTAGGGATATTGTCAGGTCCCATAGAAGCTGTATTCTTGGCCTTGGACAGTGCTGTTTTAACCTGTGCAGCAATACAGGGTGCCTGGCAATCTACTGGTATTGTGATTGGTCCTTTGGGGAGGAGAGAGGGTTAAAGTTAGCACTGAATCTGTCGGTCAGTATACTGGCAATATCTGTTGGCTCGGTATAGGAGGTACCATTGTGCAGTAGCTCAGAGCATATAGTACACTTGTGTACACTTACCATAAATGTAGATGTTCGAGTGTATTCACTGTTGCAGTCATCACACTTGGGTTATCCTGTCAGGGGTAGCCCTCAGTTGGCCCAAATACCAGAAGCTTAGTATTTCTGCGTGGGTTGCTGTCGCTCTAGGACTGACGTCAGGTCATCAGTGGTATAAAAACAGGCAGCCGACGCCATTACATCAGTTTTTCTTGCCCCAAATGTCAGGAGCCCCCAAACAGGGAGCTAGGTTATGGTGGAATAACATCACCAGTAGAAAGTAAATACCAAATAGCATTGTAAAGAGTGAGGAAGAGAGAGTGAGAGAGAGACAAGGAGGATGTAGGGTGGGAAACCAGGACTGCAATAGTGAATACACTCGAACATCTACATTTATGGTAAGTGTACACAACTGTACTATGTTCTTCATGTTTCACTATTGCAGTCATCACAATTGGGTTGATTCCCAAAACTGAAGAAACAGGTGGGGGCAGTCAAGAAGAGTTGGGGATGGCTAGTATGCCCTGCAGGACTGCGGTTGCAAAGCCTGCACTGGATTTGGAGAAAATAGGCAGATGGTAATGCTTGGTGAAGGTATGAACTGAACTCCATGTTGCAGCCTCCAGGATGTCCCTGGTAGGGATCCCTCTGAGAAAAGCTGCAGGGGTGAAAGTTGCCCTAGTGGAATGTGTTCTGACCCCCTGTGGGGGTTGTTTTCCATGGTGTCTGTAACAGAAATGTGCTATCCATTTGGAAATGGTTTGTTTTGATATGGCCTTACCCTCTGCTCCTGCTGCAAAGCTGACTAGTAACTGGTCAGTGTTCCTAAAGGGCTGAGTCCTATCCAGGTAGAATCTGAGCTGTCTGTGCACATCTAAAGAGTGCAGGATCCTTTCTCCCTTATTCTGAGGTTTAGGGAAAAAGGTGGGCAAATGAATGGATTGGTTGAGAGCCACACTGGACACCACTTTAGGCATGAATGTTGGGTTAGTCCTGAGGGAGACCCTGTCAGCATGAAAAATGAGGAAAGGTTCCACAGTCATGAGTGCATGTAGCTCAGACACTCTTCTAGCTGAAGTGATGGCCAGAAGCAATGCTGTTTTCCAAGAGATGAATTTTAATTCTGCTGAAGCTGCAGGCTCAAAGGGGGGGGGGGGTACAGTGAGCTTTTCCAACACAACGTTAAGGCCCCAAACAGGGATAGGGGCTCTTCTGGGTGGCCTTAAGTTGTTAGCCCCTCTAAGGAACTGCTTGATGAGAGGGTGTGAAAAGAGAGGTGGCTCTGTGCTGTAATGAGCAGAGATGGCAGAGGCATGGATTTTAATAGAAGAGAAGTATAGGCCCCTGTGAAATAGGTCTGCTAGGAAATCCAGGATGAGAGGTAAGGAGGGTTGTGCTGGTTCAGCTCCTTTAGCCTGGATCCAGGAGCAATACCTTTTCCACTTGTCAGCGTAGGATTTTCTAGTGCTGGGTCATCTGGCATCACGTATAACGTCCAGGAATTGCTTGCTTAGGCTGGCCACTGGAGGAGAGGTCAAGGAATAAGCCAGGCTGGCAGGTTCAGGGTCTGCAATTGTGGATGCAAGAACTCTCCCTTCTGCTTGGTCAGGGGAGTTGGAATCAGGGGAAGGTGCCATGGAGGCAACGGAGACAGACTGCGCAGTAGCGGGTACCAGTGTTGGCGTGGCCAGTCTACGTCAATCAGGATTGCCCTTGTTTTTCCTCCCGTATTTTGAGTAATACACTTGTAAGAAGAGGTAGAGGGAGAAATGCATAGATTGAGAGGTTTACCCTTTGCAAGGATAGGGTATCCACTTTCCAGCCCTTGCTGTGACATTCCCTGGTGCAGAATTTGCTGAGCTGGTGGTTGTTGTGGGAGGCAAATATGTCCACCTTCAAGTTACCCCATTTCTGGGTTACGAGGCTGAAAGTGTTGTGGTTTAATTGCTACTCGTGTGGGTCTAGGAGATTTCTGCAACTTGTCTGCCACAGAGTTTTGGTTGCCTGGCAGGAATTGTGCTAGCAGGTGAATATGCATGGCTGAAGCCGTGTGCCAAAGGGTCATGGCTAGCCTGCAGAGTGAGTAAGAGTGGGTTTCTCCCTCCTTGCTGATGTACCACTTCACTGTGGAGTTGTCTGTTTTGATTAGTAGAGACCCCAGAGAGAGTAGGGGTCTGAAAGTTGTCAGAGTGTGCTGAACAGCTATCATCTCTTTCTGGTTGATGTGCAGATGAATTTGACTTGGGCTCCAGTGGCCCTGAATGCACCCTGCTGTCCAGGTGTGCACCCCAGGCATAGTCTGACGCGTCTGTGGTTAGGGTCTGGGTGGCATGGGGTTGTGAAAAGGGAAGCAAGTCCCTTGTTGTGTTGCATGCTGCTGCCCACCAAAGAAAAACTTTCCTTAGACAAGGTATCATAGCTATTATAGTTTCCAGGTCCTGAGAATGTTGCCATCAAAGGATTTTTAAGTACCACTGAAGCTTCCTCATATGCAGTCTGGCAAATGGAATTAGTAGAATGGAGGAGGCCATGAACCCTAGAGCTTGCAGGATTTTCCTTGCGGATAGCTGGGTTCTGGTGGTGGCCAAATGAGAGAAGTAGCCTGTCAGATAGGCTTGTTTTTCTGGCGTAAGGAATGCCATCTAGGATGCTGTGTCCAGGCTTGCTCCCAGGAATACAATTTTCTGACTGGGGACTAGTTTGGATTTCTTTTCATTTATAGTGAACCCCAGTAAGGTCAGTAGGTCCTTTACAAATGTCAGGTGCTGCAACAGCTTTTCCTGACTGTCTGCCTGAATCAGGCAGTCATCCACGCAGGGGTAAATTTGACATTTTTTTTGTCTGAAAAAGCAACGGCTGGAGCCAGGTTCATAGGTAGGTACTAGGCTATTGGCCCTGGGGCCTATACAAACCCAGCCAAAAAGGTACCCTGGCTTTTGCCACCCAAGAAAATTTTTTCCTGTGCCACTGTCGAGTAGAGCCACAGTGGTGATCCCCAGGGTGAATTTCCTATTTCCCATCCAATCATCAAGATTTTTCTTGAAGAGTGCTAATGAGGAGCTTTGTTTGATATAGACAGGTAGTTTATTCCTGAGTATGGGAAGTCTCTGGGACAGGAATCTATCCCTCCGGCATATTCTGTTTATTGTGGTGACAAGGTTGAGGTCCCTACAGCGTGTACCTTGGAGGGATTGGGATTTCTTTAAGTGGAGCATGTCCAACAGCTCTGGGTTTGACATAGCTTTGTATGTTAGGCAGAGATCACCTCTGAGTAGGCGATATGGAATGGAGTAAAGCTGGAGTTTTTTGAGACGGTCTGCATAGGGCATCTCTTTGAGGCTGGTAATCCTCTTTGTGAGGTATCAGCGGTCATGCAACTATTCTCCATTTGCATGGGTGCCGTGAAGTTGCCACCTCTGTTTTTAGGAGCCCAAAGTTAGCTTTGGAGAAGTATTTCATCGTGGTTACATTTGTGGGGGGGATGTGGATTTCCAAGATGATTAGTTTGTGGTCGGATCTAATCTGGGAGGAGTTGACTATTGGTGTAGAGCAATGATCGCCCATGTTAGTAATGACCAGGTCAAGGATGTTGCTACCTCTAGTGGGGGTAAGAACGAGCTGGTCCAGAGCATTGGAATTAATGAATTCCAAAAAGCATTGGGCAAGTGTATTGGTACATGAGTAGTTTTCACAGTTAATGGAGGGGTAGATGAAGTCGCCCAGTATGAGAGTGTTAGGTTGGACCCTAATATTCTCCAGGGTGCTTAGGAACGTGCAGTGTGAGTCTTGGGACATGGTTGGGGACCTATAGCAGGCTACAACCTGAATCGCTGTCTTACCCAGTGTTAACTGCACCTGAAGTATCTCAGATGCGTTATGTTGGGGTACCAGTCTGGAGGTGTGCACATCCTTTATGAATATGGAAACGCCACCGCCTTTGGAGCTTCGATCCAAGTTCTGGGGCTGAAAGGTGTGGAATGAGTTATAGCCTGGTAGTGCAGGGGTGCTTTCTGCTGCTTTGAACCAGGTCTCTGTTACAGCACAAATGTCAATGTTCTCCATTTAAACAGTGCTTCGAGCGAGTGCATTTTGAGATTTAGACTTCTAGCATTGAGCAGCATGACTCTCAGACTGCATTTGTTTGTAGCTGTTATGGTGGTAATTTGGTCTTTGGAACACTGCCTAAAAAGGCACTATAGTGGTGGCAAGAGCCTTGGCCAGTATCTGGAAGCCCAGGGGTGACAGATGCAGGCCATCTCTTGCAATGCATTGAGGTCTGCCAATCATGTTATCCCAGGCAGACAGATATTGGATCCCCTTATAATGACACCAGAAACTTAGCCAATTGTTGAAATCAATCATTTTCTGCTTGTACTGTGGTATCATTCTGGGTGATGGTAGGATGCTGCTCAGGGCTAGGGTCATACCATCTTGGGTTACATAATCCAAGAGCTCCTTCATGTCTCTTTTCATGTAGTCCGGGGAGGTGCATCTCAGGTCATTCACACCCACATGTACAATGACAGAGTCATATTCACACCTATTGTTGAGGGATCTGAGTGTGTGCGTTATGTGGCGGATCCTGGCACCTGACAGGCAGCTGACTGTTAGTTTTCCTTATTCAACCTAGTGAGTGGGACATCAGTGTGCCTCACTATCGATTCACCTATGACTAGTGTGTTGGGTATGCTGTTTTGCCTTAGGGGCTTTGGTTGAGTGGCACACTGTTTAGGAGAGTGATGTGTCTCATCATTAGTGTTGTGTCATGGTGGTCGGGTGGGTTTCTGCCTTGGAGGTCTCTGCTGTTTGTGTAGATTTTTATTGAGAGCCTCCGCGAAGGTGGGTGTGTGGTTTGTGTTTTTTATGTGAAGGCAGTGCTGGTGTGTGTTCTGGAGGACTATGTGTTCCATGTGGTGTGAAGCAAGTGTTGAACTTCTCCTCTTGACCAGCTATTCTGGTTTTGGTTGGAGCGTGCGTGGCTTCCAGTTTGGATATATAAGTGCATCTCTCACAAGTCTGAGTGTTGGGAGGTAAGAGGAGAGGGTTGTCAGTGTACATGAGGCAGTTGCTACATTGCCTCAGGATGCCCAAGTTCACCAGGTTAATAGGAGAAAGCACAGGGAACTGACCTTTAGACATGCCTGGTAGGGTGGGCATTAATAAATACTGGAGCTGTTTCCTTGTAGAACATTTAGTGCTGGTAGCACTTTTGTGCGCTACAATAATTGCTACAAGAAGTCTGGTAAAGTGCTAAACTAATAAGCTAGTAAAAGTGCTGGAGAGGAGAGAACTAGCAGATCTAAACGAAAAATTGAAGAGCAGACTTTTGCACCGCTCAGAAGCTTACAAACAGTCCTGGATACAGCAAATATGTACCTAGATTAGACTAGTTACATGAGAGGCAGGAAACAAGTGTAAATGCGGGCTTTTAAACCAGAAAAATGAAAAAGATGGAAAAACTGCCCAAACAGCCAATAATTTACAATTTCTGGGACAGAGACCACTCCTCTTGTGGTAGATAGGCTACCTAGTGCTTACCACTCTCACTGATAAGCTAGAAGGCTTTCTTCCAACACAGAAAGGCTTGGGGGGGGGGGCGGCTGAGAATCTTACCAACAATCCTGGATACAGCAAATCTGTAGCTGGACTAGACTAGTTACAGGAAAGGCGAGAAAGAAGCACAAATGCTGGCTTTTAAACCACAGAGTAGAAAGAGATGGAAAAAACTTTCCAAATGGTCAATAAACTGAGTAAAAAGAGATGGACAAACTGCCCAAATGGTCAATACACTACAATTTCTGGGCCAAAAACCGCTCCTCTTGTGGTAGATAGGCTAACTAGTACTTACCACTCCCACTGAACTAGTACTTACCACTCCCACTGAAGGCTTCCCTCCAACAAAGAAAGGTTTGGGGGGCTCAGAAGCTTACAAACAGTCCTGGATACAGCAAATATGTACCTGGACTAGACTAGTTAGAGAAAAGGCAGGGAACAAGCGCAAATGCGGGCTTTTAAACCAGAAAGTTGAAAGTGATTGAAAAACTGCCCAAACGGCCAATAACTACAATTTCTGGGCCAGAAACCACTCCACTTGTGGTAGATAGGCTACCTAGTGCTTACCACTCTCACTGCTAAGCTAGAAGGCTTCCCTCCAACACAGCAGGGCTTTGTGTAGTGCCTTAGCTACATGTCTTTTTTAGACTTAAACACGTGAATTAAAAGTTCCACTTATATACTACTACCAACAATAAATTCATACATTATACACAATTATCCAGTGAATTAAACTATTAATAGCTAAAAATATCAAGTTAGATTGTTACATTAAGCAAGAAAAAATCTAGTACTTATTATAAAAAAACATTTCACTCTAATTCATTATTCAGCCTATATGGTTTTAAAGTTGGATATTTAAAAATTAGCTCAGCCTTTTTTCCTTTTCTAAAACATCTGCTATTAATCCATCATATTGTAATGTAGGTTTTGTTTGAATGAGCACACACACTTTAATCATATCAATATCTCCTCCATACTGGGTACTAATGTGCTCTAGTACTGGGTTATAATGCTCCCACATTATGATATTCTTTTTGTTTTTAGTCCATCTAATGTAATTCAGTCCACAAATGCAATTAATAATATAAATCTACCCCTTTAGAGTCACAAGTGTGACATTCATAACCCTGAAATTTCGTACCACTGATATATTTCACTTCTCTAATGATATACTTACATGGATCAAAATTACCACATGGAAATGTTCCATGTGGCCCAACTTTATCTATGCTTGTTTGGAATGTTCTTACCCCTTTTAAATGAAATTTTCAATCTTAAATTTTCCTTTTTTAGATACTCGTCTTCTATTAAAATACTCCAAATTTTTTTAACCATCATTTCTACCACTTCAAATAGTACTGTGTACTCTGTCATAAAATAAATATTTTTTCTCTGTATCCTTATGCTTAAAATGCATTTTTATATCACTGTCCTGTGATAATAAATCTCTTCTATCACAGGCTTCAAAAAAGCCCAACTATATCAGTAAAATACTTCTTTTCTAAACATAGTTTGACCAAGTTATTTGCTTCTTTAATATAACCAGCCCATTCAGTTTACACTCTCTTTGCATATAAAAATTCACTCAAGAGGGAATGCCTTCAACACATACTAGAAAAAGGATGAAGGATGGACCTTATAATGTTAATCACAAAGTGTACACTACTAATAATTTTTATCAGGCTATGATTATACCCAACACGGATATTAACCACAGAAAGTGTATTCACAATACTACTACTGGACACTGGGATATACTGCAGTAGGATGAAAATACTAAGTTACTGTGTGCTAGACCTGTTTTTTCACATAAGAAAGGCATCAATTTGAAAACTTTATTTATGAACTTGGGTGACAAACAGGGATGTAAGACAAAGAAAAGGAAATGGCAAAGTGCGGCAGTTGTAAATAATGCCATTATGTTTTGGAAGGGCTGTATGTATTAATTCCAGGTTACAATACCCTGCCCAGAATACTGCAATTCTAAGAGTGAGGGGGTAGTATACCTGGCCAGTTATTCCTCATGCCAGGCATTTTACAATGGGAAGACTGAAAGACAACAAAGTGAAAGGATTTATGACCATCTTAGGGATATTAAGAATAAAAATACTGATAATGCCCTATATAAGCTTTCTCAGTCATGCATGTATTTTAAAAAATTCTATATTTTTATACGTGAGAAATACACAAGTCTTCAAGAGGGTCATATAACCTGAATACTATTGAAAATAAGGGTGCTCTGTATATGAGGGCACTGAAATTCTAAATCATAAATTATAATTTTAAGCACAGTAAGATGTACTATTTTTAAGTAGATGTGCTTATTTTGGATTTTTTTAAATATTTTATGAAGTATCAATCATGATAAATCTGTACTATTTATTTTATATGATGGTTATTCACAAATACACGAGGTGGAGTAAGTGAATTGGTAGGAAGTATATGTGTTGCATCTGGTGGATGTACTGAAGATTATGTTTAATAATGAATTTTTTTTTTGTGGATGTACTGAAGATTATGTTTTATAATGAGAATTCACCTGGGACTGCTCTTAGGAAATGTCTAAAATGTATTTATATATTAAAACTATTATTGTACAATCTGTAATTGTTAATTTGATTTAATGAATGTATATTTGTACCTTGCACTTTGACATGGAACCTTTATAAGACAACTGGGCTTAGACACACTAGGTTCTGATGAAGTCTATGTGGAATTGCATAAGACAACAGTGCTTCTATCACAGGCTTCAAAAAGTCCAACTATATCAGTAAAATACTTCTTTTCTAAACATAGTTTGACCAAGTTATTTGCTTCTTTAATATAACCAGCCCATTCAGTTTACACTCTCTTTGTATATAAAAATTCACTCAAGAGGAATGCCTTCAACACATACTAGAAAAGGATGAAGGATGGACCTTATAATGTTAATCACAAAGTGTACACTACTAATAATTTTTATCAGGCTATGATTATACCCAACACGGATATTAACCACAGAAAGTGTATTCACAATACTACTACTGGACACTGGGATATACTGCAGTAGGATGAAAATACTAAGTTACTGTGTGCTAGACCTGTTTTTCACATAAGAAAGGCATCAATTTGAAAACTTTATTTATGAACTTGGGTGACAAACAGGGATGTAAGACAAAGAAAAGGAAATGGCAAAGTGCGGCAGTTGTAAATAATGCCATTATGTTTTGGAAGGGCTGTATGTATTAATTCCAGGTTACAATACCCTGCCCAGAATACTGCAATTCTAAGAGTGAGGGGGTAGTATACCTGGCCAGTTATTCCTCATGCCAGGCATTTTACAATGGGAAGACTGAAAGACAACAAAGTGAAAGGATTTATGACCATCTTAGGGATATTAAGAATAAAAATACTGATAATGCCCTATATAAGCTTTCTCAGTCGTGCATGTATTTTAAAAAATTCTATATTTTTATACATGAGAAATACACAAGTCTTCAAGAGGGTCATATAACCTGAATACTATTGAAAATAAGGGTGCTCTGTGTATGAGGGCACTGAAATTCTAAATCATAAATTATAATTTTAAGCACAGTAACATGTACTATTTTTAAGCAGATGTGCTTATTTTGGATTTTTTTAAATATTTTATGAAGTATCAATCATGATAAATCTGTACTATTTATTTTATATGATGGTTATTCACAAATACACGAGGTGGAGTAAGTGAATTGGTAGGAAGTATACGTGTTGCATCTGGTGGATGTACTGAAGATTATGTTTAATAATGAGATTATGTTTAATAATGAGAATTCACCTGGGACTGCTCTTAGGAAATGTCTAAAATGTATTTATATATTAAAACTATTATTGTACAATCTGTAATTGTTAATTTGATTTAATGAATGTATATTTGTACCTTGCACTTTGACATGGAACCTTTATAAGACAACTGGGCTTAGACACACTAGGTTCTGATGAAGTCTATGTGGAATTGCATAAGACAACAGTGTTTAACCTAGTGTGGTTTTATTTTATGTTCGGCATTTCCTGTTTGATTTTACTTATTAAACATTTGTACTTAGCTGTGGAAAATACTGCGGTGGTGCTGCGGTAGCATTGTCGCCTCACAGTAAGACGTCGTCCTGTCCGATTCTCAGCTAAAGCGTCTTCTGTGTGGAGTCATGCATAAATGGGCGTACCTTCGTTGAAGGTTGTGCATCAGGCCTGGCAAGTTGGTACGTAAAAATCTACTGCCAATCATTAGCGGACCGGAGTTCTGCTGTGGTGACCCCTAACTGGGAAAAGCCAAAAGATACAACTTAGCTGTGGAAACATGGATTCGTTTCCTCTGGATATGCCATTACACCTTTTATCTGTTTACTATTTTTTTGTCAAGATGTTTTTGCCAACAAAAACATGTCCCAGTCTTGTTTGGTTACATGTGCTGGGGATAACAACTGTTGTTGCTTAAAAAATTAAATGCAGTAGTATCTTTACATGTAAATTACTACATATTTGATTACCACAACCCCATAATTCCAGCTCCAGGAAAAACATACTCCTATCATTCATGCATTTAGTAAATGTAATACAAAATTACTGTTGTTAATCTTTTCAAAAAAATGTAAAAAATCTTCATTGTTTCTTTAGAAATGAACAGATCATCTGTGTATCTCTAATACTGAACTACATTTTCTTTAAAAAAAAAGTCACTCATAAAATACCCAATATTCAACATAGCCCATAAAAATTGGCATAATTTGGGGCACAGGGGCACCCAGAGCTGTCTCCTGTACTTGCACGCACCATTCATCATCAAAAATATACAGACTATTATTCAAATTAAACATAATTAAATCCAAAATAAAATGTGTTTCATGAAACATCTCCCAACCACCACAATATTTTTTCTAAACCCATTTTATGGTGTATATTAAGAGACTTTCAACATCTATTGCAACCCAATAATAAACATCCTTCCACTTTATACTCTGTAATTTCCTCATCAATTCTGTAGAAACTTTGCGGTACGAGTCTAATTTCTAACATGTGGTAATAACAATGACTTGTTAAAAGACCCACCTTGTTCCAAATAATCGCCATACACCGAAATTATTTTTTTTTATCTTTATGTAATTTAGGTCAACAATAAAAACAAAGTATCTTAGTATCTGAAACAATTCATTTTCACATTTGTCTTTCAGTTTAAATAAAATTTAGTCCAACACCTTTAGTTAATAGAGCTTCTAATTTCATCTTCTCTTTTAAATATTCATTTCTACTTGTTAGGCAATTTAGTGTACAGGGATACAAGTGTTTCATATACATCTCCAAATACAATTCAGAATTCATAACAATATTTTACTAATATCAGAGGGATTAACCACTACAGTGGATATAGAAAGTTTACAGACCCCTGTTAAAATGCCAGGTTTTCGTGATATAAAAAAATGAGACCACAATAAATAATTTCAAAACTTTTCCCACCTTTAATGTGACCTATAACCTGTACAATTCAATTAAAAAACAAACAAATCCGTTAGGGGAAAAATATAAAAAATAAAAAACGTACAATAAAGTTGGTTGCATAAGTGTGCATGCCCATAAACTAATACTTTGTTGAAGCACCTTTTGATTTAATTACAGCATTCAGTCTTTTTGGGTAGGAGCCTATCAGCATGGCACATCTTGATGTGGCAATATTTGCCCACTCTTCCTTGCAAAAGCACTCCAAATCTGTCAGATTGCAAGGGCATCTCTTGTGCACAGCCCTCTTCAGGTCACACCAGAGATTTTCTATTGGATTTAGGTCAGGGCTCCGGCTGGGCCATTCCAAAATTTTAATTTTCTTCTAGTGAAGCCATTCTTTTGTTGATTTGGATGTATGCTTGGGGTCATTGTCATGTTGAAAGGTGAAATTCCTCTTCATCTTCAGCTTTCCAGCAGATGCCTGAAGGTTTTGGGCCAAAAGTGACTGGTATTTGGAACTGTTCACAATTCCCTCCACCTTGACTACAGCCACAGTTCCATCTGAAGAAAAGAAACCCCAAAGCATGATACTGCCACCACCATGCTTCACCGTGGGGATGGTGTTCTTTTGGTGATGTGAAGTGTTTTTGCGCCAAACATACCTTTTGGAATTGTGGCCAAAAAGTTCAGCCTTGGTCTCATCAGACCATAAAACATTTTCCCACATGGTTCTGGGAGACTTGATGTTATTGTTTTGCAAATTTTAGCCAGGCCTGGATGTTTTTCTGTGTAAGAAAAGGCTTCCGTCTTACAACCCTACCCCATAGCCCAGACATATGGAGAATACGGGAGATTGTTGTCATATGAAGTACACAACCAGTACATGCCAGGAATTCCTGCAGCTCCTTCAGTGTTGCTGTAGGTCTCTTGGCAGCCTCCCTGACCAGTTTTCTTCTTGTCTTTTCATCAATTTTGGAGGGACGTTCAGTTCTTTGCAACGTCACTGTTGTCCCATATTTTCTCCACTTTTTGATGACTGTCTTCACTATGTTCCATGGTATATCCAATGCTGTGGAATTTTTTTTGTACCCTTCTCCTGACTGATACCTTTCAACAATGAGATCACTTTGATGCTTTGTAAGCTCTCTGTGAACCATGGCTTTTGCTGTAGCAGGCAAATGAGTACATCTCAGGAAAATCCTACTAGGACAGCTGAACTTTATTTGGGGTTAATCGGCGTCTCTTTAATTGATGTCAGGTGTGTAGCCAAGAAGACCGAATGCTGTAATTAAATCAAAAGTTGTTTCAACAAAGTATTAGTTTAAGGGTGTGCACACTTATGCAACCAGCTTATTGTATTTTTTTATTTTTTATATTTTTCCCCTAACAGATTTGTTTGTTTTTCAATTGAATTGTACAGGTTATAGATCACATTAAAGGTGGGAAAAGTTTTGAAATGATTTATTGTGGTCTCATTTTCTTATATCACAAAAAAGTACAGTTTTGTACCTACCATAAATGTAGATGTTCGAGGATCCACATTGCTGCAGTCCTTACTATTGGGTAGTCCGCTGTCCAGTCGAATACCAGTACTAATGCGCATGACCGACGTCATATCCTCAGTCTTTTCTTGCCCCAGATGTCAGAAGACCCTAAAAAGACAAGGCCCAAAATACCTGCACCAAAAATATGTACAATATATACAAAAATATATATACAAAAATATCAACATATAACCTCACCTACACAACCACCCCTAAACACAGAGGGAAGGAGGGAATGTGGATCCTCGAACATCTACATTTATGGTAGGTACAAAACTGTACTATGTTCTTCGTTCCACATTGCTGCAGTCAGAATCCCAAAGCAGAGGTAAGGGAGGCTGGCAAATCATAAAGAAGTAGGAGCTGACAACATGCCTTGCAAAACAGCCGTGGCAAAACCAGCCCTAGACTTAGAGTAGATAGGAAGGTGATAATGCTTAGAGAAAGTATGCACTGAACTCCAAGTAGCTGCCTCCAAAATATCCTTAGTTGCCACCCCCCTTAGAAATGCTGTTGAAGTGGCAGTAGCCCTAGTGGAATGAGGCCTAATCCCAGCTGGAATCTCCTTGCCATGATGGGAATAACAAAATGCAATGCAAAACTCAATCCACCTAGAAATAGTTTGTTTTGACACAGGCTTGCCCTGCGAACTCAAAGCAAAAGAAACAAACAACTGCTGAGACTGCCTAAAATCCTTAGTCTTGCCTGTGTACATCTAAAGTGTGCAAAATCTTTTCCCCTTTATTTTGGGGGTCTGCATAAAAAGTAGGCAAATGAATAGTTTGGTTTAAAGCCACACTAGAAACCACCTTAGGCATAAAGGAAGGATTAAATGATACCCTATCCTTATGGAAAATCAAAAGGGCTCTACTGCGGGCCTGCAACTCAGACACCCTTCTTGCAGAAGTAATAGCCAACAGAAAAGCAGTCTTCCATGACAAGTATTTCATTTCAGCAGTAGCAGCAGGCTCAAAAGGTTGTAGAGTAAGTTTTTCCAACACAAAATTGAGATCCCAAGCAGGAGTAGGAGCTCTCTTATATTCTTTGCCCCTCTAAGAAACTGCTTGAACAAAGGATGCGAAAACAATGGTGGGTCACAATCATAGTGAGCTGAAATTGCTGCAGCATGAATCTTAATGGAAGAGAAGGACAAACCTTTGTCCAATAACTCAGTAAGGTATTGAAGAGCCACACTCAAATTAGGCTCAGAAATCTCCAAATTCTTTGCTGTACTCCAAAATAAAATCTCTTCCATTTTACACTTTCCTTGTACTAGGTCTTCTAGCTTCCATAATCACATTTAAAACTTGTTGAGGAAGTTGAGACCTGCTGTGTTTCAACACAGAATATGCCAGGCTGTTAGATGAAGAGAGTGAAGCTTGACATTGAGCAGATGACCGTCCTTCTGAGATAACAGATGAGGAATCAAAGGTAAAGGCCATGGAGGCTTCCTTACCAGACTCCTTAGTAGTGGGTACCAGTGTTGCCGAGGCCAATCTGGAGCTATCAAAATCATCCTTGGCTTGTCTTGTCTGACTTTTAATAGCACCTTTGGAAGAAGAGGCAGAGGTGGAAAGGCATACACATGAAGGTTTTTCCAACTGAAAGTCAGAGCATCCACTTTCCAAGCTGTGTGATGAAACCCCTTTGTGCAAAACTTTGGCAGCTGGTGGTTTAGTGGAGAAGCGAACAGATCTATGTCTGGAGTTCCCCATGACACTGTCAATTTCTGAAATACATGAAGATCCAGTTTCCACGGGATCCATGATTTGTCTGCTTAACACATCTGCTAAGGAGTTCTGTGCTCCTGGCAGAAACCTTGCCTGAAGAGTTAGTTGCAAGCTTAGCGCAGTCTCCCATAAAATCATTGCTTGCCTGCATAGAGGATAAGAATGTGTTCCCCCTTGCTTGTTGATGTACCACATGACAGTTGTGTTGTCTGTTAGAATCAACACCTGCCCTGGAAGAAGTAACTCCTTGAAAGCCATTAATGCAAACTGGACTGCTAACATCTCCTTCATGTTGATATGTAGATGCTGTAGTCTGGCAGGCCACTTGTCTTGTATCCACTTTCCATTTAGATGAGCTCCCCAAGCAATGTCCGAGGCATCTGTCGTTAAAATCTGACTCGCCTCTGGCCGGGTCACAGAGAGTCCCTTGTTTAGGTGACATTCCTGAGCCCACCACAAAAATTCTTTTGAAGGCAAGGTATTATTTGAATGACAGTGTCCAAATCCTGGCAGTGCTGTGTCCATACATTTTTGAGATACCATTGTAGCTTCCTCATAAGCAGTTTGGCATTGGGAAGCACCAGAATACAAGATGCCATGAACCCTAATGCTTGAAGGACTGTCCTTGCAGTCAGCACGGACTGATGAGATAGTTGATGGAAGTAAAGTGATAGACTCTTTTGTTTGTCCGGGGTTGAAAAGGCCATCTGGGCTGCTGTATTCAGTCTCACACCCAGAAAGCACATGTCTTGAGAGGGTACTAGACTGGACTTTATTTCGTTCACAGAATACCCTAGGCATCTTAGCACTGCTATAACATATTCAGATGCTGTAGAAGGTCTTCCTTTTCTTGAGCCAGAATCAGGCAGTCGTCCAAGTAAGGATAGATTTGAATTCCTTGTAGCCTGAAGTAAGCTATCACTGGAGCCAGAACCTTTGTGAATACTCTGGCAGTAGATAAGCCAAAGGGCAATGCAGAGAACTGATAATGAGAATTTCCAGCTCGAAACCGCAGATACTTCCTGCAACTTAGCCTTATAGGCACATGAAGGTAAGCTTCCTTGAGATCTAAAGTTACCATCCAGTGATCTTTGCCCAGCAGAGGTAAAAGCTGTTGTAACGTCAACATCTTGAACTTGGGAATGTCCAGATAAGTGTTGAGGAGAGATAAATCCAAAATTGGTCTCCACGTGTTCCCCTTCTTTGGTACTAGGAACAGGCGAGAATAAAATCCTAGGGCCCTTTCTGATACAGGGACTGGCTGAATGGCCCCCATCTGGAGTAACTGAGAAATTTGCTTGTGAGCCTCTTTTCTTTGTGGAGGAGGAACGTCTGGCATGCCTTTGAAAGGGGGCAATGTATGGAAATAAAACCTGTAACCGTGGTGAATGATATTCAGCACCCATCTGTCTCGAGTAATTAAATCCCAATTTTCTTTGAAAAGAGACAGTCTTCCTCCCAAAGGAGCTGCCAGACGAGAATCTACTGGCAGCTGAAATCATTGGGTCTGTTTACGAAAGGACTGACCCCTGCCCTCACCAGAAGTCTGAGCAGGTGAACTCCCTGTTCTAGGCCTAAAAGAACCTTGAGCTCTGCCCCTACCACGTCTAGACCTACCCCTAGACTGGGAATCATAAGCAGGATATGTCCACCCCTTAGAAGGCCAATTTCTACTAAACCGGTGGCTGCACCTGCAAAAATCTTTAACAGTTTGCATAGACTTAGCTTTGTCCTCCATTTTCTTTAAAACTGCTTCCACAGGCGAACCAAACAACACATCAGACTGTAAAGGAGCATCCAAAATCCTTGTCTTAACATGCTCAGCTAAATTCTGATCCCTCAACCAGGCATGCCAAGAACAGAACTAGTGGCAGCCACCCTCGAGGAGGCCTGTACAGCATCAAAACCACATTGCAAAGAATGCTTACCCACTTGTTCAGACACATGAACCAAATCCAGCAACTCTTTACATTCAATACCTTCCGCCAAAGCATCCACCTTAGATTTCAATTGTGAAAGGAGAAAATTTTGATATTTTAGCATATGAAACTGACAATTCAACGCTCTCATGGCTAGAGTGGAAGAAGTATACACTTTCTTTCCCCACCTATCCAAAGCCCTTGCCTCTTTATCAGTGGGAACAGGATTTTTAACCACAGAGGCCTTAACACCTTTAGGCCCCTGAGAAACAGTTTCTGGGTCCGCCCTAGGACTCTTAAACAAATACTTATGAGCTTCGGGCACCCTATAGTACCTATCAGGTTTAACAGGAGCAGGAGGCAAAGAGTCAGGGTTCAGGGAAGCCTCTGCAAAACATCTTCCACCACATTCAACACAGGAGGTATAGCTAAGGGCCTATGCTGGGGTAAAACAAAAATTCCCTAAGCCTTTTCCTGGAATCAGAGTAATCCTGGCCTTCCCATTTAAAGTGCTCCCTCATGGAATGCAGAGTCTCTGAAAATGAGAAATCCTCAGGAGGAGAAGCTGTAGGAGTGGAATCATCCACATCAGAATCAGAATAAGGAGGATACTCCTGCAAATCTTCCAGATGAAGACTCAGAAGCCTCCGAACACTGTTCAAAACTATCAAACTCGGTTCCACCCTAGGCCTCTTATCAGGAGGGGGCATAGAACCTCTAATTATAGTAATCAAATCTTCTGCCATTTTAAGCATATGTTTCTTAGGTACAGAACCGAAATGCTAGGAGAAGCCCCCACTGAAGCTGAACTTGGCCTACCTCTCAAAGAAGTTTTGGCAACAGAAGGAGAGGCTCTAACTACCTTGGGAAGAGAGGGAAGAACAGTTACCTGAGAAGCCCCTCAGCCTGGCCTACCTCCTGAGAAGGCACATCCTGTAACAGTAAAGTTTCTGCCTGAGACTCCATAGAAACTCCTGGCAAAACCTCTGGCTCCACTGAGCCTTCTAAAGAACCGGCGTCCGGGACTGCCGGTTCATCAACCCTAGGCTTCTGTTTTGTCCTTGCGCTTCTTGGGCGGGCGTCGGAGCATCCGGCGGCATTTTATAATTAACGCTTCCCAAACACTAACCTGGCACAGTCTAACCTCCTCTTAATAGTGCGTTTGTTAAACCTAGCACAAGAGCGGCATCCAACAACGTCGTGCTCAGGCCCTAAACAAGGTATACACAAGGTATGGTAATCCCTATGAGGTATCTGTTTCCCACAAGAAATACAGTTATTCACTTTTTCTGACATCCGGTTAAATACTGAGGCAAGAAAAACAAAATGTTCTACCAACTCTGATTCGGTCTGAAACTCCGGTTTCGGAAATATTTCAGAACGCCAACCTGCACTCGCAAAACTGCTTCTGCATCGGACCATGCGGCAAAAAAGACTGAGGATATGACGTCGGTCATGCGCATTAGTACCCTGACGTACTGGCGTCAGTCTAATGCCTCTGGTATTCGGGCCGACTGGACAGCGGACTACCCAATAGTAAGGACTGCAGCAATGTGGAACGAAGAACATCCTAGCATTATAACAGGGTGTGTAAACTTTTGATATCCACTGTACATTATTATGTAGTAAAGACTTTAATTCTTGCCACTGTATATTTCTTAAGTTATAACAAACTTTATTCTTCTAAAAGAAATTAAAACACTTATAAAATTTCTTTATACATAGTCACACTTTCAATCGTGGGTATAAAATTACTCTGCTTAGGGGTAAAAAATCTAAATTTCTACTTTCAGTATCACACACTTTCACAAGTGAAAAAAAATCATCAAAATTATCAATTCCTCAAAAGCTATTATTACTAAGATTTTCTAATTCATTTACATTCATTGACTAATTTTGGCAAAAATGTTTTTTAGACATAACTTACGTACCAATGTATGCACTTCCTTTTCCAATATAGTCCATTTAGGTATGTCAGTAGGAACAAATTTAAGTCCCTTAGATAAAACCATAGTTAAAGTATCAGTTATATCACAAAATCTGATTAATTCATAATCTCTCTTTCACCACAAGAGGTTCAATTTTACCATCAATTAACAAGGGAATGTAAAAACATACCTTATGTGCCCTATTTTCTTTTACATTTGTCCTGGTTGTCAATTCTTTTCATCTGATGAGTAGTTCCGCTTTCCTTTCTGAAAAGGAATACAGGGGTAGGGCTTTGATGTGATCTGGATAGGACATGTTATTTATGACCAGTATTCTTTTAGTGACAACTTTCTGTGGATATTCCAATTGTTGGATGTATCTGGTTAGGTGAATACCAAATGGGGCATTGTACTCAATGACAGGTCTGATGGGCCTTCCAAAAGATGGCTGCACACTGAGTAACGGCTTACTTCTAGCTCTCCCAGTGTGAAAACAGAAACTCAGCAGAGAAAGCCACTGGACTTATTTCTGGGTAAATGTCAGTAACTCGCTAGTAAGTACACTGCCTGGATGCCAGGAAGAAAGAAATACAGAGGACCTGAAAGAAAATCAGCTACAGAATGTGAAGAAATACACTGACTGGGAAGAATACTGCAGCTTTTCAGCAAAAAGCAGTGCAAGCTCCAGACATGTCTTCCAGTAACCTAGAGGAAAGTATAAGACAACTGTACACAGACCTGAGTAAAATAAGCAAAACACTGACTAAGTATATCAACTCTAAAAACAAAAGACTGGAAAAAATGGAAGAAGCTTTAAACAGAAATTCAGATGAGGTAATAAAACTACAAAAATCAGCAGTCAAAATGAAGAAAAGCCTGGCTGAATATGAGACTGCTCAAGAAGAGATGTTTAAAAAAATTGAATTGGAGGACAGAGCACATAGGGAAAACCTCAGATTTTCTGCTGTACCAGAGAAGCTGGAAGTAACAGATTGGATTAATTTTATGAAAGCACAAATATGCAACTGGACTGGTATTCCATAGCAAGAGTTGTTAATGGAAAAAGCAACCTGGTTATGAGTAAGAAACCTAGACCTTCAATAGTAAAGATGCAATCCATCACAATGAGGTGACAAAACTGTGGCAGAAGGGAAAAAGTACTAAAAGTGGGAGACAGCAGAGATTTTGTAGAGAATGATTATTTGTTGTACACTAGTTCAAAGAGGAGTAAATTTATTCCACTATTCAAGGAATGTCGAAAAGCAGGCGTGAGATTCAAACTGCTGTACCCAGCTATCTTCATTCCTGGAGGGGGAAATCCTTTTTTGATGCATTACAAGCTAAGGAGGAAATACAAAAGTTTGTCCAACAAAAAGTGCTCTGTGAAACAGGAGCTACTGCTTCTTGTTCTTCTGGTAATAAAGACCACAGAGAGACTGTGCCAGTGAAATCTTTACCATTGTGTCAACAGAAAATGCTTAAGAGAGGGCAAAAAGCACAAGAGTTAGCTAGAAGAATTGACAGAATGTTGGAAATGAAGCAGACAGGATTTGGGAGATGGAGATGAACAGGAATAAAACCAGTAACTTGGAGTTTGACAAATGTGGGATTACAAAGCAATAATTATATTTGTGAAACATGACAGAACAAGAAAATCTGGAAATATTGGATTTTTTTGGACTTTGTTAAACCTTTAGGGGATTCTAAAGCATATGCCCTACTTCATGTCATTAATGTTCAGAAAAATACTTTGGAGAGGGGAAGAGGAGAAAGAAAGTTAACTGCAAGTAGAACAATTTTTTTTGTTTTTGTTAATGGTAATATTTTTGTACTACATGACTTAAGTGTAATGGGGATCCAAATGTAAAAACAAGAGCACCTTTTTTCTGCCTTCTTCTCTCTTTCCCTTGTTCAGTTTTAAGAAATGTAGGCACTGCAATGTAAAAAATCTGGCCAAAAGAGCATGACAAAAGAAAAGTTGATGTGTTTTTTTTCCTTCTTAGGGGAATGACTGGATTAAGGCTTTTAGCTTCATCTAGTAGCATGTTTTAAGAGAAATAAAGTAAATGAAAAAGAATGCTGAATATTATACAGCTTTTTTTTTTTTTTTTAGCAAATAAATGTATGCTTGGTAGCAACCCCATATCTGGTCCTCATGCCACCATGGAGGCAATATTATAAAGAGAAATGGCTAGGATATAATGTTTTCTGAAAGCATTCAAGTGTTTTACCAGCTGAGAGAGCAATAAAGATAAGACAAAACCAGTTAGCACTTAGTAGAAGCACATGCTGTACCTTGCGTCTTGGCATGGATAACCTTTACTTCAGGTTAATGCAAGTCTAAGTGTGGCTGTCAGTTTAGGACACTTGTTCCTATCAGGAGAGTAAAACTTCAACATTTGAAGATGCATTTAGTTTTGTGTGTTAGTGTTACGTTAATAGGTTATAGGGGGTATTGGTGGTATGTTGTTTTTTTCAGGCTTTCAATAAAAAAAAAATAAGTTATGTACCTACCATAACGTTCCATGTTAGTTGTCCTTCATCTCGCCTTCCTTCTTGCCGGATGGGTTTGGAGCTGATCCTCGGCTCCGACTCGACCACTTTCTATAGCTCGAGAGCTCTTTACTGGCTTGAGGCTACCCCTTATCCCAGAATGCCCAACGTCAGCTACCCAGATCTCGTTCGAGATAGCTCATACTAGACATAATCATAGAAGATAATCCATTATTATTAAACCTGGATATACAGTAAATTGTCATGGTTTGCTTGGGAAGCAACTAAGAACAAAACAAGTTATCCAGTGAAACCACTGAAAAACTCCTCTCAATCCTCGAGGAAGGAGGGAGGGAAGCAAGAAGGAAGGTGAGATGAAGGACAACTAACATGGAACGTTACGGTAGGTGCATAACTTCTTTATGTTACGTTGTCCAATCTTGCCTTCATTCTTGCTGGATGGAACAGCGTGCCTAGCACCTCAATCCTGGGTGGCTCATTGGAACAGACTCTTCAGAACCATGGAACCAAAGGAAGCCCTGCCCTGAGAGACCACATCTACTTTGTAATGAGAAATAAATGTATGAGGATCTGCCCAAGTAGCTGCTGTACAAATTGAATCTATGGGCAATCTAGATTGAAAAGCTACCAAAGTAGCTACTAACCTGGTTGAATGACCTTTGGGTCTTGCTGGAAGATCTTTTTGTTGCAAACGGTAAGTATAGGCAATGGTGTCTGACAACCATTTTGACAAGGTTACTTTAGAAACTGGAAGGCCTTGTTTGTTGTTAGCAAATGAAAGGAACAACTAATCTGATTTTCTCTGCTCTTTAGTTCTATGGAGATAGAGACATAGTTGTCTATGCACTTCCAATTGGTGTAATCTGTATTCTGCCTTGTTGGAATGATTAGGGAAAAAGACAGGAAGTTCAATGGATTGATTCAAATTGTGTTCTGAACAAACTTTAGGTAGAAAAGATGGGTTGGTCCTCAGAGAAAGTCTGTCTTTGTTGAAAAACGGGTATGGAGGGCGAACACATAGGGCATGGAGTTCTGAAACATGTCCGGCAGAAGTAATGGCAACTAGGAAGAGAGTTTTCCAAGAGAGAAATTTCAAAGAACTTGATGCTGCTGGTTCAAAGGGTGCCAGTATCAAGGAGTCCAGAACCAAATTGAGATCCCAAGGTGGAAGGGGCTCTTTCACTGGGGTACTAAGTAGAGATGTTCCTCTCATGAAGGCCTTACAGAGTTTGTGAGACATTAAGCTTGAGTTAAACACTCCAATGTGAAAATTTGAAATGGCAGCTAGTTGTACTCTGATGGCAGCAGCAGCTGCACTAGATCAAAACAGTTCTGCTAAGAAATCCAAAATTTCGCATACAGGAGCTGTAAATGGATCTAAATTCCTGGATTCTGCCCAGTAAGAAGATCTCTTCCATTTGCTAGCATAAACTTTCTTTGTAGTTGTCTTATGGGAGGAAACAATATCACACACTGCTGGGGAAATATTGGGGAGCCTGGCTAAGATTGGAAGGGGAGTAACCAAGCTGTGAGCTTGAAAGATTGGAGGGATTGGTGTAACCCGCCTGATTGATGAATCAAGAGGTCCGGCACTGGGTCCAGAACCCAAGGCTGGGCTAGAAGGTGGGGGTGAATTAACGGAAACCAAATCTGTCAAGGCCAATAGAGGGCAATGAGGATCATCTTGCAACCCAACGATTTTGCTTTCTGAATGACTTTTGGAATTAGGGGGAAGGGGGTGAAATGCATAAAGGAGTCCCTGAGGACAACTGTGGACTAGAATGTCCCTGGATGTCTGACCTGGAGGAGTTACAAAGGAGAAGTAGCTGCTACATTTGTTGTTGAGGGGAGAGGCAAAGAGATTGCAGCAAGGCTGACCCCATTTGTGGAAAATAAGATCCACAATTTCCTGTTTCAGAGACCACTCGTGCGGCATGAGGATAGCCCTGCTGAGCCTTGTCTGCTATTACATTGGATTTCTCAGGGGTATGCACTGCTGTCAGAAAACACTGGGAGGAAATCACCCATTGCCACAGTCTGAGGGCCTCACGGCACAAGGGGTAAGACCTGGTTCCGCCCTGTTTGTTGATGTACCAAACCACTGACATGTTGTCCATCTGTATTGCAATAGTCCCGGCAGGGAGAGAGTCTTGAAGAGCTTGCAACACTAGGAGCACCACTCTCATCTCCAGGACGTTGATGTGCAAGTGGTACTCGTGAGGTTGCCACGTGCCTTGCACTGTCTTCCCTAGATAATGCCCCCCACCCTATCAGGGAAGCGTCCGTGGTCACTGTGGCCACCGGATAGGATTCCATGAAAGGTCTGCCCTGAGTCATGGAGGCCATCCACCAGGAAAGGTGTCTTTTGAAAGATTCCGTAATTAGCATCATGAGAGACATGGGTAATTCCTGGATGATCCATTGTGTGAAAAGAAGCCACTGAAGGATTCTCATGTGAAAGCGTGCTAAGGGAACTAGAAGAATGGCTGCTGCCATGGACCCTAGAGCTTGAAGGACATATTTGACTTGAATTCTTTTGCTCCTCAGGAGAAGTGACACCTGTTGTCGAATAATGGAAACTCTTTTCTGAGGCAATTTTACAATAATTTTTCTTGTGTCTAGCTCTGCTCCTATGTATGTAATAGATTGACAGGGCAACAAGGCAGATTTTTCAAAGTTTCTTGTGATGCCTAGTTGAGCACAGGTTGTGATGGTGTAATCTCGTGTCTCTATAAGTTGTTGCCTGATAGTAGCAGTGAGGAGCCAGTCGTCTAGATAAGGAAACACCTGGAATCCTAGACGTCTCAGGTGAGCCGTAACTACTGCCATGCATTTGGTGAACACCCTGGGGGCTGTGGTGAGACCAAAGGGCAGAACTCTGAATTGGTAATGACTGGCCCCTAGCCAGAAGCGTAGAAATCTCCTGGAGTGTCTGTCCATTTTTATATGATAGTATGCGTCCTGAAGATCTATGGAGCACATCCAATTGCCCTGACCCAGAAAGGGGAGAATGAACTGCAGGGTTACCATCTAGAACTTTTGTTTTTGTATGGATTTGTTTAATCTGCTGAGATCCAGAATTGGTCACCAGTCCCCTGCCTTTTTGGGCACTAAAAAGAATCTTGAGTAAGTTCCAGATCCTACTTGGTCTGCGAGGACTTCCTGGATGGCTCTTTTTTCTAGCAGTCTTGAAACTTCTGTGACTGCCTGATACCTTAGATTGGGTGGAACATCTGGGATGGATTTTTTTAAATAAGAGGGGGTTGATGGAAGGGAATTTTGTAACCTCCAGATATAATGGATAGATATGATGGCTCAAAAGCATTTTTGCAAGGGCCTGTGATTTCAGCAACCTACTGACCACTCTCTCCACGTCCTGATCCAATAAACTTGAGGATTAAGAGGAGTGGGAAGATGAGCGATGACTGGCTTTGCTCTAAAGTGAGGGTGATTGTGGCACCGAGCGAATCTGCTCCAATGAAGGAGACCTGGCTCGTTTGTGGCTCTAACAGTTGGAGCCAATGGCGGAGTAGTCTTGTCTGTGCTAGAGGGCACCAACACCCTTGGTCTGTTAAGCTCACAGGTCAGTTCCGAACATGGAGCTGGCAGCTAGACTGACTTCAAAGATTTCATTGGCTGAGATGCTTTAGCCAGAGAATCCTGTTTCAACAATCCATGGAGGATTAGCTTGCTTTTCTGCTCCTGCAGGACCCTTGGACTAAAGGTATAACAAATAGAGCAAGAGTCCTGCAGGTGCAGAGCCCCCAAGCAGTACACACAACTAGTGTTCCCATCTGTTAGAGACATCTTCTGATAGCATAAGTCACACATTTTAAATCCTGAGGTTTTAACTTCCTTGGACAACTTGAGAAGTACCACAAAAAACACACTACAATAATAATAAAAAATTATATTAATAAAAAACCTTAAAGGAGAGCCTCTAACTTAAATGGCTGTCCTTAAAGGGGGGGGGGGACTCTTTAACTTAAACAAGTTCAGGGAACAACAGAAGGCCTAGTGACTAAGAGGTGACAGCCAACACAGCACAAAAAACACAACAAAGGACAAGATAAGTTGTTTATGGCTAAATAAACTTACAAACTACTATAACAGACTAAAAATATAAACATTTTTCAAGTAAATTATTTAACTTTAAATAGAGAAAAAAAGTTATACTAAGCCTGAGCCAGTATTGACACAAACTCGCAGCTAAAGCGGCAAACGAGATCTGGGTAGCTGACGCTGGGCATTCTGGGATAAGGGGTAGCCTCGAGCCAGTAAAGAGCTCTCGAGCTATAGAAAGTGGCCGAGTTGGAGCAGAGGATCGGCTCTGAACATATCCAGCAAAAACGAAGGCGAGACTGGACAACTTAACATCAAAAAGTTTTGTAAGATGTGACATAGGCTCAAATGGATGCGATAAGAAACAACTGTATAAAAGATCAACCTGACAAACAGTATATGCGTGTAACACAAAAGCTGGTAGACATTTAACAAAAAACTGCTACACATAAAAGGGGGGAATAATAACTTTAACACAATGATGCTTTCTGTAATGTCTTTAAATGTCAAAGGTCTCACAGATAAATACTAAAAAGAAAGAGTAGTGAACTATATTAAACAATACAGAGTGCAAATAGCTATGCTACAGGAGATACAGTTGGAAAGAGGTTAACATGTGAATTTGATAAAGAAAGGTTTTTAGAATGGTTATTCAGAGGAATACATGGGACAAAGGAAAACAGGAGGAATAATATTAATTGCAAGAGGAGCTCCAATAGTGACAGAAGAGCATAAAAAAGATAACAATGGTAGATTTGTAGTACTAAGGGGCTACTGGCAAGGAAAGAGGATTACACTGGCATGTATTTGTATTCCACCTAAAACTACTATAATGGAGCTTAAGAAAAATCTTGAAGAAATAATCAGCATTCAGCAAGAAATATTACTTATAGGTGGGGACTGGAACTTGATTTGCAGCAGTTTAGATGTGCCTGGGGGTCCAAAGAAGAGAATATGAAAGAGGAAGGTAGATTTTTGAAGAAATTTATGAGGGTATTTGACATGGAAGATGTGAAATTACTACTAGGAGTTCGGAGCAAATTTACATATTATTCCTCAAGATACAAAAACTGGGCTAAGCTAGACAGAACTTACATTTCATAGAAACGTGCATTTAATTGAAAGTCTTGATATCTACCCAATAACTATTTCAGATCATGAGTCAATGATAACTAAAATAAAAACAAAAGGTAATGAAATAGAAATGAGACACTAGCGCTTTCTGACCTACCTTTTGAAAAGAGGGAATTTAAGGAATGGGTAAGTACAAATTATTCAGCAGCTATTAGAGAAGATAGACATTTTTTCTGAACAAATAGATAGTGAGTTGGATAAAATTAAACTGCAGTTTAAAAATACGGTGGAAATAAAAGAAAGGGAAATATGGTTAAGAATTAACACAAATTATTGAGAGGGACTGACAAATGTTAAAGAGAGAGAATCTCAGAGAACAAAAAGAGGAGCAACTGCAGAATGCTAAACAGAAAATAACAGATTACCTCAACAATATGAATGAGTTTAGAAAGATTCCAGTTAAGCAACTGTTTTTGATAATAATTCTAGAGCACAAAAACTTTTAGCACAACTCAGGCAACAGAAAGTAGAAAGGGCGGTCACCAAGTTTAGGGAGCCTATAACAAAAGAAGGTAACAAAAAATCCTGTAGAATTATTAGAAATATTTCGGAAATTCTATTAAAGTCTGTATAAAGCAGAGAAATATGGAAATCAAGAAAAGGTACAAATAGAAATGTTTATGGAAGAATCAAATATGATAGGGTTAGAGGTAGATGAGTCTCAATTACTAACAGTTAGGATAGGTGGAAATGAAATAACAATGGTGATGTATAACCAATCCACAGGAAAGTCCCCAGGAATAGATGGTATTCCTGTGGAAGTTTGGAAGCTAGGAGGGAAAAAAACTAATAAAGATCTAGAAGGTTTTGTTTAATAGTATTTTAAGAGGAGGAGAAGTACTAACATCCTGGAAGAAATCGATGATAACTGTAATACCTAAAGTGGGTAAAGACTCATCAGATCCAGCTTCATATAGGCCCATTTCACTACTAAGCCATTATTACAACGTGTTTATGTCTGTAATGGCAAAAAGAATGGTAAAAGTGATGCCAAAATTGATAGATATGGATCAATGTGGTTTTGTGAAAGGGAGGCAAACATTTGACAACATTAACACAGCACTGATGATCCAGAGGGAAGCAGAATGTAACAAAATACCACTGTTGTTGTTGGGTCTTAAGGCATAGAAACCATTTTACAGAGTAAGTTTGGACTTAGGGCAATGGAAGCATTTGCATTCACTGATAAAATTATAAGGTTGATTAGGAGGATATACGAGGGATCAGAGGTGAAAATTAAAGTGGGTAGGTTGCACTCTGATAATTTTTGCTTGAGCAGAAGAACCAAGCAGGGGTATCCTCTTTCCCCTTTTTATTTGCATTATATTTAGAACCACTGGCAGAGGAAATAAGGGACTCAGAAATTCAAGGATATAACTGGCACGGTAATCAAGAAGAGCGGTCTTAATTTGTAGATGAAATTATTTTACACCTGATAAAACCAGAAAAGGACATTTCAGTGTTGTGGAACATTTTAAGACAATTTCAAATTCTTTTCTGTTTACAAAATTAATGAAGCTAAACCAAAGGCAATAGTGGCAAATCATGTACCCGCACATGAATTGGTTCAGCAATATCCATATATATGGGGGCATGGTAAAATGAAGTACTTAGGAGTATGGATTAAAAATGATTCCAGTGTGGCAGCTAAGGGTATGTGAGAAGAGACTAAACAGAAAATAATACAAAAACTGAGAAACTGGAAGCTCTGTTGTATGTTTGTGGATAGTAATGTTTTTAGTCCCTTTAGTCCTATACACAGGTCAGTCATATTTTAACCAGAGGAGAAGTTGTGGCCAGCAATTAAAGAGCTGAAGGATTTTATATGGGAAGGGAAGATGGCAAGTGGGATAAGCTGATTCTTGCAACAGAACAAGGTGTATTGGGATTACCCGATTTGAAGGGGTACTTTAGAGCTACACCATTAAGGTTCCTATACATAGCACAAGCAGAAACCTATAATTCAAAGTGGAAGGGGATGATGATAAAACAGGAGAGCAGCTCAAAAGCAAGGAGAGACTGTGATTTTGAATGCAGATCTTTAAGGAGAACAACAAATAATCACACAGAATATTATATTCATAAAATAGCAGAAAGTATTTTAAGAACCAAGCCAACATTGGAATGGAGAAAGGAAATTCTGCCAATAAGGATAACTTCAATCAGGTATACAGACAATAGACAAGAGGGGCTTGAATTTTTGGAGAAAACTGGGAAAGAAACCAAGGTATTGGGAACAAATAAGTAGACAGGGAAAGGTAATAGAATTGGAAGACGCGAAGAAATTATTTGGACTGTGGGTTAGAGATTGCCTTCCCTACCAAGGACTAATATCAGAGTATGGGCAAAGAGAAAGAAAAAGGAGGGCTAATCCTAATCGAAAGACTAGCACTGGAAGAGTTTTAGTAGAATCTAGAACAGAAGCTGCTGTTAAAAGGAATAATTAGTAGAGCATACAAAATACTGCATGATAACTATAAGAATCAATCAGAAGAGGTTAGAAAGGATTGGGAAAAGAGATTGGTTAAGCAATTCACAAAGAAACAATGGGGGAGATATATGTATGTCTCCAAAATATGCAAAAAATCCAGAAGATTTAGAATTTTTTGCTTGGAAATGTTTACATAGGTATTTTTATACCCCATGTAGACTGCAGAGAAGTTTTCCTCAGGTAAACAGCAAATGGTGGGTGTGTGATGGGGAATAAAGAGGTAATTGGGAACATATTTTTCTGGCAGTGTAATGAGTTGGCAGACTTTACAGATTTCCTGCCATCTACTCTATCAGAGAAACTGGGTGAGCAAATTACATAGGATAAAATGGGAACTGTGGGAACAATAAATACAGAGAGGAAAGAAAGAAAGCAGGATTTGAATGAGCTATGTAATGTTTGACTGACAATGACTGCGTAGATTATAAGTAATGTATAATGTTTGCAACCAAAATGATGTCAGTATGGTTTGTGATGTAGAATGCTTATAACTAAGATTATGTCAATATGGTTTGTTTTCATTTATATAAATGTATGATTGCCTACGTCATAAGTGATAACTTAATAAAGATGTTTCTTGTTTAAAAAAAGTGATAGGTCTGATGAGTGCTGAATACAGTAAAACAATGGCCTCTCTGGAACTGAATGCCATACCTTTGTTTAAACGCTGCACAACATACAATGATTTCTTCACTACTGTAGACGTGATGGCCAAAGGCTACATTACTGTGTGTGTCCCCAAATCCATGAATATTGGGTCTACCCTTAGGGGTGTGTTGCCAATATGGTAGTTACCAAGGATGACTGACTTTCTGAAGGATACAGTTATGCAATTCTTGACATTTAGCTTTAGTTCATGGCTCTGAAACCAGTAACTTGTCTGTGTCAGCCCTTCTTGGAGAATATCAGTGTAGGTTGGGGATTCCATGACTACTCCTAATTAACAAACATCTGCAAATTTTGTCAGCCAGAGGACCTTGATGTTGGCCTTGACTTCAGAGACGTGGATACCAAAAATGAGGTCTCCCAGAACAAATCCCTGAGAGACCTTGCTGACTGGCCTCTTTGTAGAAGTATACCCCCACATTTCTAATTTTATTCTAATTTTCCAGGTACTCCTTGAGAACTAGCTGGCTATGCATCAGGTGGCAAAGTTTATACTGAACCTCAAGTTTTTCAACAATGTCCAGGTGTGGTACTGTGTCAAATGCCTTGGCTAGGTCAAGGTAGGCAGTATGAACTGTTTTTCCCTTGTCTATTACTTTGGTGACCTTCTCAAAGAAGTCCACCAAGTTGAGATGGTAACCAAACTGGGTTGGGTTCAGTATCTGAAGGTTTCCTGTCACTGTTGATCATTTCCATAATAATTCTTTCCATGGTTTGTATATAAGCCTAGTGAGACTTATGTGTGTGCAGCTTCTGGGCTCTGTAGATCGTCTGTCTTTGTGTAAAGGCATTATCGTTGCCATTCTTCATTCATGACGCATGAAGCCTGTTTGGAGCCTATGGATAAATAATGATTCCAGAGGGCATGACAGGTAGTATTTCATACTAGGCAACCTGAGATACTCAGGGCCCTTCAATGCAATGTTCTTGGCTTTAGAAAGAGCATTCAGAACCTGTTCCCTAGTGACAGCAGGGAGAGTTATATTTGATGGTATTTCCTCAGGGAAGGCTAGGGGTGGAGAGGGGTAAAATTAGAGCTGAATTTGTCTGTAAGTAGTTTGCTATATTTTCTAGCTTAGTGTAGGTGATTCCAATAAAAATTAGCTCTGTACACAGACCTAGCTAAAGAATGCCTTGTGGTTGTCCTTGGCTTGGAAGGCTTGATTTACCCCATGTTTGGCTTTGGTAGACTTTGTCTTCTGAGTTGCTTGTTTAGTTTGATGAGAGAGCTTTTATCCTGCTGGGTACTACACCTCCTAATATTTGCCATGATTTCCTTCCTTCTGTTATACAGCCTATTGATGTTCAGATTCCACCAGGGTGGCTTGTTTTTTTTTAGTAAGTTTTGTACTTACTCCTAGTGGGTACAGCTGCCTCTATGCAGCCATCAGCATTATCTGTATAGGGTTTCTCTGAACAGTTCCACATAAGCAGCAATGCTCTTGTGGTTTTGGAGGGAGGGGTCTCAAAATTTTTCCAGGAAGGGTTTGCTTGCTGTTCCCAGTTTGGATGACTGAATTAAATAATAGTGGGTGATCTACCTAGTCAAAGGATTTAGTGAGGCTGATGAATATGGACCCAATTAGGCTCTCTCTCTTTGTCCATGTTTAGTAGAATGGCATTAGTTATTCATTTCTTGTGAAAGTAAGAAGGGACAACCTGTCTCAAAGTATTTCCAAATGGTTGACTTAGACTATTACCTTTTACTAGTCCAACAACAAGAAAACTATTCCAGGCAGGGTCAAGGCTCACTCTGTCTGGGCCTTAGCTTCATCATGGGTTTTTGAAAAAGGTTGGACTCTAGAATTATTCTAGAAGCAGCAACTTGGTTCTTCTCGGCATATTTCTACAAAGCACTACAAACTAGATTCCTTCTACAGATCTAGGACAGGCTTCGCTAGGACCATTTTCCAGAGGTACCTCTTCCACCTCACACAGTTGTTCTAAGCTGAGTTAATTTACCCATATATCTTTGAAGCTAGCCAGCTGTTATATCCTATGCAGGATATAACCCATACAGCTTAGGCCACCGCAGCACTGATCATTTTAAAGAACATTGACTAGAATTATCTGCATTTTTTTGATGGGGTGGTTCCAAGTCCCTGTCTCTTTTTCTGTTTCTCTTTTTTCCTTTCTGGGCTCATCCAGTGACTAATCAGGAGGAAGAACCCTTTGAGGATCAGATGGTTCTTTCTGTTGGCCAAGAAAAGTGGGCCAAGGGCCCTATGTATTGAACAATCCACTGAGAGGTATTCTGACCCGAGGCATACCATACAGAGATTGTGGGTGTCCTGGGGGAGGGGGATTTTATGGACATATTTCCTAAAGCTCTTTTTGGGCTTGTCAGTTATTTCCAATAGAAATAGAAAAGCAGCATTATAAACACACACACACTCTCCGACTTCAAAGTAATCATGCACTATAGAGCATTAACTAAGAGAAACTGCACTTAAGTATCTGTCTACAAATGAAACGACTGCTCTTAAGTATCTTTCTATGTAACTCTCTAAATATAATATTAACTAAGATATACATTACAGAAATCATTATTAAGCCTCCCACCTATACAACAGGAGAAAGCCAAAAAAAAGTAGAATATATACACTAAGTAGTAACAGGAAGAAAGGAGCTCTGCATAGCTGAAAACGTCAAAGGTTAATACACGAGTTTTGCAAAAATTAGAAAAAAATAAAAGTAGAGCACTCAGCTTAAACCAATATATGTCTACATACTGATGACGGCAAATGAGATCTGAGGACAGTTGCAATATAGGGGATTATGGGAGGTAAAATTCTTAAAGGCGCACTAGCAATGCAGGATCTGATGAGAAGTGGTTTGATGACCCAGCAGTCAAATGAAACAGATCATATGAACTGGATGAATAGGATCAATACTTTTAGATTGCTAACTAATGTATCAAGACCTCTAAAATGGGGAGGGGTTTAAATACTGCCTCAGATGCAATATTCATTTCACTGTCATAGTCTGACATTGTGCTTTACACCTGGCTTCCATTAATGGTGGGTGTATGACATCTGCTCAGGTTGTGGAATAAAGCACAGGTCAAGCATATCTCTCTACTAAGTTTTCATTATTTGAGAAATAAAAGAAATGTTATATATGTGTGCATACATATGTGTGCATATATGTATAAATAATAAGTACACATACATATACATGCACACACACACACACACACACACACACACACACACACACACACACACCAGTACACAGAGAAACATTTTTGTGACTGCTACTTTTGCTTCAGCAAAACTTCACGTGTTGAGGAAGACAGTATAGTGCAGTCAATTTCAGCAATGAGTTGCACTCACTGCCATTCTTCCTCAGTGGATTTATGTGCATTTCTACCTACATATTCTGTTAATTTTTAAGACGTCTCAGAAGAGAACTGAATTATGGGCTTTTAACAACGGTACCAAATACAGGGTTTCACATGCACTTCAGTAGGACAGTCGACATGCTGTGCTATATGCAGTTATCATTAGGACGAGGTATGACATTTGCTCAGAATGGGGAAGCAGCACATGTTCGGAATATACCTTTACTGAATTGCCAATACAACAAAAGTAAAACAAATACATTTTTGCTGATTAGGAATTTTTTTTACCACAGGATTTATGATCGCATCCATCCCAAATTTAGACTTATGCAGTGAAGTTCATCATGAAGAAAGATATGCAAGTGTTTTTAAACCTGGAATCATCAACAAAGAGTATTCTGCATCTGAGAGTCATGACATGTTACTCCATAAAATCTGGTAAACTACATCAAATGGCGTCAGAGATATAGTCCTTCATTGCTAGGCACTATAATCAATCTGGCATTTTTTTTTTGCCATTTCATTTATAACAACCAAACACATTTGCCATTCCTCTACGCTAACAGTTGATGGTTTATCTGAATTATGCTATTAGTATGTCCATATGGAACCATAACTAAAACTGATATCCTTTTCTCAGAAAAAAGTGGTACTTCCTACATCTGAAATGTTACAGCAAAATAATATAATTTCTTCTAACTGGCATTCATCTGTTTAAGATTGTGCTGTCTTGTTTTCTGCAACAGCTACAAATTCATACAATGAGACATATAAAGCTAACCATCTAGGTGTCTTGGTCTTAAATTTTATTGGGATATCATGATATATTTCACAGCTATTGCCATTTGTAGCTACGGTCAAATTCAGGCCAGAATGACTATCTTAAGTTAACCTGCAGCATTTGCAAAACAGTCATCTGAAAACTGAAATGTAACCATCAGATATATCAAAGCAATAGATACAAAAGCTAACAAAACATACATACACACACAAAGTTGCTATGACCTCAGATCTAAAAAGAATATGTATTTCTGTACTGTGATGTTTTATTAATTTTTTACATATAGATGTGCAAATGAAAATACTCTTTTTATTGGTTTGTCATACAATAAATGTGAGATTATTTTCCCATTACAATTCAAAATAACAGAAAAGTCTAAGAGCATTTTACAGTTACTTACGACAGTAACATTGTCTGAAATGCTTATAAGAAAATGTCAAACCATTTTTGAGAGACATGAACTTATATAGGTTGCAAAAGTAGCCAAAAATAGTTGGTAGTTTGGGGAATAGCTCCCTAGAAAATGGTCAGTAGTACAAGGGAAAACATACTAAACATACCATTATAAAAAGCACAAGAAAACAATGTTTTGAGAAATATAAAATATTCAGGAAGAAAAGAACTACTGTGCCACACATAAATGAATCTCAGCTACAAAACTCTGCAGTGAAAAAAGTATAGTAAACAAAGATTTCTTTAATGGACCAAAAACAATAAACATGAGCAAAATAATACCATACTTTTATTTTCTGTAGAATTTTTGTGTAACACTTACTTCCAACTCTTACCTTAACCAGACAAGTAAAAACAAACCTAAACACAAGGAAAATGTAAATGCAAAAAGTAGGTATCCTTAACTGAATGAAAGGTTTATAAATAAAACAATACAAAGGCACACAAACTGTCCATTACAAAATACATTTATTTATTTGACTTTGTTCCATTAACCAGGCAGGCATGGACCTTTTTCTTTCTTTCCTTTTTTTTAAACAATAAACATCTTCAATAAATTATCACTTATGACATCGGCAAAATCCATGGACCTTTTTCAGTCATGACCTAAGCCAAAATGTAACAGTGCCTTAACATAAGGTAATACAACAATATTTCCAACAAAGTAAAAACAAGCATGCCATAAGTAATTAACAGCTTATTTATACACAAATGCACATTTGTAGCACACATACACAGCATACATGCAGTTTCTTAAACTGTCTTAATTGTAGCATGCATCCTAACACCTAACTAAGGAATTCAGTACTTAGCGATAGCAGATTACAACATTGAAACAAAGCATGTATAGTGCTACCAGTAACTGCAGTACTACAAATGGGAATCTACTCTTGACAGTCAAAATGTGTGATTCTTCCCTGACATATTCTAGGTAGGTGCTAGGCTATCGGCCCTAGGGCCCATACAAGCCTATCCAAAAAATGTACCCTGGCTTTCGCCACCCAAGAATATTATTTTCCTGTGCCCCTGTCGAGCAGAGCCACAGAAGTGATCCCCGGGGTGAATTTCCCATTTCCCATCCAATCATCAAGATTTTTCTTGAAGACTGCTAATGAGGAGCTCTGTTTGACATAGATAGGTAGTCTGTTCCAGAGTATGGGAAGTCTCTGGGACAGGAAACTATCCCTCCAGCATGTTCTGTTTATTGTGGTGACAAGGTTTAGGTCCCTAGAGCATGTAGCTTGGAGGGACTGGGATTTCTTTAAGTGGAGCATGTCCAACAGCTCTGGGTTTGACATAGCTTTGTATGTTAGGCAGAGATCGCCCCTGAGTAGGCGATATGCGATGGAGTAAAGCTGCAGTTTTTTGAGACAGTCTGCATAGGGCATCTGTTTGAGGCCAGTAATCCTCTTTGTGAGGTATTTCTGTGGTCTTTCCAGTTGTTCTAGATGTCTTGTGAGGTACATAACAAAAGGGGCATTGTACTCTATAATGGGTCTAATGAGTGATGAGTAGAGGGGAACAATGACCTCTGTTTTGCTGGATGAGAATCCTTTTGTGATGAGATGAGCCACGTAGAAGGATTTCCTGACCACTGTGGCGATGTGATTATAAAAGGAGAGACTACTGTCCACCTGTGTCCCAAGGTCTCATCAGATATTCGGCATTAAGTAGACTACCAGCTATGTGGTAGTTCATGGGTACAGAGTTTTTACCAAAGGGGATGACAATACACTTTTTGGCATTGAGCTTCAGGCCATGGCTTTGACACCAGGTATCTGTCTCAGTGAGGCCCTTTTGTAGTTTGTCCACATCGTTAGGAGTTTTGATTATGGCTCCTAGTCTGCAGTCATCTGCAAACTTTGTTAGCCACAGACCTTCTGTGTTGGCCTGCACTTCAGAGAAGTAGATACCAAACAGGAGAGTACCTAGGACTGAACCCTGTGGTACTCCACTTATCACTGGTCTGATGTCAGATTTGGAATCCGCTACTTTCACAGTGTGGGTTCTGTCCGTGAGCTAGTTGGCAACCCATCTTGCGACATAGGGATTTATACCTAGTTTAGTGAGCTTATCTATAATTCCAGAGTGGGGGATGGTGTCGAAAGCCTTGGCGAGATCTAGATAAGCTGTGTGAACCATTTTACTCTCATCTATGGCTTTGGTGACTGCTTCAAATAAGTCAATCAGGTTTAGGAGACATGATCTGCCTTTTACAAATCCAAACTGGGTAGGGTCCACAGTTTGGGGATTACCAATGTCTTTGTTTATGACTTCCACGATGATACACATTAATCCTGAAAATATGGTATTCTTTTTGAGTTTTTTGAAGTCATTAAGTAGTGAGTTTCAAGCTACAGGCATTAACTTAGGAGGTTTATGCAGAACAGAAGCTTTGACACTGGTTAAGCTAACAAAGTAAACAGTCATACAAGACTGGAGATTGCAGGGCAGCAGAGGATGGTGACTGAAATATAAATTGAAAGACTGTGAATTCAGAAGGATGATTGTGGCAATAACAGGAAGTCAACTGTTATACTCTACTGTTATGCAGTGGTGTTCCCTAGTTAGATAAGGCAATGAAGCAACACATTTTATTGATTGCATTTTGAAGGGCACTTATGTTTTGGTTAGAGTTAAATGTTACAAATAGGAGACAGTACTTCAGTCTTGGCATTAATAAATACATACCTATGGCTCTCTTTGCTTTTACGAGCAGAAAGGCACCTCTGAGTTGGTGGAGAACTTGGCTTGCTATCTATTCAGTGTATGGAGTACATGTTAATTGCTGGTCTAATACAAGGCCAAGGTACTCCTACTGAGTGTACACTATTTCTCAATGGATCTTTTACTGACATGACAGTGTTTGTTGAAAGTGGTTGGTGGATGCCAAAGAGCATCACAGTAGATTTGCTACTGTTAATCACTAAACCTTTGCCTTCAGCCAATTTCTGATGTGGTTAGAGTCCTTCTGAAGTATGGCTCGAGTTAAAGATAACATTATCTTCACCAAATAGTATGTAACTGACAGAGGGGAGGTCAAGCAGCAGGTAACTTATGAATATACTGGTAACAGAAGGGTTTCAAACACAGATCCCCATGGTACTCCAGCACTACGAACACCACTGTCAGAAGCAATGTCTCCTTGCACAAATGTAAAAGTTCTTGCTGGGAATAAAAGTGTCATAGTGCCAAAATCCAAGTCTGAATGGTTGCTAAAAGCAAAGTATAGTTAGCAGTTCTGAATGCTCTACTATGGTCAATGAAAAAAGTCAATTGATAGTAAACCTTTTTCTGTTTAATCATATATCTGGTTTGTAACTGCATAAAGTCCTGTATAACTATTATAACTGGGTCTAAAGTTATGATACTTGTTGAAGAGATAATATTCTCATCTATGCTTTATGAATTGATTATAAAATACTCTGCCAAAGATCTTTGTCACAGGACAAACTATGGTTACAGGTCTGTAGTCAGTGGTAGAAATTGCCTGCTTCATCTTTGGGAATAGCTTTATAATCGTGTATTTACACCTGTAGTAGACACTTTTTTGTGGTAAGAATGATGCATTGTGGACAAGGAGTTTCACCTATGTCTGGGCTATATATAATCTGGTGCAAAGAAAATAATGGAACACATTGTATCAAAGTATTACAGTGAATTAAATACATAAAATTTGAAGTCAAAACTCAATACAGTATCACAAGTTATTTATCCCTAAGATTTATTAGTAAAATATCTCAAAGTAACCCTCCCAGTAATAGAAATATGTACTTTAAAACAGTCCCTAATAACATCTGAAAAAGAGCCATACAAATAAGGAAAGAATTACAATATGTAACAGACCCCAACCCACTAATAATATTAACGTATAATATCCAAAAAAGTGGAAAGCAGTTTCTCCATAAACAGTAACAAGACTAAGGAAAATATAGACAGACTACCACTTAACTTTAAAGAGTTAACATACACTGGTAATCCCCGAATCTTCTGGGATTAAAACAACCCAGAACAAAAAAGTATGTAACCAACAAATGAATACAGCAGAAGACACATATAAATAAAAGGATACAAATTATAGCTACCCACATGCTTTTGTCTTGGAGCAGAGGATTAAGGTTATGATGTGTTAACAAGCTACTTCTTGTGGTAAAGGATTTAATTCATTCAGCCTTCATTTGCCTGCTGTATAACACTGAATAAGTCACTTCACCAGACAGTGATTTGGGCAACCGGAAGTTTGGGCTAAGCTCATTAATGGTCTCCCAAACTGCATGCCTAGTAACTACTTATGAACAGTTGCAAAAGCTCTTTTCTGCCATCCAAAAAAGCATTAAAAAAAACTAGAATACATGGCAACCTACAGAAATACTAGGAAAAAATATTACTAGCAGTATCCAAAAAGACTACCAGACAGATACACAAATCACAGTATGAGAGCTACCAATGTAACACTTAAATGCAGACATCCTCACAAACTAAGAATGTTAAAAAGCATAAGTGGTATTCAAAATTATAATATGTCATTATCAAACTATTACAAAACTAATGCAATGTAATTCAAAACCTACCTATAAATCATAAAGAAAAACGCTATACAATGCAGCATACAAACATGTAACATTGTAATCTTCCCTACTTTTTCTAAATGCAAATCTCAAAAATTTAAAGGTATGGAAAACCAGCACACTTGCACAACAAAGAAACAACATTTAATCAGAGAAAATACTGTGCCAGAAACACCATATAAAATGAGATACGGTTCAAAAACTATGGAATCTCAAAAACTATGGAATCTCACAACTTAACCAACATTTACCACACTCAACCAATTAACAATTCAACTTTTCAGACCAGGCAGCTTTTGCCAATTACAGAAATCACGGCCATGATAACAAATGCATTACATATATTAGTAAACCATGGAACAATGTATACCCAAACAATTTTTCCACAGACTCAGTAAAATAAAACTAACACAGATTTTCTCTCAAACATAAAATAGTATATAAAATGAAAAAAAAAATCTACAAGAAGAACTAGAAAATAAATGTAAATGCAGCAGACTTTAGGAAACTACAAACACTGCTGGCATAGAATATATGCAGTGAAAAGTGAATCACGGGGGGTGGGGGGTGCAGGGCGGAGCCTAGATGGCCAACTGGGAGCAGTGAATTTTGAGAGCTCCATAAACTAGTATAATATAGAAACATTTTATTATTTTCAAGTTTAAAATATCAGAAATCTATAGATAAAGTACTAAACTACATAAATATCAATTTTGGTGAAGATATACAAAAATTTTTATGTCAAGTAACTTGGACATACATATTGAGTCACGGAATATGAACAACTCGGGGTAATTCTCAGCCAGATGCTGCTTTGAAAAAAGAACTGCAATTGATGACATCTACCTTACAGGAACTATCTTTGAAGATGGATGGCTTTAAAAATGACTTAGAAAACCTCAAATTAAATTCTCAAAAATACAGTGATACTCTTAAGGAACTATTACAGCAACACCATACAAACATAACAAATATAGAGACTTCTCTAAATGACATTAAAGGGAGACTCAAAGAGGAAGAATTCCAAAAAGAATTTCTGCTTAAACAGAATACAGGCTGCTTAACAAAATAGATGATTTAGACAACAGGGAAAGGTGAAACAACATAAGGATCTTTGGTCTGCCTGAAAACACTGAAGGAGAAGAAATTATTTCATTCTTAACAACCTGGATTCCTGAAGTTTTAGACTTGAAAGAGGGACTTTCATTTGAAATTGAAAGGGCGCATAGACCACTGAGGAAACCTGCTTCTAACTCAATAAATACTCAACCTAGATCCATAGTTATAAAATTTCTTTCATTTCTGGACAAGGAACTAATATTAAAATCTGCTTGGAGAAAAATCACCCTTAAAATACAATCAAAGCCTGATAAGGTTTGACAATGATTATTGATTAATGATTCTTCCAGAATACTAGAACAAAGGAAAAAAGTCTGGCCAATAATAAAACTGTTGAAATAAAACAACATTAAAGCACAGCTGGCCTTTCCAGCCAAGATAAAATACTTTTTGCCAATGAAATGAGAACCTTTAATGACTTAGAAGAAGCTACTATATTCATCAAAAACAACAACATTGTGTCTATCCCACAAGAAATGGAATGGATGGCCCCTACAATTAAAAGAATAAAAAACAAATCTTTGGACTGATGCTAGAAAGAAGAAACAAAAAACTGATTCCAAGATAGCTGTCCCAAAAAAATAACTATTACAACTACATCTCTCAAAGTATCAACTGATATGGTACATTACTTGTCATCTGTTTTTATTTAAAAAAAAAGAGGGTTTCTTAAACAACTGAGAAACAGTAATGATTTATTCAGAATGTTCAGAGTCCAATAATTCTTCACAAACAAAGGTAGAGCAAGACGGGTTGCTATTTACATTATATACAAGCCAAACAAAGCAACATATGATACAAACATAGAAGTTTTTATTCCCCTACTTGAACTCAATGAATACTTAACTGGTTCATTTTTAATTGATTTTACTTACAATAATTTAAGTAATTAACTAATTCAACAAGGTACCATTCATCAAAGTTCAGACTCAAATGTAACAAACTAACATCATATAATAGAAGTAACAGTAGAGTGTGTGAAGATTAGGTGAAGATAGATGAAGGCTGCCAGCCTAGCCAGATATCTGGCTAGGCTCGCAGCCTTCATCTATCTTCACCCAATCTTCACATATCTCCCCCCCTGGAGAACTCAAGCTAGTTTTTCAAGTGACCCTTGAGAAATGCTGCTTGAGAGAGTTAGGTCTGAGTATACCTTATCCCATTCCCTGTCTTGAGAGTCCATCTGCACTGGCATTGCTAACCCCACTGCGGTGCTGCACTGACATATATGCTTGCAACCCTAGGTTCCATCTTAGCAACTTGGCATTTTGCTGGCTGGCTGGCTCTGTTTAACCATGTTAGGGGGTTGTGATCTGTCATAACAGTGAATTTCCTTCCATAGAGACAAGGCTGAATTTTCTGCAGTGCCCACACTATGGCTAGACATTCCTTTTCTACAGCTGCATAGCATTCGTCCCTGGGTTGGAGCCTACGACTGAGATAAACCACTGGGTGCTCTTCCCCCTCTGAAGAAATCTGGCTAAGTACAGTCCCCACCCCATGGTTCAAAGGATCCAACTGCACAACAAATTCTTTGCTGTAATCTGCACTGGCTAATGCAGGGGGTCCTCCCAAAGCTTCTTTAAGCCTCTGGAATGCCTGCTCACATGCTGGGGTCCACACTACCTTATCTGGCCTGTTCGTCCTTGTCAGGTCTGTGAGAGGAGCAGCTATGGTACTATAACTGCATACGAACTTTCTGTAGTACCCTGCTGTCCCTAAAAATGCCCTCACCTGCTTTTAGTAACAGGTGCAGGCCATGCCTGAATGGCTTCCACTTTGGCAGGTTCTGGCCTTATCTTACCACTCCCCACTCTATGTCCTAGGTAGGAGCCCTCTGCCATACCCACCTGACATTTGCTCGGCTTAATGGTCAACCCTGCCCTCTGTATTCTGCCCAGCACCTCCCTGACATGCTGAAGGTGCTCTGGCCAGGAATGGCTGTAGATGGCAATATCATCTAGGTAGGCAAGGCCAAACCCTCCTGCTCCTACTAGGACATGATCAACCAGCCTCTGGAAAGTCGGTGGGGCATTCTTCATCCCAAAGGGCATCTCCGTGAACTCATACAAGCCAAAGGGAGTCAAAAAGGCTGATTTCTCTCTAGCACTGGGAGTGAAGGGCACCTGCCAGTAACCCTTGGTAAGATCAATGGTTGTAAGATACTTAGCCCCACCCAGCTGCTCTAGGACCTCATCTGTCCTAGGCATGGGGTAAGCATCTGGCTCTGTGTGACTACTTAATTTCCTGTAGTCCACACAGTACCTGGTGCTGCCATCCTTCTTTGGCACCAGCACCACTGGGAAGGCCCAGGGACTGTTAGACTCTTGAATCACCCCTAGTTCCAACATCTCCTGTACCTCCTCCCTCAGGGTCTGTTTGACTCTCTCAGGCACTCTATATGGGGCCTGCCTAATAGGCCTTTGGGGTCCTGTATCCACCTGGTGCTGCCCCTGGTGGGTGCACCCTGGTTTCCGAGTGAAGATGTCCCCAAATTCCTGCAACACTGCTCGGATTTCTTAAACCTGGGTAGGGGATAGCTGCTGGGACACTGCTACCCCCTCCACTGAGGTGTCAGCCAGAGCCTCACTGAGGAGATCAGTCCCCAGATCTCCCTCTGACTCCTGCAATCCACTGCAAATGCTCAGCACAAAGGCCTCTCTATCATGGTAAGGTTTCATCATATTAACATGGTACAATTTGTGCCCCTGCCTTCTGCCTAGCAGTTCCACCATGTAATTAACATCACTTACCTTTCTTACCACCTTGTAGGGTCCCACAAGTTGCTTGCAGCTTGTTGTGTCCGACAGGAATGAGAACCATTACCTGCTGCCCCACAGCATACTCTCTAGCTCGAACATTCCTGTCATACCACACCTTTTACTGTTGTTAGGCTTCTGCCAGTTTCTCCTGGGCCAAGCCCATGACTTCCCTGAGCCATGTCCTGAGGTTTAGGCCGTATGCTACAACAGACTACTTTTGAGACTCGCACTCACCTTCCCACTTATCTCGAATTAAATTTAGAGGTCCCCTTACCCTATGCCCATACAGCAACTCAAAGGGTGAAAACCCTGTGGATTCCTGGGGAACCTCTCTGTAAGCAAACAATAGATGGGGCAAATATTTGTCCTACTCCCTCTTAGACTGATCTGCAAATGCCCACAGCATGGACTAGATTGTAGAGTTTAACCTCTCAGCAAGACCATTAATCTGGGGATGGTAGGGGGTGGTCTTCATTTGCTTCACCCCACAGGACTTCCACAGAAAAGCCAGCAAGTCTGACATGAAATTGGCACCTCTGTCAGTCAGTATTTCTTTTGGGAAACCTACCCTGCTGAAAATCTCTAACAAAGCATTTCCCACCTTCTCTGCCTCAAATGAAGGACAAAGCCACTGCCTCAGGGTATTGTGTAGCATAATCCACTACCACTAGGATATACTTTTTCCCTGAGGAACTTGGGATACTTAGAGTACCAACAATATTCATAGCTACCCTCTGAAATGGTTCCTCAATCACAGGCAAAGGCATCAAAGGAGCTCTCACCTTGTCTCCTGCCTTGCCTACATTTTAGCACTGCTCACAGGTCCTGCAGTACCCTGTTACACCTCTGGAAATAGGCCAATAGAAGTTCTGCATAATATGCCTCTTTGTACGTTTTATGCCCATATGACCTGCAAAGGGAATATCATGGACTATGGCTAGAAGCGCCAGATGGTGGGCTCTAGGCACTATCAACTGCTGTACTCTCTCACCTTCTAGCCCTCCCTCAGGGGTCCACTCTCTGTATAGTAACCCTTTGTCCCAATATAGAGAGTCCAGTCCCCCTTTCCATGAGAATCAGATGCCTCCCTAGCCACCTGCCTCAGGCCTCGCAATGTAGGGTCTGAGAGCTGAGCCTGTCTCAACTCTCTCCTTGTAACCCTTCCCAGCTCCCCTTCCACAGGAAGTCTGGCATCCTCTGACAATGGTGCCTCACTGTCAGCCTGGGTACTACTACTCACCTCTACCTTTGCAGTCACTCTGTTCAAGGAAACATCAGTACCCACAAGCAGCTGTGGCTCACATTCAGTCTCACTGCGACAGAGTAGCTCCCTACCTGAAATAACCACCTCATCAGTCCTGGCTGCAAGTATACAGTCTGTCTGGGTCTCCCCCAGGCTACCAGACCCACATGCTTGTCTCCTAGCCTGACTGCATGTAACTGCATAAGCACATGGCACTGCCTCATCCAAATCCTTCCCTCTCAGGACATCTGCAGGATGGTAGTTTAGTACACCTGTTGTCTCAAGACAACCTACTATTGGCATTTTGTCTTTCCCACTTACTGGCTCCCTCACTTTGTGTTCCCCACTTTGCCTCCATGGACACCTGTATGCCACATTGCCCCACTGGTTGCATTCAAAACATTTAACCCAAGCTCCTGGACATGTACCTGGACTAGTGGCTTTCCCTGCTACTGGCAGATTCTGTTGAGGCAGTCTGTGCTGCCCACCATGGGTTCCTTTAGACCCATGAGCAGTACTGAGGGTCCCTTTCCTGTGCAAGGCTGCCCTGCTTGCCAGGTATAGGTCTCCCTTCCTCCCCAACTCATCTGAAGTAGCACATTGTTCATCAGCTAACCAGATCCTCATGTCCTCAGGCAAAGTGCTAAGGGTTTGTTCCCTCATCAAAAGGTCTGCCAGCCCTTCAAAAGTGGTGACCTGACATCCACTCACCCACCTATGGAAATAAGTGCTCAGTTCAGCAACATATTCACACACACTTTCATCTGCCTTGCGTCTATGCTCATGAAACCTTTTCCTATACATTTCAGGTGTTAGCTTAAAAACTCTTAATAGACAATTTTTTTACAGCAGTATAATCAAAACATGCAATGTCAGACATTTTAGACAATGCAATTACAGCTTTACCATGGAGTAAGGGGGTCAGGAACCATACCCAGAGCCTTTGGTCAACACTATACTGTTTGCATAGCCTCTCAAACATATGAATGAAACTATCAAAATTATCCCCCTCTTTAAACTGTGGAAGAAATTTAATGACCTGTTGTACTTCTGGGGTCCAGTTACTCCCTTCCCCATTACCTCCATGACTCTGGCGAAGAGTCAGCATTTCTCTCTCTTGCTTCCTCTGCCTCTCCTTTTCCTTGGCTTCTATCTCCAAAAGCCTGGCCTCCAACTCAAGTCTCTTTAGCTACAGATGGATTTTTAAGTTCTCTGCAGAAAGGTTGAGCTGTCCATTCTCCGAGGGTATTATATCTCCACTGCCAGTCCGATTGTCCTCCTGGTTGCTGTTTTCTGATGTAGCTGTAACCAAGGCTACAGTCAGGTCTGCCTTAGTCAGATTTCCATGCACCAGTCCCCTAGCCTGGCACATCTCCGTCAGCTGGCTCCTTGTCAGCTTTCCATACTCCTCTGCTGACATGCTGCCTGCTCACCCTGACTAACTAAGCTAACAAAAGAAATAAAACCATTGTGATCTGAACTCTGAGTATTCGCTGCATGGCTGAATTACAGTACAAAACACCTTCAAAGCTCACTGTACACAAGCTACAAAAATTCACAATACCCACACCACTACAAGGCAATTAGTATTTGCTACCAATTAATATGTGATGTGGATATCCCACCACTGCCACCAATTAATATGCGACACCTGTGCCCTGGCCCAGTAATCAAGGAGCCTCAATCCTCACCACTAACACCAGAGAGGGTGTCTCATATATGAGGAAAGGATAACAAATACACACAGAAAAGTGTAATTTCCCTTAAGAGCACACAGAGATCACAGTCAGACCGGGGCTGGTCACTCCCTTGCTCTTCAGGTCCCCAGTAAGACTCCCCAGTGGCACAGCTATAGGGTCCAGATCTCAGCCAGCTGAGCAAGCTAAAATCTCCAGCACCCTGTCGGTCCAACCAATGCTTTGTGTCTGTGCCCAAGTATCTGGCACTCACACACACACACACACACACACACACACACACACACACACACACACACACACACACACACACACACACACACACACACAGATAAGAGTTTATATAACCACACAGACACTTCTGGGGAAGGCTGGCACAGGTTCTCCATCTGTGCCCCTTTTACCCAGACTATATGGGAGAAATCACTGCCAGCACTCAGCTAATATTTATCAGCTACTCAAAGGCCCTTAAAAGGGTGTCCAATTATTACTGTGTAATATTATTATCCAATTGGTAGTATAACTAAACAGTCAAGGCTTATTGAAGTGACTTGGTACAGTAATCACTATAAATATGCAATGTACTCTAGAACTTAAATGATCTCTACACAAAACAGCCACAGTTGAAAGGTTTTAAAATATTTAATACTAAATAACACAAGACAATACTGCTTACTATACAGTGCTAGTCAAGAGTTCAGAGATTACAGAGAAATACTTAAAATAATTCAGTAGTACAGTTCTGACATCACAGAAAAACACTTAGTCTAATTTTTCTAGCTCCTAGCTCTTTCTAAGAGAAAACACAGCACTAAAATACTACTTACATACAGAGCAAGGCAGAGTGCTGTGAGTTGGATGGTCAAGACAAAAATGCTTAATGCCTTCTGATTCTCTCTGTTTAAATTGTTATCTTCAGTCCTGATTCCCATTACATAATTTTTCACACTTTCCTGGGGTTCCCCAGGCTAACAGATACTACCTTATTTTGTTATCTTGCACCTGCAGGAAGCTACATCAATAAAAGACTTTCCACATGTAAATTCTAGCAATTATTCCTTAAGTTAAAACAATAGAAAGAATGTGCTAGCCCAGACGGAATGACTCTGAATCTTTAACTTCACAGGACAGACGTGAAATGCTTGTCTTAGCTTTCGTTACAGCAGAGGGCGATGTTGTTGCAATTTTTTGAAGTTCAACATTTCGCACCATATTCTTTCATTTAAGAAAACAAGCCTGATTCAGCATTTCACAGTATTTTCTTTCAATTAAGAAAACAAGTCTGTAGTTCAACATTCATATTTACAAATTATAGAATTCTGGCTAAGCTGGCAGCCTTCATCTATCTTCACCCAATCTTCACAGAATGTTTTAAAAAAAAATGCTGTCATGGAGATTAATGCCTTCTTCAGTTAAAGTATGATTTAGAAATGTCATGTATATTCTGGTTAAATAATAGTAGCAAGCTCTTAGTACAAATGACATGATTATTCTGTCTAAATATAGTTAATATCAATTATGGCAGGTATCATAGCTTCTAGTGCTGTTTGATCAATCCTGATATGGTGTGCGTGGATGCAGCAGTGCCTGGCAGCTAGTAGAAATGTCATTATTATTCTGTCTAATATCAATGATGGCAGGTATCATAGCTTCAAGTGCTGTTTGATTAAGCCTTATATGGTGTGTATGGATGCAACTGTGTCTGGCAGCTGTTGTATGTTATCACAACACTGGTGATACTGTATCCAAATTTGAAACTATAAAGCAAACAAACACTTAGCACACCAAACAATTTATTGGAAAGCTTTCGGGTCCACACCCTTCATCAGTACATAATAAAAACATCCTTTTCAAACTTTAAATAGGAGACTTAATTAATCACATGTTACAGCCAGCCTACCATTCAAGGCAGACAGTATTGGACATAAAATTGGTGAAAATACACTCAGTTTCTTAAATTTTGATATTAAAGAACCATTATCTTTAAAGATTAACCTTAGGCTAACCTTTCTGACAAAAAGTTTCAAGTCCGTTACTGCTTGCACAATGTCATCAGTGGTATTTGGGATAAATTTCAATCCCTTACTCAAAATATTTATGTGTAAAGTTGAGATGGGAGTAAGAAAGGGTGATATGAATAATACATTAGAGCTAAAAGAATATGAGTGGATTGTTAGGCTTCAAGCTGATGTGAAGCCTGGCCTTAATAATGCTGTTAGCTTAAAACCTGTATTGATGAAAAGGCAAAGAGAGAAAATTTAAGTATAGTTGGTATAATATATTAATTTTAATAAGACATTTACATATGTATGTGTCAATATGTTATTTATGAGTGAATGTTTTGTATATATTCATTAATGTGATTTACATATTCTTGAATATGTTTAGAAATAACAAGTAAGTTTAGAAGTTTTTAAATGCTATATTTTAAGTATTTAGTCTTTTAAATTTTAATTAATGGACAGGTTTGGTAGGCTGACTGTAACGTGATTAATTAAGTCTCCTATTTAAAGTTTGAAAAGGATGTTTTTATTATGTACTGATGAAGGGTGTGGACCCAAAAGCTTTACATTAAATTGTTTGGTGTGCTAAGCTGTTGTATGTTGCCATTTTCATCTCTAGGAAGCTGTGGGTTGCAGCTTGTGATCAAGGTTTACTGATGCTTGTATATTAGGAAGAGGCAGTTGGTGTTTTAGCCTGGATCCAGGGCAAGGGGGTGGATAAAACTGAGTTGGGATATTTTGGCAGAGAATAGCTTGTTTATACAGCTGCTGAGTAAGAGGTGGAAATGCTGGCCGAATGTGCTATCTCTTGTTGTGGCAGCTTGTTTGTTTTGTTTTTTTTTTTTTTTTTTTTTTTATCTGTTTGCTCTCCATTCTTTTCCTGGCTGCTGCCTCGCTGAAAGGGAGGGAATTTAGGCTTGAAGTTGCAGTGAAGTGAAACTTTGCTTCAGGTGCATCGCAAGCCCCTGGTATGCAGTACACAGACACACTAACAGAAACAGACGCTTTCAGATTGCTATGGTAATGGAGACAGAGTGACAATAATGATTAAAGGCTCTGAGGAGCCTCCGAGATGATTCTCAGCAATGAAGTTTTTGGTTTAAAAAAAAAATATATATATATATATATATATATATATATATATATATATATATATTTATTTATATATATAATAAAAGGGCTGTTTTAAACCACATGTACACATATTGATGGTAAAAAAAAAAAAAAACAATAAGTGCAATTTTATATTTAAAATGTATTTTGATCCAAACACATTAAGGCCTTACATAAGAGTGGAAGGCTGAGTTATTGTGAAAGACTAACAGCACTTGGTCTTGTTGCAGTACCCTTTGCAATGGTCTGGGAGGTGAGCTTGCTCGGACGTGTTGGGTATATGGGGATAGCTGATTCTACTAGTGTTTGGCGTTCCTGGGAAGTGCTAGAGAGTCATCAGATTTCCTTCGTGGAAATATCTGCGGGAATGGAAGGTGTGTTGAGTGGTTCACTGGCAGATTGGCCACTGCATGGAAGAGACTGGTAAAATAGAACAGGACAAATATTGGTTTGGATATTTTAAGAACAGCCTCGAAACATACCACATGAACTAGTGAATGGTATTCTGGCAAAACTGGATGGGCATTGTTGCACGTGCTTAAAGTACTGAAATGTGTGTATGTAAGGATGGAAATATACTTGCAGCAAATAAGAAACTAGAAGGGTCTCAATTTAAAGTCTATGGATTGTAAACAACATGCTTGGAAGGAGCTAATAATAAGAATAAGCATTACAGCTTGTGGTCTCTCAAATAACTAAGCAACAGCTAAAAAAAAAAAAACAACAGTTATGTAATGTATGATTTTAGTAAATCTAGACAAAATATATAATCATCATATAAGATGAAGCAGTCTGCTGAATTTAGATATTAGACACAGGATTTAATAACATGGGCTTGTGTATAATAACACTACCGTCTTAACTTGTCATAGATGACATACACTGTATTGAACCATCAAGGGAAAGCATGATGATTTTCTTATACAAGTAAATATGCATAACAATTCATGTAATTGCTTTAACTTGAATTGTAGTTTTTGTAACCCATCTTGACCATATATAATACTTAAGTGGTTACCAAGGTAACTAACGGTTTATACATGACATCAAACTGACAACGTTGTTCAAGAGAAAGAATAGAAGCCTAAACTTGAAATGTCACAGAATGTAATAATCATATTCTGAACAAATAGTATTAAATTGGCAATAGACACTCAGTTTAATAATGTGGGCTTGTGTATAATAATAATACTGTTTTAACTTGTCATAAATGACATACACTATATTGAACATCAAGGAGAAATATGATGATTTTCTCATATAAATAAATAATGTGCCTAACAAGTCATATAATTGCTTTAACTTGAATTGTGGTTTTGTAACCCATCTTGACCATACATAATTCTTAAGGTGTTACCAAGGTAACTAATGTTTTATACATGACATCAAACTGACAAAATTGTTCAAGGGAAACAATAGAATCCTGAACTAGGAATGTCACAGAATGTAACAATCATATTCTGAACAAATAGTATTAAATTGACAATAATCACTCAGTTTAAACTTTGCCGATTATACAAAATAGAATGCTGCCAGTTAAATCTAAAAACTTTCAGTATATGCCATAACATGGCAATTTATGAATATGGAAAGGGAATTTGTAATCATTAATCGCCATAAGTGAATTTATTGTTTTTAACCTATAATTTTACTCATTTTATAATAAGAAATGACAGATATGAAAATCCTTATGTGTAGGAAATGGGGGGAAGAGGGATGCACTGATAATTAAAATGCACTAACTTTCATAAGTGTTCACATAAAACAAACTTGATGCTTTAAGTAAGTTAGCAACAAACAAAGTGATTACTTAAATGCTGGCAAACAATGAAATATAACTTTGGATATATCCAGTAAAATATATTGTATTATAAACATTAGGTATAAATATTACTACCATCTATTTATATTAAGTAATAAGTTATGTTAAATAACTGTGTGCTATAGTCTTTTACTGAGGTTTTATATATGATACATCCTACTTTACTATGACTGAATTGCTTGTCATCTATCTTTCATGTAAATGTTAATTGCTTATACAATAAGTAGGCATTTATATTGTATTAGAATTCTGTCTAATCTACAACAGTACTACATCTGTTCAAAATAATATAAACATTGCTTATTCCTATTATAAGCATTCTCCATATGATAATTCAATTTACGGAGCTCAGATGTTCTAGAATGTCAAGGTATGAGTGATAATCTGATGGACTTAGGTTTATTCATCAGATGAGGAATGATTTTCATTCCATGGCTAGTGTGGATCTTAGTTTTGTTAACATTTATTAATTTAAATTTATTTCACAAAAACAGTTTTAGTATGCCTGACCAAAACATTACTTTATTGATAAACACTTAGTATAAAACTGATAATTTCCTTTAAAATCTCAAACATATACTTTTTTTGACACTTCTATTTGAATTTCCCGCATCCTTTTTTCATCTCCTAAAGAATATATATACAAATAATTTAGCGTATGTCAAATTAGGTCTTTTTATTTCTGAATCTATACATATAACAAAAGGCACTAAAACAAGGATGTCCCATGTCACCGATTCTATTTGCTCTGGCTATTGAAATATCGGCAGATTCAGTTTTTAACAATATACAAATCAAAGAATAGATGTTTATGAACAATACAATTCTAAAGTAATGCTATTTGCTGATGACATATTACTAACATTATCTAATACAAAAGAGACATTAGAAGAATTAGATATATTAATTGACAAATTTCACATGACTTCAGGACTACATTTCAATACATCAAAATCAAAATTTTTACTTTTAAATAAAAAAAGAACTAGGAATTGAGTTATGCAAGGATAATAATGAATTAGTCTCAAAAAGCTACAATACTATCATCAATACAATTAAAATCTCTGTGGAAAAATGGAACAAAATAATATTAACATTTGAAGATAGACTACAGTTAATAAAAATGGTTTTACTGCCCAAGAACTTATATATAGCCTTGGCAATACACCTGTTACCAGAAAGAATAGAATTAAAACAATAAATTCATGCCTAATAAAATGTTTATGGTTTACCAAAAGAAACAGAATAGCTTTAATACATCATATCAGACCATGGAAACAGGGAGGATTAAACTTTCCTGATATAGAAACATATATAAAAGCATCAATATCTAAAACAATCTCAGATTGGATAAGTCCAAATTACTCTGCAAACTGGAAAGAATTACTAACTGTAATATCAATAAATGAATTTGATTTGCAAAAAAATTTCAAACAGATAAAAACAATTTGCTATGGCACATATTATGTATTAGTATGCAGTATAACAGAACTAAACTCACTAAAACTCTTATGATTAATTATTACATTGACTCATTTAAAAAAATTATTAATGGAAATATAGATTTAAAAATCTGGTTTGATCTTTTAACACCATTTATAGTCACAAATAACTTTCCACATAAAATATATAGAGAAGTTATTAATTCCCAGGAACAGAAAGGATTTGTTTGTTGGCTCCAATGCATCAAAGAACTAAAAGTTTTAGATATGCAAGTAATAAAAACAACATACAAAATTCCACAACAGGACTGGCGAACTTTACAGAGTATTCTGTCATATTCTAAAGATTTAAGTAGAATAATTAACAATTCTTAATTTAAAGAAATACCGGTGGTGCTGCGGTAGCGTTGTCGCCTCACAGTAAGATGCAGTCCGGTTCGATTCTCAGCTACAGCGTCTTCTGCGTGGAGACAAGCGTGAATGGGCGTACCTTCGTTGAAGGTTGTGCATCAGGGCTGGCAACTCGGCACGTAAAAATCAACTGCCAATCATTAGCAGAGTTCTGCTGTGGCGACCCCTAACCGGGAAAATCCGAAAGACACAACAACCTAAATTTACAAAATACATATATGAAATCATATATAATGACTTTGACATGGGAAACAGTATTTCAAACTTTTACAAAATATTGATTAACTATAAAACAACACCCGAAACCTCATATTGGAAATATACAACAAAAGGACACTCAATACCAGTTAACTGAAGATATTAAAACAAATATCTTATTATCGATAAAATATGCATCCTTTACACAATATGGGAAAGTTTTTAATTGGAAATGCTTGCATAGAGCATTCTTAATGCCAGATAGAATCAGTAAAATTAGTTCTTCCATAAAAGGAATATGTTGGAGATGTGAACAAGTACACACTGCAGATTGGAACCACATTTTTTGTATGTTAAAATTAAGCCATTTTGGAATAGTGTTAACTTTCTACAAGCTTTATTTAATGAATCATTTTATTTAACTAAAGCTTTTGTATTATTAAATGTGAACGAAGGTCCTCATTTGAATAGGTCAAACATGTATCTAGTATGGAATATACTCGCAGTTTCAAGGAAGTGTATAAGAAGAAGATGGAATACAAACACAATACCAACTTTGGAAGACTTCTACAGCCTACTGAAGACCACAGCATTATTGGAAATTAAAATTAAAGAACTAAGAATTTATTCAAAGCCATTTATCAACAACCATTGTGGAAAAGTCTTATTGTTGATTGTCACTATACAAGAATTGATCAGACACTCTGATAATGGATTGGACATACTTATAAAGTAACTGCATACATTAAGATCTGTTATAGTGTCAGGCTAAAGTAAACAGTGCACATAGTTATTTAAAATGTTATGTATAAATACTATGGAATTAATTCAAATGTATTTGAAAAATAAAAAAAAAATTGAAGGAAAAACTGAATCACACAACTCATAAAAATAAACTGGCTTAGTTTTAGAGCTGTAGCACAGAAATCTGGTGCCCTAGGTAGCTACACTAATTTGTATAAAAATGACAACTATATACAATATATTAACAGGGTAATAAGACACTTCCGGGCATACAACAGTTTATACCAAATCCAAGCAATACATGCACCCCTGAATATGTCCAAACACCAATTAATAACAGGGCATAGCTCTATAATCTTCTGATTTATATATAGTTTATAAGTATAAATGTTATCTACAATTTGGGAATCAGTGGTTTAACAGACTGAGGAAATGGACAAAGGATAAAAATGTGTCTACTATATGAGTAAGGAAGAAAACATATTCCATGTACTTGCAGACTGTCACGTCCTTGTTTGGACCCAATTTTAAATGCATATTAATAGGAGAGAAGAAAGAAATGGCAATACTTTTTTTTGTGATAATCTCTTAAGATTACTACCACCCTCAATGCAATGCTGAAGATTAGAAAGTGATGCAAATAAAGGGAAACACAAGAAACTGCCTGATAATTTCTTGATGGGGATATGAAGGTATGTGTTTTGCATATCTACAGCCACCACAAATATATCATGTATCCAAAAAGAAAGCTTCATTAACAGTGTCAGCATCTTGAATATTTTTATTTAATAAACTTAATGATTGCAAGATCTGGAAGTGGCCTTCATTGACCTTCCTTCTTTGACCATAGGAACAATACTAAACAGACATATTTACTTGTAAGTACTGCACAAATGTCCAGCTTCTGCTGAATTTAAGGTAGATCCAAGGGTATCTGAGTAGCTGGACTAAGTTCTAGATTCAGAAATGAAAATTGTTGATACTACTATTTTTGATGTAATGTGAAACAACTGAGTTAAAAAGGAGTAAATCTTCCTCATAACTGATGGAACAAGAAGATAGTGTTAAAGAACTCATGGGGGACGGGAACATCACTGACTATTATTATAGGTCAAACTCTGCTGAGGCATTCTCGGAACCCCTTCAGTACTTTTTGGGAAAAGGAGAAAAAAGTACAGTTTTGTACCTACCATAAATGTAGATGTTCGAAGATCCACATTGCTGCAGTCCTTACATATGGGTAGTCCGCTGTCCTCGGTCGGCCCGAATACCAAAGTATTAGGCTGACGTCGGTCATGGAGCTCAGATCTGACATCAGAGCGTCAGGGTATAAAAGCGCATGACCGACGTCATATCCTCAGTCTTTTCTTGCCCCAGATGTCAGAAGGCCCTAAAAAGAAAGGCCACAGCCCAAAAACAGGATACCTCCCAAAAACATGCCCAATAACAACAATGAGCCAAACCATATAACCATGGCAAACTACAGAGGGAAGGAGGAGGGTAAATTGGACTGCAGCAATGTGGATCTTGAACATCTACATTTATGGTAGGTACAAAACTGTACTATGTTCTTCATCTCACATTGCTGCAGTCCTTACATATGGGTAGAATCCCAAACCAGAGGTAAAGGGAGGATGGCAAAATCATAAAGCATTAGGGGCTGCTAAAATGCCCTGTAATATTGCAGTGGCAAATCCAGCCCTAGACTTAGAATAAAGAGGAAGGTGGTAATGTTTAGAAAAGTATGTACTGAACTCCAAGTGGCTGCTTCCAAAATATCTTTGTAGCTACCCCCTTAGAAAGGCAGTAGAAGTGGCAGTAGCTCTAGTGGAATGAGGTCTGATTCCAGCGGAATCTCCTTACCATGATGGGAATAGCAGAAAGAAATACAAAACCAATCCATTTAGAAATAGTTTGTTTTGACACAGGTTTTCCCTGAGAACCCAAAGCAAAAGAAACAAACAACTGCTGAGACTGCCTGAACCCTTTGGTTCTGCTCAAATAATAACGCAACTGCCTGTGAATATCCAAAGTATGCAAAATCTTCTCCCCTTTATTTTGGGGGTTTGCATAAAAAGTAGGCGAATGAATAGTTTGGTTCAAGGCCACACTAGAAACCACTTTAGGCATAAAGGAAGGATTAGTACGCAAAGATACCCTATCCTTATGAAAAATCAGGAAAGGTTCCACTGCCATAAGGGCCTGTAATTCAGAAACCCTTCTTGCAGAGGTAATGGCCAACAAAAAAGCAGTCTTCCATGATAAATACTTTAACTCGGTAGTAGCTGCAGGCTCAAAAGGTTGTAGAGTAAGTTTTTCCAACACAAAATTGAGATCCCAAGCAGGAGTAGGAGCTCTACGTGGGGTCTTATGTTCTTTGCCCTCTAAGAAACTGCTTAAACAAAGGATGAGAAAATAAAGGAGGGTCACAGTCATAGTGAGCAGAAATGGCTGCAGCATGAACCTTTATCGAGGAGAAAGACAAACCCTTGTTCAATAACTCAGTAAGATATTGAAGAGAAATACTTAAATCAGACTTGGAAACATCAAAGTCCTTCGCTTTGCTCCAAGTAAAAATCTCCTCCATTTATCAGCATAAACTTTCCTTGTACTAGGCCTTCTGGCCTCCAAAATAACATTCAAAACTTGTTGTGGAAGCTGAGACCCTCCAGGGTCTAAAGCAGAATATGCCAGGCTGTTAGATGCAGAGACTGAATCTTGACATTGAGGAAGTGATTGTCCTCCTGAGACAAAGATGCGGAATCAAAGGCAGAGGCCATGGAGGCTCCTACTAAACTCCACAGTAGTGGGTACCAGTGCTGTCGAGGCCAATCCGGGGCTATCAGAATCATGGATGGCCTGTCTTGTCTGGCCTTCAAGAGTACCTTGGGAATGAGAGGCAGAGGTGGAAAGGCATAGACATGAAGATTGCTCCAACTGAATGATAGAGCATCCACCTTCCAAGCTGTGTGATGAAACATTTTTGTGCAAAACATTGGCAACTGGTAATTTAGTGGAGAAGCGAACAGATCTATGTCTGGAGTCCCCCATAACACTGTCAACTTTTGAAATACCTGAGGATCCAGTTTCCACTCGTGAGGATCCAGTATTTGTCTGCTCAACACATCTGCTAAGGAGTTCTGTGCTCCTGGTAGAAACCTTGCCTGAAGATTGAGGTGTAAACTGAGAGCAGTCTCCCACAAAATCATCGCTTGCCTGCAAAGAGGGTACGAATGGGTTCCCCCTTGCTTGTTGATATACCACATGACAGAAGTGTTGTCTGTTTGAATCAACACCTGCCCTGGGAGAAGAAAATCCTTGAAAGCCATCAATGCAAATTGGACTGCTAACATCTCCTTCAAGTTGATATGCAAATGTTGAAGTCTGACAGGCCACGTGTCTTGCACCCATTTTCCATTGAGGTGTGCTCCCCAAGCCTTGTCTGAGGCATCTGTCGTTAGAATCTGACTCGCCTCTGGTCGGGTCACAGAGAGTCCCTTGTTTAGGTGACATTCCTGAGCCCACCACAAAAATTCCTTCTGAATGCAAGGTATTATCTGAATGACAGTGTCTAGATCCTGGCAGTGTTGTGTCCATACATTTTGAGATACCATTGAAGCTTCCTCATATGCAGTTTGGCATTGGGAAGCACCAGAATACAAGATGCCATGAACCCCAAGGCTTGAAGGACTGTCCTTGCAGTCAGCCTGGACTGTAGAGACATTTGATGGAAATAAAGAGAAAGGCTTCTTTGTTTGTCCAGGGTCAAAAAAGCCATCTGGGAAGCTGTATTCAGTCTCACACCCAGAAAGCACATGTCCTGAGAGGGTACTAGACTGGACTTTGTTTCGTTCACAGAATACCCTAGGCATCTTAACACTACCATCACATACTGTAGATGAAGAAGAAGTTCGTCCTTGTCTTGTGCAATAATCAGGCAATCGTCCAAATAAGGATAAATCTGTATTCCTCTTAACCTGAAAAAGGCTATTACTGGAGCCAGAACCTTTGTGAACACTCTGGCAGCAGTAGATAAGCCAAAGGGCAATGCAGAGAACTGATAATGTAAATTTCCAGCCCGAAACGAGGTACCTCCTGCAACTGGGCCTGATAGGAACATGAAGATAAGCCTCTTTGAGATCCAGAGTTACCATCCAGTGATCTTTTCCCAGCAGAGGTAAAAGCTGTTGTAACGTCAGCATTTTGAACTTTGGAATGTCCAGATAAGTGTTGAGGATAGATAAATCCAAAATTGGTCTCCACGTGTTTCCTTTCTTTGGTACTAGAAACAGGCGAGAGTAAAATCCTAGGCCCACTTCTGACAGAGGAACTGGCTGTATAGCTCCATTTGAAGAAGTATAGAAATCTGCTTGTGAGCCTCTATCCTTTGCCGAGGAGGAACGTCTGGCATGCCTTTGAAAGGAGGCAATGTATGGAAATAGAACTTGTAGCCTCGGTTTATAATGTCCAACACCCATTTGTCCTGGGTGACTAAAAGCCAGTTTTGCTCGAAAAGTGCTAACTTTCCTCCCAAAGGAGCTGCCAGGCAAGAAGAATCTGGCAGCTGAAGATGCAGGTCATTGGGCCTGTTTACGAAAGGACTGGCCCCTGCCTTCACCTGCAGGTTGTGCAGGCGAACTCCAAGTTCTAGGCCTGAATGTACTATGAGCTCTGCCCCTGCCACATCTAGATCTACCCCTAGACTGAGAATCAGAAGAAGGGTAGGTCCACCCCTTAGTAGGCCAATTTCTACTAAACTTTGGAGGTTGCACCTGCAAAAATCTTTAACAGTCTGCATAGACTTAGCCTTGTCTTCCATTTTCTTCAAAACCGACTCCACAGGGGGACCAAACAAAACTTCAGACTGTAAAGGGGCATCCAGAATTCTAGTTTTAACATGCTCGGACAAATTCTGATCCTTAAGCCAGGCGTGCCTACGAAGAACTGAACCAGTGGCAGCCACCCTAGAAGAGGCCTGTACAGCATCAAAACCACACTGCAAAGAATGCTTACCCACCTGTTCAGAGACATGTACTAAATCTTGCAATTCTTTACACTCTATGCCCTCTGCCAAAGCATCCACTTTAGATTTTAGCTGAGAAAGGAGGAAATTCTGATATTTCAACATATGAAAAGTACAGTTTTGTACCTACCATAAATGTAGATGTTCGAGGATCCACATTGCTGCAGTCCTAACTATTGGGTAGTCCGCTGTCCAGTCGGCCCGAATACCAAAGTATATGGCTGACGTCGGTCAGGGCGCATTAGACTGACGTCAGTACGTCAGGGTACTAATGCGCATGACCGACGTCATATCCTCAGTCTTTTCTTGCCCCAGATGTCAGAAGACCCTGAAAAGATAAGGCCAAAAACCAAAAAAAACTCCCAAAATACCTGCACCAAAAAATATATGTACAATATATACACAATTAGCAGAATATAACCTCACCTACACAACCACCCCTAAACACAGAGGGAAGGAGGAGTAATTGGACTGCAGCAATGTGGATCCTCGAACATCTACATTTATGGTAGGTACAAAACTGTACTATGTTCTTCATTCCACATTGCTGCAGTCCTAACTATTGGGTAGAATCCCAAAGCAGAGGTAAGGGAGGCTGGCAAATCATAAGGAAGCAGGAACTGACAACATGCCTTGCAAAATAGCTGTGGCAAAACCAGCCCTAGACTTAGAGTAGAGAGGAAGGTGATAATGCTTAGTGAAAGTATGCACTGAACTCCAAGTAGCTGCCTCCAAAATATCCTTAGTTGCCACCCCCCTTAGAAATGCTGTAGAAGTGGCAGTAGCCCTAGTGGAATGAGGCCTAATCCCAGCTGGAATCTCCTTGCCATGATGGGAATAACAAAATGTAATGCAACACCCAATCCACCTAGAAATAGTTTGCTTCGACACAGGCTTGCCCTTTGAACTCAAAGCAAAAGAAACAAACAACTGCTGAGACTGCCTAAAATCCTTAGTCCTGCTCAAATAATAACGCAAGAGCCTGTGTACATCTAAAGTGTGCAAAATCTTTTCCCCTTTATTTTGGGGATCTGCATAAAAGGTAGGCAAATGAATAGTTTGGTTTAAAGCCACACTAGAAACCACCTTAGGCATAAAGGAAGGATTAGTACGTAAAGATACCCTATCCTTATGAAAAATCAAAAAAGGCTCCACTGCCATAAGGGCCTGCAACTCAGAAACCCTTCTTGCAGAAGTAATGGCCAACAAAAAGCAGTCTTCCATGACAAGTATTTCAATTCAGCAGTAGCCGAGGCTCAAAAGGTTGTAGAGTAAGTTTCTCCAACACAAAATTGAGATCCCAAGCAGGAGTAGGAGCTCTACGTGGGGTCTTATATTCTTTGCCCCTCTAAGAAATTGCTTGAACAAAGGATGCGAAAACAATGGTGGGTCACAATCATAGTGAGCTGAAATTGCTGCAGCATGAATCTTAATGGAAGAGAAAGACAAACCTTTGTCCAGTAACTCAGTAAGATATTGAAGAGCCACACTCAAATTTGGCTCAGAAATCTCCAAATTGTTTGCTGCGCTCCAAAATAAAAATCTCTTCCATTTTTCTGCGTACACTTTCCTTGTACTAGGTCTTCTGGCTTCCATAATCACATTTAAAACTTGTTGAGGAAGCTGAGACCTGCTGTCTTTCAAAACAGAATATGCCAGGCTGTTAGATGCAGAGAGTGAAGCTTGACATTGAGCAGATGACCTTCCCTCTGAGACAACAGGTGTGGAACCAAGGGTAAAGGCCATGGAGGCTTCCTTACCAGACTCCTCAGTAATGGGTACCAGTGCTGCCGAGGCCAATCTGGAGCTATTAAAATCATCCCTGGCTTGTCTTGTCTGACCTTTAGAAGCACCTTTGGAAGAAGAGGCAGAGGTGGAAAAGCATACACATGAAGATTTTTCCAACTGAAAGAAAGAGCATCCACTTTCCAAGCTGTGTGATGAAATCCTTCGTGCAAAACTTTGGCAGCTGGTGGTTTAGTGGAGAAGCGAACAGATCTATGTCTGGAGTTCCCCATGACACTGTCAATTTTGAAATACATGAAGATCCAGTTTCCACTCGTGGGGATCCATGATTTGTCTGCTTAATACATCTGCTAAGGAGTTCTGTGCTCCGGCAGAAACCTTGCCTGAAGAGTTAGTTGCAGACTGAGCGCAGTCTCCCATAAAATCATTGCTTGTCTGCACAATGGGTAAGAATGAGTTCCCCTTGTTTGTTGATGTACCACATGACAGTTGTGTTGTCTGTTAGAATCAACACCTGCCCTGGAAGAAGTAACTCCTTGAAAGCAATTAATGCAAACTGAACTGCTAACATCTCTTTCATGTTGATATGTAGATGCTGTAGTCTGGCAGGCCACTTGTCTTGTATCCACTTTCCATTTAGATGAGCTCCCAAGCAATATCTGAGGCATCTGTCGTTAGAATCTGACTTGCCTCTGGCCGGGTCACAGAGAGTCCCTTGTTTAGGTGACATTCCTGAGCCCACCATAAAAATTCCTTTTGAATGCAAGGTATTATTTGAATGACAGTGTCCAAATCCTGGCAGTGCTGTGTCCACAGATTTTGAGATACCATTGTAGCTTCCTCATATGCAGTTTGGCATTGGGAAGCACCAGAATACAAGATGCCATGAACCCTAAGGCTTGAAGGACTGTCCTTGCAGTCAGCCCGGACTGAAGAGATAGATGATGGAAGTAACTGGAAAGATTCTTTTGTTTGTCCGGGGTTAAAAAGGCCATCTGGGCTGCTGTATTCAGTCTCACACCCAGAAAGCACATGTCTTGAGAGGGTACTAGACTGGACTTTATTTCGTTCACAGAATACCCTAGGCATCTTAGCACTGCTATGACATATTCCAGATGCTGTAGAAGATCTTCCTTTTCTTGAGCCAGAATCAGGCAGTCGTCCAAGTAAGGATAGATTTGGATTCCTTTTAGCCTGAAGTAAGCTATCACTGGAGCCAGAACCTTTGTGAATACTCTGGGCAGTAGATAAGCCAAAGGGCAATGCAGAGAACTGATAATGAGAATTTCCAGCTCGAAAACGCAGATACTTCCTGCAACGTAGTCTTATTGGCACATGAAGGTAAGCTTCCTTGAGATCTAAAGTTACCATCCAGTGATCTTTGCCCAGCAGAGGTAAAAGCTGTTGTAACGCCAACGTTTTGAACTTGGGAATGTCCAGATAAGTGTTGAGAATAGATAAACCCAGAATTGGTCTCCACGTGTTCCCCTTCTTTGGTACTAGGAACAGGCGAGAATAAAATCCTAGGCCCCTTTCCGCACAGGAACTGACTGAATGGCCCCTATTTGGAGCAACAGAGAAATTTGCTTGTGAGCCTCTGTTCTTTGAAGAGGAGGAATGTCTGGCATGCCTTTGAAAGGAGGCAAGGTATGGAAATAAAACCTGTAACCGTGGTGAATAATATCCAGAACCCATCTGTCTTGGGTAATTAAATCCCAATTTTCTTTGAAAAGAGACAGCCTTCCTCCCAAAGGTGCTGCCAGGCGAGAACGTACGTACTGGCAGCTGAAAAGGCAGGTCATTGGGTCTGCTTACGAAAGGACTGACCCCTGCCCTCACCAGAAGTCTGAGCAGGGGAACTCCCTGTCCTAGGCCTAAAAGAACCCTGAGCTCTGCCCCTACCACGTCTAGACCTACCCCTAGACTGGAAATCATAAGCAGGATAAGTCCATCCCTTAGTAGGCCAATTTCTACTAAACTTCGGAGGCTGCACCTGCAAAAAATCTTTAACAGTTTGCATAGACTTAGCCTTGTCCTCCATTTTCTTCAAAACTGCTTCCACAGGCGAACCAAACAACACATCAGACTGTAAAGGAGCATCCAAAATCCTTGTCTTAACATGCTCAGCTAAATTCTGATCTCTCAGCCAGGCGTGCCTACGAAGAACAGAACCAGTGGCAGCCACCCTGGAGGAGGCCTGCACAGCATCAAAACCACACTGCAAGGAATGTTTACCCACCTGTTCAGACACATGAACCAAATCCTGCAACTCTTTGCACTCAATACCTTCAGCCAGAGCATCCACCTTAGATTTCAACTGTGAAAGAAGATAATTCTGATATTTTAACATGTGAAACTGACAATTCAACGCCCTCATGGCTAAAGTGGAAGAAGTATACACTTCCTTTCCCCATCTATCCAAAGCCCTTGCCTCTTTATCAGGAGGGACAGGATTTTCAACAACTGAGGCCTTCACACCTTTAGGCCCCTGAGAGACAGTTTCCGGGTCTGCCCTAGGACTCTTAAAAAGATACTTATGAGCTTCAGGCACCCTATAATACCTATCCGGTTTAACTGGGGCAGGAGGCAAAGAATCAGGATTCAGGGAAGCCTCTGCAAACACATCTTCCACCACATTCAAAACAGGAGGTATAGCTAAAGGCCTATGCTGGGGTAAAAACAAGAATTCCCTAAGCCTTTTCCTGGAATCAGAGAAATCTTGACCTTCCCATTTAAAATGCTCCCTCATGGAATGCAGAGTCTCTGAAAATGAAAAATCCTCAGGAGGAGAACCAGAAGGAGTAGAATCATCCACATCAGAATCAGAATAAGGAGGGTACTCCTGCAAGTCTTCAGCCGAAGACTCCGAAGCCTCCGAGCATTGCTCAAAACTCTCAAACTCAGGTTCCACCCTAGGCCTCTTATCAGGAGGGGGCATAGAACCCCTAATCATAGTAATCAAATCCTCTGCCATTTTAAGCATATGTTTCTTAGGCAAAGATCCTGAAGCAGGAGGAGAAACCCCCACAGAAGCTAAACTGGGCCTGCCCCTCAAAGAAGCCTTGGAAACTGAAGGGGAGGCTCTAACCACCTTAGGAAGAGAGGGAAGAACAGCCACCTGAGAGGCCCCCACAGCCTGGCCTACTTCCTGAGAGGATACATCCTGTAACAGTAAAGTCTCTCCCTGAGACTCCAAAGAAACACCTGGCAAAACCTCCGGCTCCACTGAGACTTCCAAAGAACCGACGTCTGGGACTGTCGGTTCCTCCACCCTAGGCTTTGCTGCTTTATCTTTGCGTTTTTTAGCGAAGCGGCCGGAGCATCCGACGGCATTTTATAATTACAACGCTTCCCAAACACTAACCTGGCACAGTCTAACCTTCTCTTAATAGTGCGTTTGTTAAATCTAGCACAAGAGCGGCATCCAACAACGTCGTGCTCAGGCCCTAAACAAGGTATACACAAAGTATGGTAATCCCTATGAGGTATCTGTTTCCCACAAGAAATACAGTTATTCACTTTTTCTGACATCCGGTTAAATACTGAGGCAAGAAAACCAAAATATTCCCAACGGGTACTTAGCCAACTTTGGTTCGGTCTGAGACTCTGACTTCAGAAACTTTCAGAACGCCAACCTGCACTCGCAAAATTGCTTCTGCATCGGACCATGCGGCAAAAGACTGAGGATATGACGCCGGTCATGCGCATTAGTACCCTGACGCACTGACGCCAGTCTAATGCGCCCTGACCGACGTCAGCCATATACTTTGGTATTCGGGCCGACTGGACAGCGGACTACCCAATAGTTAGGACTGCAGCAATGTGGAATGAAGAACATCTGGCAATTTAAAGCCCTCATTGCTAAAGTAGAAGAGGTATATACCTTCTTACCCCATCTATCCAAAGCTCTAGCTTCCTTATCTAGAGGAACCGGATTCTTTACAACAGAAGCTCTAACACCCTTAGGCCCCTGACTAATAGTTTCTGGGTCCGCCCTAGGACTCTTATACAGATATTTATGAGCCTCCGGCACCCTGTAATACCTGTCCGGTTTAACTGGCGCAGGAGGCAAAGAATCTGGATTAAGGGAAGCCTCCGAGAAAACATCTTGAACAACATCCAAAACAGGAGGTATAGCCAAGGGTCTATGCTGTGGTAAAGACAAGAATTCCCTAAGCCTCTTCCGTGAATCAGAGAAATCCTGTCCTTCCCACTTAAAATGCTCCCTCATGGAATGCAGAGTTTCTGAAAATGAAAAATCCTCTGGAGGAGAAGCAGAAGGAGTGGAATCCTCTGCATCAGAATCCGAATAAGGGGGAAAATCTAGAATATCTTCAGCAGAAGAGTCTGAGTCATCTGAGGCCTGATCCAAACTTTCCAACTCTGGCTCCACCCTGGGCCTCTTATCAGGAGGGGGCATAGAACCTCTAATCAAAGTAATCAAATCATCTGCCATTTTAAGCATGTGCTTTTTAGGCACAGACCCTGAAGTACCTGGAGGGACACCAGGGGAAGGCAAAACAGACCTGCCCTTAGAAGAAGCCTTAGAAATAGTAGCAGAAGGCCTAACCACCTTAGGCATAGAAGGGAGAACAGTAACCTGAGAGGCCCCTTCAGCTTGACCTGACTCCTGTGAGGCCACATCCTGCAAAATCAAAGTTTCCCCCTGAGACTCAACAGAAACTTCAGCCGGATCCACCTGCTCCACTGTAGCTTCTGCTGGACCGGCGTCCGAACGGACGAATCAACCTGTCTAGGTTTCAAGGATTTGTCTTTGCGCTTCCGTGGAAGCGGCGCCGGAGGATCCGACGGCATATTATAATTACACGCTACCAAAGACTAACCTAGCACAATCTAACCTTCTTTTATAGTGCGCTTATTAAACCTAGCACAAAACGACACCGACTACGCCGTGGTCCGTCCCAAACAAGGAATGCAAAGAGAGTGATAATCCCTATGCGGTATCTGTTTCCCACAAGAAATACAATTATTCACTTTTTCTGACATCCGAATTAACTGAGGCAAGAAAAACAAAAATATTCCCCAACGGGTACTTAGCCCAACTTGGTTTCGGTCTGAAACTCAGAATACGAAAATTTCAGAACGCCGAACGGCACTTGCAACGCTGCTTCTGCATCGGACCATGCGGCAAAAAAGACTGAGGATATGACGTCGGTCATGCGCTTTTATACCCTGACGCTCTAATGTCAGATCTGAGCGCCATGACCGACGTCAGCCTAATACTTTGGTATTCGGGCCGACCGAGGACAGCGGACTACCCATATGTAAGGACTGCAGCAATGTGAGATGAAGAACATCAAAAAAACTCTGACCCAAAGGGGCATTTAGAAGCTGACCTTTATTGTTTTCAGATAAGGTTAGGTTCTGAGCCAACCAAGTATATGTAAAACTTTTTTTCTGTCAAATGTGGAACAGCACATACATTAAACTGGGATGGTTGAATGTGTGTTTTCCAGTTTCCATAATGCTGATCTGGAAATGTTCAATCCACATTTGCAAATAGTAGTGTGCATTCACCAATATGGGATTCACATTTTGATAATAGATCGCATTATAGTGGGGATCGGCAAATTCACCCTTTTCCTCACTGTACTGTGATCTTAGAGTTGGAATATATAATATGCAGGGTGTGGGGGGGGGGCACAGGTCCGCTTGCCCCACTGCAAAACTGTAAAAACTTGTGCTGCAGATGTATAATTCCTACTACCTCTTCAGCACAAGTGCCTGAGGTTCTGACGTCACCTCCTGACATTTTGAGTAAGTCTGAATGCGGACGTCGAGGTAATGAGTGACATTCCTAAATTTGAATTTAGTTCTGGCAATTAAATATATTCTGTTTTGAAATTCAATATTTTGATAGTAAACCATGTAAAACACCATATATGCAGCAGTATCTCCAAAGTTGCCATTTACTGTTTCATATCGACACTTTACCAGTCCCAGCCTTGTCTGCTGTTTGCCCCAGCGTATAAATCTTTTTCAGAGAAATGTCAGCAGTACCCTGAGACAAATCATTATTCTACTTCAAACTAAGTCACAGGCTAGCTGAATCACATTAAGGTCAACCTTGGGGTTTTGTACAGAAAAGTAAAACTGCTCCAGGATTCTACAGAATCTGTATATAACTTTCATGAGTACACAGCTGTCAATGAAGCTCTTGGGAGATTTCAAAGCATCCAGCCTTAAAATGTGGAATTATAGGTGGTATAACTCTGAGATCTTATGCATCAAGTGCATAGTAAATGAGCAAACATTTTATTGGCAATGATAACTATTTGGTAGCCCATTTAAAATAGTCAATCAAATTTATGCTTACCAAAGGAGATGCCTAGCCAGAGGGACCAGAATAAAGGAAATCCTCATCCCCACAGTTAGTATCTAGAGCAAGGGGGCAAGGAATATGGTGTGCATAACCCATGGCTTCCATACTCTTTCACAACTTGGGGGAGTATGACAGGAGGGACAGAGGCATTTTTCTTGATTATTTGAACAGGCAGTCCATGAAATATAGGTCTTGAAGGAAGCTGATGAATTCTAAATTGCTTTCTGTGCAAACTGATCCTGGGAAAACGATCAGGCTAATTTACATGGCTTCCAGGATACCCTTCACTTATGGTCATTTAAGAACATGGTCTTTAATGCCAGTAAAATGAAGGTGTTGCACTTTGGGTTGATTAATCCTTGTTTCTATATGATTTAGGTCTGGTGGAAGACTGTAAACAGAAATATGATGACAATTCTATAACAAAGAGTGTACACTTAACAGAAATATCCTATGTAGTATTTCTAGTCATGGTGAAAGAGTTTTAATAAATAAGACTGTAGTAAGACCACATATAGAATATTGTTTTATAATTTACAACTACACCAAAATATCTAGACTGATGATAATTCAGAACTATTTTATGAGACAAACTGAGGGTGCTAAGAATTATAGTTATATAAATAGATGAATGGAAGTCTTGTATTCCTTGAATTACAGATTCATAACAGGGGACCTGATTCTTGTACTTAAATGTTTAAATAATGCTGTATTTTCAGCCACTTTGGGTTTCAAATTCAATCAGCACAGAGTACTAGAAATATATATTTTTTTGTAAATATGTCAGCGTAGCACTCTTCTTTGGGGAAAAGCTCTTCATCACAGGGTTGTGAATAAATTGTGAAATGATCTCCCTGTAGAGATCAGGAAGGCCTCTGGTCAAACTATATTCAAAACATGTGTCTGTTGGTTTGGCAATAGGGTTTTTAGACCTTAGTAATAGCCGGCAAATTCATCTAATATCTCTGCTGAGGCTCTGAGTTTGATTTTCACTAAACATTGAATACTGTAACATGTAAACCACAGGATAAATCATGGATGGCTGGAAGACCAGCATTAGAAATCCAGATGCCACAGAGAACTTGACTTCCAGGTCTCAGGGGTCTTCTCCCATTTTATGACCTTCAACTGAGACAGGAGTATCTGTACCATCAAAGACTTGTTCCTGTAAGTCCTGTACACAACAGCTGGCAAATAAATTAATGCAATGAGAGAAAAGAAGAGAAAAACAATAATTACAGTTACATGTATTACAATACAAACAGAAAATACAGTGCAGATAATACTCTGGAGCAAACCGATAAGCCCGATTGCTGATGAGTTTCTGTTGGAGTATCATTAAGAATCATAAACAACACATCTTTTTAATACGAAAGAAATTTATACTAAGCACTGTCAAAGGCTGAGGCCTCTAAGATGAAAGACCGAAGTACAATTGTGGTATGGGTTTAGCCAAAGTGTAGCTGTATGAATACATTTACTGTTTCAGTAGACAAAACTTGTGGACGTCTACCATAGAAGGCCCAATGTCTGGCCCAACTTTCAGAGCTTTTCATCCTTCTCATTCTAGGCTGGGTGGATGCCCTCCTTGTTCAGTTAGACCATCTGTAGTATGACCTATCTTTAGCCTTTCTTGCCTCTGTCAGCTTCGGGGGTAGGGGCTGGGGGGTTGGGCTAAGACCATGGGATCAGCCATCCAGGTAGCATATCCCCCCCAAGAGTGGAGCTCAGACAAAAGGACCGCCAACGCTCCCTTTCCAGATATTAGAACAACCTAAGGGATGGTGCCTTGTAGGGGGTTACAAAGAGGAAAGAGAGGGGAAAAAGAAGATCAAGTCGAGAAAAATATTACTGCAACAGTGAACATACTTGAACATCTACAATTACCTTAAGTTCCTACCACAAGTGTATTATGTTCACTGGATTGTTCGCTGATGCAGTAGCAATGACACTTGGCAAAATCTTCAAAGATAATGCACCAGTGAGATGCTGGTCCTGAAAAGATACTATTTGCAAAACATTTTGTAGTATGGCCATGGCAAAATTTTACCCTGGCTCTAGAGGTAATATCCAGGTTATAATGTTTGGAGAAAGTGTGGACAGATGACCAGATAGCTACATCCAAGGAAGCATGGGTGTTTGCCTTTAAGAAAGGCATTGAGATATTCTCTGTCTGCTGCAGAGTAGGCTACCATATTCTTCCTAAAGAAAGAATAACAGAAGGTGATGCAGTAAGCTAGCCATTTAGAGATGGTCTGTTTAGAGACAGACTTGCTCTTCCTACTCTTAGCAAAGGCTATTTCTCCTACTGTCCTTTTAAGGTAGGATCTCAGTTGCTGTGTAAAGCCATGTAAGTGGCTATCTGCAAGACAGTTATCAAAGACCTCCAGCAGCTTAGCTTGCAGAACTTTTTTTGTAACTTTTTCTATGACAGAGGTCATAATATTAAGCTTTTAAGTGTCCAGCTCTGTTTTCATATCATCATTGTGAAAGGGAATCAGTGTCATAAACCTCAAGGTACTACAGCACTACCCCAGTCTCCAAGGAGACTGAAAATTTCAGCCATTGATCTTCCACAATTTTGCCATCATATTCAGCACACAAAAAGCAAACTCTTCTGGATTCCCCACTTATCTGTTTTAATTATTTAAGTTATTATCCAGTCACTCTTTCTACTTGTTTAGTTGCTACCTCCATACCCACTCTGCATTCCCATGTGGGCACTTTGCCATCTTCTCCTTTCTAAACACAGACACACACTTATTTAGTATTCTGACTGAAATGCAGACTCCACATTTCTTTCAATATTTTCCAGTAATTCAGAATCTGTCCAGGTGCTACATTCCTGCTATCTATTTCCTCCAACAGGACAGCCATGACCTGATGGATCAGCTTTGTTGCTATTTCCTTGCTTTTTTATCAAAACACACACACATTATGACTTTACACCATATGCCATCCTTTTTCCAGTAGCAATCCCCACCCTTAGCCAGGCCAACAGGCTAGCTGCCTTTTGGTCTTTTATTCCAAAATGTACTTCTTTTCTTAACAAAGGATTACACTCACTTTTTTTAATCCCTTCCCTGATGCTGTCCCAAAGCTAATTTAACCATGCTGAATTTCTGATAACTTTCTATATTACTTCTCAATGTACTACCTAAAATCTGAAATCTTCCCTTTTGGTCCTTCCTACCTGCCTCCACTGGCTCTAAATTACACAGCAGTATGACAAATGTTAACTAAAAGTTATGTCACTTCTACTATTCCCCTCTCCCCAGCATTAATGAAGATAAGGTTAAGAACATTTCTTCCCTGTTTTAGGAATCCCCACCGTGTACTAGAATCTGGCTTACACCTAAGCCTCTACCCATTACCTTTTCCTAGGAAGGGCACTTCTAAGTTCACTGCCACGAATTCCAACATCTGTGATTTTATTTCTCCTACTCCAGCTTCTAAACCTCTAATCATCTTTTACGTGTGCTTTTGGTGTCTTATATAACCACTGCCAAGTATAAGAAGTCTCCAGACTCCTGGTCAACATTAGTACCAGCCTTTCCCTCTCTTCTTCATTCACAGCATTTTTCAGAATGCACTCTATCTCATTTCAAATCTACAGTGTTATCTCCCACAGTATCTTCTATTTGCTTATGGAATCTTGATGACACCACAGACCACCTTTATGAAGCAAGACAGATGTATTAAGCTTAACTAATAAATAATGAAATCTCTAGATGGAACACATTATTATCCACCTCAAAGATCTAGGACTCTGTCTCACTCATTACCCAGAATACCTTAGGATTCGGTTATGCTTATTGTAGTAATGCCATCTCCTGCAAGTGCAGCATTAAATATATTTAATTCATTACAGAGGTTCTGGCACAACAAGCATCAGTTTCACCTGCCAAATACTTAGCTTCTCTACTTATAGTCTCTTGTTCTCCCCCAGCCACACCTTCTGTTCAGTCTCTGTGCTTACTACTAAATATTCTTCTTCTCCTTAACCCTCAACTCTGAATAAAGGGATTCTTGTTTTAACAGGGTTTTTGAGTTCATCTTTCAACACCCACTTTCTCTTCCCTAGTTTCCCTCAAATCCTTCCTAGCTGAAGTAACTTCCACCTCAGCATACCACTATTTCTTCTCTCAAAGTGTCTGTTTTCTCATATTAAAAGTCATTACGTTCTAATTACTTATTTTAATCAGCTTGATTTCCTCAATACTCTCATTCCAAGAACAATTTCCATCAATTACAAATGCTTTATTGTTTTCTCTCATTTACTCCCCTCTTATGTGCAACATAATCGCCAAATATAAGCAAACTACTTCATCCATCAGCAGCCAATTGCTTTTATTTCCACTTCTACCATTGCCTTTTCTAGCAATCCTACTTTATTCTTCTTGGCTTCCTCCTTCCCATGTTTACCTTCCTTATGTTTCCTCTTTGTAGATCCTTTAGTAGCATCCTCTTAAATGGTCATCATTGCCCAATCTCCTGTCCCTGCTACCAACAGAGAGCATGTCTGCATTCTCTCTTTCTCCCCAAGTCTGACATACCCTCATCTTCTCTTCAAATACATTTCTCCTCCTTTTACTCTGCTTTCTTGTCACTCTTGTTGGACTTCATGCCTGATTACCTCATCTGTCCTGAATACCACTTTGCCTCCTCTCACTATTCTGTGTGTGAAATGGTCCATGTCACTGTTTCTTCACTCCATCTTTGTTATGTTCCCTGCTGTTCTTTTCACTCCAACACTAATTCTTTTCAGTTTTATAATATTTACTTCAGTCCTCCAAGTTGCTCTTCTATCATTTTCATCCTCCTACAACATTTTCCTACTCCTAATCACAATTGTGTAAACCAGACTGCAATCTTTCATATTTCCCAAAGAACAACTACCCTTCATTCTCTTACTGTGGCCACTCCCTCCTTTCAATTTTATTGCAGCTGTCTCAGTAATTATGACTCATCAATGCTACACCCAACTTTCCTCAAGCCTCCCCATTAACTGCCACCTCTTCTTCCACTTGAACTCCTCTTCCATATCTTTTATCAACTTTGAATCAATAAAGGGGCTAGATGTAGATGTGGGAGATGGTACGTTTAACTTTAAACTTTAGCCAGACTTTTTTTAATGCCAGGAAGTAACCTGAGAACCTGTTGTATTAAAAAAAAAAAGATAGTCTGGTAGTGAGAATGTATCAGTGGACCTCTCGGGTCTGGTCCGTCTGTTGTACAGATCTAAAATAAATATTGTTTAAAAAGGCCCTAGTGGTCATTATCCTACTACACAAATATGAACCTACAATGCCACCCTGTGGCTTATTCACTTTAATGTTATGAATGTGTTGCAGCACCACTGGATGATTAAGATCACTCTTCTATGATTTGTTGCCAAGGCCTTCCATCACAAAGGTCATCTATTAAGTATTCTGCAAAGAACTTCATTCAATATTCCTGCATAGCTATTTATCTGGGGGGTGATGAAGACAGAAAAAAATATCTAAAACTGGCAAAAGGCAACACTTCAGAAAAAAAGGAAAACTGCTCAGTTTTGACAAACCTTTGAAAAGGATTCCTCACCAGCAATACTATTCAGCAATATACGTCAAAATGGTGCATAAATTCAGTTAAGGAACAGAACGTCTAACAATATAACAAATCATTTCAAATCATCACACCAAACTTAATTCTTGGTTTTGTACCAAAAGAAAATCATGTCCACCCTGAAAATCTAAAAGAACCTCAGGACAGGACCTGGAAAGCTTCTTGGGATCAGGGTGTCTTACAAAACGTAGGACTGCAGCATCTAAATGAGGTATAGTTTCATAGATATTCCAGATCCACTGAGTCTCATGACCAATCTCATTTTGCTAGTACCCTCTGTCAGGCAGCATCCTTTCCCAGGAGGGTCACAGCGATGAATCCTGGAGTAAATGTGTGGATACCCACCCAGACATCTATCTTATGCCAACAGGAAAGCAGTTAGGCACACTGCTTAAGATGCAGTGGAAGTTTATTTCAAAGGTTTAGGAGGTGCTGGGTTATAAACCTAACCATCCTTTGTATTTTATCTGTTTACGAAGATTTAGGTCCTTGGTTCTAGTACTGGTGGAGCTATTATACAGTAGGTCCAGGACAATCCTGCTCCTAATGGCATATAAGAGAGGTAGATCACTCTTCAAAATAAAAGACACTCTAAAAAGGGATACAGTTTCAACATCTCTTCGTAGCACAGGAACTTTAGGCCTGTGATTATTTTGGTTAGGAACCTCTGGGTCTAATTGCTTTGATATGTTTAGTAAGATCATCCCAAAAGGGGAGTTATACTCAATAATTGGTCTAATTAATGTTGAGTATAAGGGAGTGATTACCTCTTTAGACCTTGATGATATTCTTTTGGCAAATCAGTTGGGCTAAATAAAAATATTTCTTGACAACTGTTCTTACAGAGGGTCAAAACACCAAGTACCTAGATCCCTAACAACATTTTCAATTTGTAAAGGTGCACTGTTTAGACAATCTGATGAGGGAGTGATGTGGCATAAGTGGTTAGAGGTAAAGAATGTTGCAATCAGTTTAGAACTGACTCTATACAGAGAAGCATGGGTCATAAGCTACAGGTAAAAAATAGTTGTTGCACATCATTCAGAGACCGCCACCGTCGTGCAGTAATTTTCTTAGCAAAAGGTGATTGAAATGGAATGTGTAAGTAGAAAAATAATGTAAAACTGAATGATTAAATAGAAAATAAACGGAAGTATACCAGCAGAAGTTTCTGATCATCTGGCTTGTTGTCATCATCTTTCAGTTCAACTTCTGCCCCGAGTTCTAGATCCATGTCAACATTTAATATCTCCTGAAACAAAGAAGACAATGAAGCCAGACAAACTAAAAGCTTCTCATTCTCATCTACCCGGCTGTATACTTGTTACTTGGACAAATGTAACAGAATGCATTATACTTGCATTTCAAATGTTTAAACAGTGCATGCACATAAAGACCATTGAAAAAGCATTAGCAGATTATCAAATAAACATGTGACAGCAAGGTCCATATACATAAGTGAACACTTGCAATTATATTTGATCTGGGAATTACCAAGCTCTCATATGATGCTTGAATATGAATCCCAATTTCTCTTACACCCACACCAGGTCATTAACATGCACAAGCAGAAAAAGTTCTAAATGTGCACGAAAACCTAACACCTAAAATTCTACACAGTAAAATTTATAACCAAAATCTAAAAGAGTTAAAAAAAAAAAAAACAATTCCCTAATGAAGGGTGAAAACACACCTTTGCCATAAAAGAATCTCTTGAAGGTCTGCCATCTAAGAAATAGTCACATAGCTTCATTACTTTACAGGACAGAGTATCAGACTCAGACTTTAAAGGGAGGTAAAAACCACATAAGATGAAAGGGGTAAAGGCTGATAAAAGTCAGGTTTAAGCCAAAATGAACCGAAGCAATGCTTTGGAAAAAAATCTCTAATTCTGAGGCCACGAACAACTGAATAAGTCACACCTGTAGCAAAAGTATGTGCAGGAAACATACTTCAAAGACCACCCTCAATGCTACAACAGTCCTGTTAATATTAGTTAAAGAAAACTGCCTTGTCGAACATGTATCATAATACAAATATAAAAAATCAGTTACAACCAGTAAATCAACCTTTTCATAATAATTTAATAATGGCTACTGAAATGAATATCCAAGTTGACACTGTATTCATCGACTACACTGCTGTTTCAATAGAGTTTACTATACACTACTGATCATTAAAACAGCTTAGGATAGGTACATCCAAACATACTTATGAATCTCCTATCAGAAATACAAGGTCTAAAGATGTGAATTTTGTTTGACTTACACAGCACATGCTGGAGATGTAGGTATGTGTCCCAGAGACTGTACTTAATATGGAAAACGGCTTCCCATCCATGTGAAGCTGAGTTCATCTATTACTAATTTAAGCACAACCTAGACCAGTGAATGGAGAACAGGAAATTTACACTTGGCCTGGCACCCATTTCTCTTGTGGAAACAGGTAGCTTATAAATGCCTGGCCCTCAATGTCTGATGTGGGTACAGGACATCATTATTCTTTCGGGAAAACTTGGCTAAGCTTAGAAAGGCCTTTTGGGTCGTTAGCCTAACAACTTATGACTATGAATCTACAGTCCTCTTAAATTGAACAGTGGTATGGTTAGAGAACAGAAATAGAGCAAGTCCTGTCACAGAGAAATCATGGGATATGATACAGGGATGCCACAAGTGTTTATTCTGGGGTCTTAACTTTTCAGTCTGCACATTTCTGACATCAAGAGTCCATCTGATGTGTTTTAATGTTTGAAAGCAAATTATATGAAACTGGGAAAATAGGTAACCAGAAAGGAAGTTCAAATAAAATCCTAACTTGTCTAGAGAATCTATACATTTGGGAAGAGGCAAAAAGACCTGTTATAAAATTGGTATCACGAAAAACAGAACATGTATTGTTAAAGATTTTAGTTTATGAACACAGCAAACTTTGCTTTAGCAGTCACATAGATAATGTGAAAGACTATAACAAGATCACTGTGTGTTAGAAAGTATATTTAAATCTAGAAACACTGTAAGGATGAGGATTGTTTGTATCAGTTAAAACCTAAAATCGGCTTCAACACACATGGTATTCTGGCTATCTCTGTGGCACAGAAATATAAAGCCTTGATTGCAACAAATGTAATCTGAGATAGGTTAACAACCCAGGTACTGCAGCTGGCAGGGGAGTGAATAAAGAACTGATATGCCAATCCTGAGTGAAGAGTGGTGGCCCAACCTGCTGCATAACTGACACCCAGAACAAACTGGTGATGTATGCAGTAGTAGTATAAACCAAGACAATGTGCCCAACAATCTGTGAGTTTGCTCATTAACTATGATTTAGTCAATGTGTCGTAAACAAGATATGTGGCATAATGTACCTTTAAAAGTACTAAGTAGTCTGGAGTGCAAGTCACATAACATGACCTGGTGCTTCAGTCTGGTGTAAATGCTAATTGTGGAAGTATTATGGTGTCTTCATGTGTACTCAGTGCAGCTATGCTATCGTGAAATGCATAACCAAATGCCTTCTCTTGCATATTTGACATGGTGTCAGAACTGAAGAAACAACAAAAAGTTCATTTTTAAGGCTCACTTTTATGTTTGTTATTTTGAAGACCTTTTTTCCCCTCATTCAAATATTCCTTATGACAAGAACAACTGAGTGACTGGATATGCCTTGTGTAAGCAACCTTTCTACTGCACTAACTCCCTCATTAATCTTGTTTTTCAAATGCTGATCATCAACATTAAAATACATTGTTTAAAAGTCTACATGACTCTGGGTTTGTCTTACTTAAAGACAGGTTTAGCAACTGCATACCGCAACTATGAGGAATCTCCCCAAATGTATATGACCTAATAACAGATACAATGGTACTGTAAGTTCATGCTGAAGTGTTCTCAGGTCATTATTACGGATTCTGTCTACTTCTCTGTGATTTGTTTGGATCCAGTTTGTGTTCTTTTTAATATAATCTAATTTGATTCCAGTATCTTAGGTGACCTAGATGTCACTAGAACAACTTATTACCCGATTTGTGGAGCCAAACTGTTTTACATAAGATTTTGTAAATACCTCTATAATTTGCTTTGTCTGAGAATAAATTATAAAATCTGGACAGAGTTTATCAGTGTGTATGTCTTTACTACTTCCACATCTTGTGTATCTATAAAACGGTTTCTTATTATGCTCAATATCTTTATATAAATTTTCTTCCAATTTTTCTTGAGCTTGTCTCAAGTTATGCTTAATTTGTTTGTCCAGCTTGTCTATTTCAGTTTTCAAAGGTGTAGTTTGATTGGTCTTACATTTATTATATTTTTTGTCTCTCATCTAAATCAGGTATCTTGTTCTTATAAAAATGTATCCCCCCAACACTGTATGCCTGGATCATGATGTTCAACATTTTTTGATTTTTTGCACTCAAGTTTCTCTTTCAAAACACCACATTCCATCTGCAGTTTTTCCACTGAACACATCATTCCAGTTAGTTTTGCATAGTGAATGTTTTGCTTCCATATAATGTGTAATTAAACTTCTGTGCATTGGTTTAGATTTCAGTTTGGCAGAATTATTTAGCAACAAATTAACCTTTATAACCCCAGGATCACTGCACATCAACAGTGGTAAAACTTGACTTGAATTAACGGTAATTTCTTTAGGAACTCAAACAATATCTAGTATGTTCCATTCCCTTTAAGTTTTTTTTTTGCAATCTGAAGCAACTGTTGTTCCTGAATAGACTTTGTGAATAATTTCCTTACTAATGCTGTTGAATCATCATTATTCTAGTCTGTTTATGGTAAATTTAAGTCCCCAGCTAATATTATTTTTCTCTCCTGTGTTTCATGGAAGAAATGTATGAATTCCTCTAGGTCATCTGCACTTGAGTTTGGTGGTCTATACACTCCAACAACTGTTATATGTTCCAGGGTGGTCTTTGTCAGAGTTACACAGTCTATACAGTATTGGTGTTAATGAACACGTAAAAATCGCAGGTCTCATAATTATCTTTAATCTTTATCATAACATCTCCACCTGATTTTTGTTAGACTGTCTGTTACAGTAAAAAAACATTATACCCTGACAGAACTGGATTCCAGTCACTGTTCTTTAACGTTTCCCAAACATCATCAATCTCACAAACTATAATATCACTCTTACAGGAACGTAGCAACTTTTCCAATAAAAAAACTTGATTATTAATGCTCCTAGCATTAACAACCATCAGAGATGCGTCAAGTGTAATCCTCTTCTCTTGCCAGTAGCCCTTCAGTACTACAAATCTATCATTTTTTATCCTCTTCTAGTACTATCAGAGCTCCTCTAGCAATTAATACAAGTACTTCTCTTTTCCTTTGTCCCAGGTTTTCCACTGAATAACCTTCATGAAAACCTTTCTTTATCAAATTCACATTTTCATTTCTTCCCAAATGTCTCCTGTGTAACATAGCTATTTGCACTTTGCATTTTAATATAGTTCACTACTCTACTCCTCCGTTTTTATATACATGACAACACTAACATTTAAAGATAACATAAAAAGCGTCATTATGTTTAAAAAAGTTATTATTCCCTACTTATGTGTAACAGCTTTTTAAGTATCTAGTTCCAGCTTTTGTTTTACATGCATATACTAATGTTTGTCAGGTTGATCTTTTATACTGTCGTTTCTTGTCACATTCATTTGAGCCTGTGTCACATCTTACAAAACTTTTTTGTTTTATTGAAAGCCCTCAAACAGAGAACCAAATAGACCAACAATACACCCATAAAACTTATCAACTTAATACTAATACACAAAACTATGTACATCTTCCAAATACTGAAGTTTTACCCTGCTAAAATGAACAATTGTTTCAAACTGGCAGCTGCACTCACAGACTTGAGTTAACCTAAAAAGACGGTTTTCCATCCTAAGATGCATGGTACAGCCTGTGCTTCTACTAAGTGCTGTCTGATTTTGTCTTATCTTTATTGCTCTCCCAGATTGGGAAAACACTTGAATACTTTTAGAAAACAGTACCTCCTAGCTACTGACAGAAAGTAGTATTCTGTTTTTATTGCTCTTTATCAGATTGTTTCCATGAAGACATGAGAACCAGATAGAGTTGTTTCTACAAGCATTCATTTATTTGCTAGAGAAAAGCTTTATTATATTCTATGTTCTTTTTATTTGCTTTTTCTTAAAACTTGATACTAGATCAAGCCAACAGCTCTAATTTAGTCATTCCCCTATGTAAGAATGAGAAAAAGCACATAATTTTTCCTTTTATCTTGCTCTTTTGACCAGACTTCTATTATTTTTTTTCTTATTTTGCAGTGCTTGCATTTCTTAAAACTGAAATAAGGAGAAAGAGAAAAGAAAAAAACAGAGACATCTATTTACTTTAGTATCCCCATTATACTTGAAAATAACTGAGAAAACTTTATAGCATGCCGATTATCATGCATTATAAAAATGCTACTGTTAAGAACAAAATTTTGTTTTACTTACAGTCAACTCTCTGCCTCCTCTTCTCCCCTCCTAAGCGTTCTTTCAAACATCAATGACATGAAGTAGGGCATATCCCCTTCAAGTTTAACAAAGTCAAAAAAGTCCAATTTCCAGGTTTTATTTTTCTGCCACATTTCACAAATATAATACTCTGTAATCCCACATTTGTCAGTTTCTGAGTTGCTGGTTTTATTCCTGATTATCTCCATCTGCCAAATCCAGTCATTGCTTCATTTGCAATGTACTCTTGGTTCTTCTAGTCAACTCTTCTGCTTTTTTTCTCTCTCTCTCTCTCTCTCTCAAGCATTTTCTGCTGAAATATTGGAAAACATTTTCACTATCACAATCTCTCTGTGGTCTTTATTACCAGAAGAACAAACAGCCGAATCTCCTTCTGTTTCACAGCTCTCTTTTTGGGGCAAACTTTTGTATTTCCTCCTTAGCATGTTCTGCATCAAAAAATTATTTTGTCCCTCCAGGAAAAAATATTCTGAAGATAGCTGGTTATAGCAGTTTGAATCTCAACACCTGATTCTCGATATTCCTTGAATAGTGGAATAAATTTACTTCTCTTCTGCCTGCTGTTCAGTGAATGATCATTTTCCACTAATATGTCTCCCACTTTTAGTACTCTGTCCCTCTGCCACAGTTTTGTCAGAATGACTTCCTTTTGCTGGTAGGATTGTATCTTGTCAAAGGGAAATAAAGCCTGTGAAACATTGTGGACTTCTTTGAAACAGTCACTAAAGACCTGGATGAGAGGAAATCTGTAGATACAGCCTAGCTAGACATAGCCAAGGCATTTTACACTATCCCGCACCCAGGCATCACTGACACAGACACTCAGCTAGGTATCAGCCCTTACATCGTTAGAAGGGTCGCCAACTGGCTCAATGATAGAACTCACAGAGTGAAAGTAGTGGAATCCACCTCCAACAGCACATCTGTAACCAGTGTTGTTCCACAGGGATATGTCCTGGCACCTCTACTGTTTGGAATGCAGTTCTCCAAAGGAAAAGCTAAAATTAAAGGTCTGTGGCTGACAAAGTTTGCTGATGACTGCACACTAGCAGCGGTCACAGAAACTCTAGATGATGACAACATCCTACAAGAGGGTCTTACACACACAAATGATTGATGCTAAACCCATGACCTTAACCTCAATGCAACAAAACTGTATTAACATCCTTCTCAGTAAGTGCAATGTTCCTGCTAATCAATAAAAAAACCCTACGTATGCACTCACTGGTGAGAGACCTGGTCACACAGGTTGACAGTAACCTTATCCCTGATCACCATGTCTCCACAGTGGTAAAAAGGGCATTCTATATTGCTCATCTCATAAGGTCATTGCACCAAGAAAAGTAAACGTAATTATAAGCTCTCTGTACTCTCCCCTCATCAGGCCAATAATGGAATACAATGTCTCTTTTGGTATGCACCTTTGCAAGCACCTGCAGCAATCAGAGACCACAAAGGTTCTTCACAAGGATAATTCAAGGTTTTCAGCATCTGTCCTATGTGGATCATCTGAAATCACTGTCACTTTATTTTGTTTCATGCAGACTACTCAGAGACTATCTATGCCTTGCATATAAGGCAATCTGTGACCAGGCTTTACTGGAAAAGCTGCATATCCCCAAATCAAATGGTATACAGATTACTCATTCTGTACACTTTAACTTTGTATGTGATAGTAATATGACATGCTGGAGGGTCAGATGTGAACCCCAGAGGTCACAGCACCTTTGGAACTGACTCCCACGTCATGTAAAACAGAGCACCACATTGGTCCTCTTCAAACGCTAGTGAGACGATTGGATGTGTAAAGTACAGTTTTGTACCTACCATAAATGTAGATGTTCGAAGATCCACATTGCTGCAGTCCTTACACTTGGGTAGTCCGCTGTCCTCGGTCGGCCCGAATATCAAAGTATAAGGCTGACGTCGGTCAAGGCGCATTAGACTGACATCAGAACGTCAGGGTACAAATGCGCATGACCGACGTCATATCCTCAGTCTTTTCTTGCCCCAGATGTCAGAAGACCCTAGAAAGAAAGGTCAAAACCAAAAGACAGCAAACAACCAACCAACCACCCTTGCACTAATAATATGTACAATATATACAATATACACAATATTTACAATCCAACCCACACAACCGCCTCTAACTACAGAGGAAGGAGGTTGGACTGCAGCAATGTGGATCTTGAACATCTACATTTATGGTAGGTACAAAACTGTACTATGTTCTTCATCTCACATTGCTGCAGTCCTTACAGTTGCAGAATCCCAAAGCAGAGGTAAGGGAGGATGGCAAAACTATAAAGAAGCAGGAGCTGCCAAAATGCCCTGTAAAATAGCAGTGGCAAAACCAGCCCTAGATTTAGAGTAAAGTGGAAGGTGATAATGCTTAGAGAAAGTATGCACTGAACTCCAAGTAGCTGCCTCCAAAATATCTTTAGTTGCCACCTTAAAAAGTTGTCGAAGTGGCAGCAGCCCTAGTGGAATGAGGCCTAATCCCAGCTGGAATCTCCTTGCCATGATGGGAGTAACAGAAAGCAATGCAAAACTCAATCCACTTAGAAATAGTTTGTTTTGACACAGGCTTGCCCTGAGAACTCAAAGCAAAAGAAACAAATAACTGCTGAGACTGCCTGAACCCTTTAGTTCTGCTCAAATAATATCGCAACTGCCTGTGTACATCTAAAGTGTGCAAAATCTTTTCCCCTTTATTTTGGGGATTTGCATAAAAAGTAGGCAAATGAATAGTTTGGTTTAAAGCCACACTAGAAACCACTTTAGGCATAAAGGAAGGATTAGTGCAAAGATACCCTATCCTTATGGAAAATTAAGAAAGGCTCAACCGCCATAAGGGCCTGCAATTCAGAAACCCTTCTTGCAGAGGTAATGGCCAACAAAAAAGCAGTCTTCCATGATAAATATTTCAACTCCGTAGTAGCTGCAGGCTCAAAAGGTTGTAGAGTAAGTTTCTCCAACACAAAATTGAGATCCCAAGCAGGAGTAGGAGCTCGGGGTCTTATATTCTTTGCCCTCTAAGAAATTGCTTGAACAAAGGATGAGAAAACAATGGTGGGTCGCAGTCATAATGAGCGAAATTGCTGCAGCATGAACCTTAATAGAAGAGAAGGACAAACCTTTGTCCAGTAACTCAGTAAGATATTGAAGAGCCACACTTAAATTAGGCTCAGAAACATCAAAATCCTTTGCTGCACTCCAAAATAAAAATCTCTTCCATTTATCTGCGTACACTTTCCTTGTACTAGGCCTTCTAGCTTCCAAAATAACATTCAAAACTTGCTGTGGAAGTTGAGACCCTCTATGGTTCAAAACAGAATATGCCAGGCTGTTAGGTGAAGAGAGTGAAGCTTGACATTGAGTAAATGACTGTTCTCCTGAGACAACAGGTGTGGAATCGAAGGCAAAGGCCATGGAGACTCCCGTACCAGACTTCTCAGTAATGGGTACCAGTGCTGTCGAGGCCAATCTGGAGCTATTAAAATCATCTTTGGCTTGTCCTGTCTGACCTTTAGAAGTACCTTTGGGAGGAGAGGCAGAGGTGGAAAGGCATACACATGAAGATTGCTCCAATTGAAAGAAAGAGCATCCACTTTCCAAGCTGTGGGATGAAACCTTTTGTGCAAAACTTTGGCAGCTGGTAGTTTAGTGGAGAAGCGAACAGATCTATGTCTGGAGTTCCCCATGACACTGTCAATTTCTGAAATACTTGAGGATCCAATTTCCACTCATGGGGATCCATAATCTGCTCAACACATCTGCTAAGGAGTTCTGTGCTCGGCAGAAACCTTGCCTGAAGATTTAGCTGTAAACTGAGAGCAGTCTCCCACAAAATCATTGCTTGCCTGCATAGAGGATAAGAATGTGTTCCCCCTTGCTTGTTGATGTACCACATGGCAGTTGTGTTGTCTGTTAGAATCAACACCTGCCCTGGAAGAAGTAAATCCTTGAAAGCTATTAATGCAAACTGGACTGCTAACATCTCCTTCAAGTTGATATGTAGATGTTGTAGTCTGGCAGGCCACTTGTCTTGTATCCACTTTCCATTTAGATGAGCTCCCAAGCTTTGTCTGAGGCATCTGTCGTTAGAATCTGACTCGCCTCTGGCCGGGTCACAGAGAGTCCCTTGTTTAGGTGACATTCCTGAGCCCACCACAAAAACTCCTTTTGAATGCAAGGTATTATCTGAATGACAGTGTCCAGATCCTGGCAGTGCTGTGTCCATACATTTTGAGATACCATTGTAGCTTCCTCATATGCAGTTTGGCATTGGGAAGCACCAGAATACAAGATGCCATGAACCCCAAGGCTTGAAGGACTGTCCTTGCAGTCAGCCTGGACTGATGAGACAATTGATGAAAGTAAAGGGAAAGATTCTTTTGTTTGTCCGGGGTCAAAAGGCCATCTGGGATGCTGTATACAGTCTTACACCCAGAAAGCACATGTCCTGAGAGGGTACTAGACTGGACTTTATTTCGTTCACAGAATACCCCAGGCATCTTAGCACTGCTATTACATATTCCAAATGATGAAGAAGCTCGTCCCTTCCTTGAGCCAGAATCAGGCAATCGTCCAAATAAGGATAGATCTGTATTCCTTTTAGCCTGAAGAAAGCTATCACTGGAGCCAGAACTTTCGTGAACACTCTGGGCAGTAGATAAGCCAAAGGGCAATGCAGAGAACTGATAATGAGAATTCCCAGCGCAGATACTTCCTGCAACTCAGTCTGATAGGAACATGAAGGTAAGCCTCCTTGAGATCCAAAGTTACCATCCAATGATCTTTGCCCAGTAGAGGTAAAAGCTGTTGTAACGTCAACATTTTGAACTTGGGAATGTCCAGATAAGTGTTGAGGATAGATAAATCCAAAATTGGTCTCCACGTGTTCCCCTTCTTTGGTACTAGGAACAGGCGAGAATAAAATCCTAGGCCCACTTCTGGCATAGGGACCGGCTGTATGGCCCCTATTTGAAGTAACAGAGAAATTTGTTTGTGAGCCTCTATTCTTTGCTGAGGAGGAACGTCTGGCATGCCTTTGAAAGGAGGCAAGGTATGGAAATAAAACCTGTAACCTTGGTGTATGATATCCAATACCCATCTGTCTTGGGTAATTAAACTCCAATTTTCCTTGAAAAGTGCCAACCTTCCTCCCAAAGGTGCTGCCAGACGAGAAGGCTCTGGCAGCTGAAAAGGTCATTGGGTCTGTTTACGAAAGGACTGACCCCTGCCCTCACCGAAGACTGTGCAGGTGAACTCCTGTTCTAGGCCTGAAAGAGCCCTGAGCTCTGCCCCTACCACGTCTAGATTTACCCCTAGACTGGGAATCATAAGAAGGATACGTCCACCCCTTGGTAGGCCAATTTCTACTAAACTGGAGGCTGAACCTGCAAAAATCTTTAACAGTCTGCATAGACTTAGCCTTGTCTTCCATTTTCTTTAAGACTGCCTCAACAGGTGAACCAAACAACACATCAGATTGTAAAGGAGCATCTAAAATTCTTGTCTTAACATGGTCAGATAAATTCTGATCCCTCAGCCAGGCGTGCCTGCGAAGAACTGACCCAGTGGCAGCCACCCTAGACGAGGCCTGTACAGCATCAAAACCACATTGCAAAGAATGCTTACCCACCTGTTCAGAAACATGTACTAAATCTTGTAACTCTTTACACGCAATACCTTCCAGAGCATCTACCTTAGACTTCAATTGAGAAAGTAGATAGTTTTGGTATTTCAACATGTGAAACTGGCAATTCAAAGCCCTCATAGCTAGGGTGGAAGAAGTATAGACTTTCTTTCCCCATCTATCCAAAGCCCTGGCCTCTTTATCTGGAGGAACCGGATTTTTAACAACAGAAGCCTTAACACCCTTAGGCCCCTGACTAACAGTCTCTGGGTCCGCCCTAGGACTCTTAAAAGATACTTATGAGCTTCAGGCACCCTGTAATACCTATCCGGTTTAACAGGAGCAGGAGGCAAAGAATCAGGATTAAGAGAAGCCTCTGCAAACACATCTTCCACAACATCCAGAACAGGAGGTATAGCCAAAGGCCTATGCTGGGGTAAAACAAAAATTCCCTAAGCCTTTTCCTGGAATCAGAGAAGTCCTGACCTTCCCACTTAAAATGCTCCCTCATGGAATGAAGAGTCTCTGAAAAGAAAAATCCTCAGGAGGAGAAGCAGAAGGAGTAGAATCATCCACATCAGAATCAGAATAAGGAGAATACTCCTGCAAGTCTTCAGCCGAAGACTCAGAAACATCGAGGCCTGCTCAAAACTCCCCAACTCAGGTTCCACCCTAGGTCTCTTATCAGGAGGGCAAAGAACCTCTAATCAGAGTAATCAAATCTTCTGCCATTTTAAGCATATGCTTCTTGGGCACAGATCCTGAAGAACTAGGAGTGACACCAACTGAAGCTAAACCTGGCCTGCCCTGGGAGAAGCCTTGGAAACAGAAGGAGAGGGCCTAACCACCCTAGGAAGGGAGGGAGTACAGTAACCTGAGAAGCCCCTTCAGCCTGACCTGCCTCCTGAGAGGCCACATCCTGCAATAACAAAGTCTCCCCCTGGGACTCCAGAGAAACCTCCGGCGGAACCACCGGCTCCACCGACACCTCTAAAGAACCGACTCTTCTTGCGTGGGCTTAGTTGCTTTTTCCTTGCGCTTCTGGGAAGAACCGCACGCCGGAGCATCCGACAGCATATTATAATTGCACCGCTAAGACTAACCTGGCACAATCTAACCTTCTCTTAATAGTGCGCTTATTGAATCTAGCACAAAAGCGACACCCAACAACGTCGTGCTCAGGCCCTAAACAAGGAATACACAAAGTATGATAATCTCTATGCGGTATCTGTTTCCCACAAGAAATACAGTTATTCACTTTTTCTGACATCCGGTAAACCACTGAGGCAAGAAAAAACTAAAATATTCTCAACGGTACTTAGCCAACTTTGACTCGGTCTGAAACTCCGAATTCGAAAAATTTCAGAATGCCGAACTTCTGCATCGGACCATGCGGCAAAAAAGACTGAGGATATGACGTCGGTCATGCGCATTTGTACCCTGACGTCCTGATGTCAGTCTAATGCGCCTTGACCGACGTCAGCCTTATACTTTGATATTCGGGCCGACCGAGGACAGCGGACTACCCAAGTGTAAGGACTGCAGCAATGTGAGATGAAGAACATCCATAAATTCACACCGGGGGTTCCACCTGTGACCCTCTTGGACAAGCTCAACTATTGCTGATGGTGGAAATAAGGGTAGAACTTTGCTAGGGTTGTAAGGGTCCTAGGGCCCTTAATCTACTAATTTCAGAAACACTAGCCATACCACCTAATACCATATGCATGGGTGATTTGCAGTACCCCACTATTAAGTGGGAATCTTACCAGACACAAGCACAGAGATTCATGAATTTTGTAAACAGTAACTCCCTGGACTAGAAAGTCAGTACACCAACAAGGGCAGCAATTATACTTGGTGTGGACCTTGGCAATATGGCAGAGTCATGCACACCCCGTAATGTAATGTCTTCCATGGTAAGGTCCAAACGCAGTAGAAATAAAACAAGTACCCCCATGTACACATGGAATATTCAGGAACTACTGTAAGGCTGGCCTCCAGCTATTAGGTAATACACTGTCCTAATCTCAAGCCCTTATAAACACAGTGGCCTATGCAGACGTGTTCACATAAACCTTGCACGAGCATGTTACTAGCTGCATAGAGGCAGCCGTACCCACCAGGGAGAAGTACAGACTTAACTTAAATTGAAGCCATCCTGATGGAATCACAGAGTTAATAGGCTGTACAACAGAAGGAAAAAAAACTCATGGCAAAACATAGGGATGCAGCACACAGCATGATAAAAGCACTGTCAAAGTAAACAGACACATCAAAGGACAAATGAAGTCTACTACTGCCAGATTTGATACAAGTTCAGGCTCCCAGGCCAAGGTCAACCACAAAGCATACTTTAGCTCTGTCTGCAACCGCAAAGGTAAGACACAATTGTTTGCATATCTCATTGTAATTGGAAACCCCTATAATGAGGCAGATGACATAGCAAACCTCCTGGCTCATAAATTGGGCTCTACTGTTACACCTGTCTCCCCCCTCAACCTTCCCTCAGGAAACATCAAATACAAATTTCACTACTATCACTTTGGATCAGGTCCTTAATGCTCTAAGACCAAGTACACTGAATCAATAGGGCCACATTATATCCCAGCATGCCTTTTTTTTTTTTAATTTTCCAAATCTTTTGGGTTTCTAATACCAAGACAGGAATGGATCCCATTCCTAGGTCAAAGTGTGATTAAAGTTCATGAAACTAGTATTGTTTCAATCTTTGATGTCAGCCAGAAGCTGCATCTTTGCAGCACCCGCAATGTGCCCAGTAATGGCTCCTGCAATTTGTACAGTGTTACATGTATTGGTAACATATCTAAATATGATTGTAGATTAAGACCCGTTGCTCCTACTACTATTGGAACTCTCTGGGTATCTTTCTTCCACATTGTTCTCATTTCTGCCCGCAAATACTGATATTTTATGACTTTGTGTCTCTCGGTAGACAAGACACTGTAGTCACTGGGTGGTGATTTCAATGATCAATGATACTTTTCATGGACCACTATATCTGGTTTTCTCGCATCTATCTTTTGAACTGCTGGCAATGGGTGATCCTAAGTGATGCAGACCATTATTTCCTGTGATGTTTTGTGGCTCATGTTTCCAGTGTTTTTCAACTACTTCAATATGATAATGTTTGCATAATCCCCAGTGCAACAGTTTTGCCACATTATTATGCCTTTCAGTTTACAGTCCTTCTGCCATTAGTATATCACAGCCAGCAACAAGGTGTGCGGCTGTTTCCAGTTCTATTTTACAAAACCTACATTTGTCTGTTTCTCCCCACAAGTTCAATGGACTTTGTAAACCAACTTGTACGTAGCCCACTATCTTGGGCTGCCAAAATTAACCTTTCATCTTTTGGTTTGAAATTGCCTCTCCTTAACCATTCCTGCATTCGATCCTGATCAACATGAGGTTGTTCCAGGAGTTTTCTATACCTACAACTATATTTAAACATTTTACACATTTCTTGCCTTCTCATCTGGTCCTTCACCTTATATTTTTTTCTTTTGTTTTTTTTTGGCACATTCAGTTGCTGCCTGATTTTTATCTACATCTAGTCTGATTTCCATTCCTGCTTGATGCAGATATGCTTCTGCTAGATTAAGCAGAGAAGTCATCTTAGATTTATTCCCATGTTTCAAAACTTCACTATGTTTGGTTCTTATGAGGTCAGCAGATGTGTGTGCAGTCCAACAATTGCAGATCTATACATGTAGTTAATTTCAAGAATGCCCATCCCTCCATCGGAACGGGGAATATATAATCTTGGTATGCACTGATTTTTATAAATCATATGGTGAGCATGAAGCATCTTTCTTGTTTTCCTGTCTAGTCTATCGAATGTGTTTTGGGGCCAGTCAATCACTCCAAAACTGTAAGTTAGGACAGCAATAGCAAATTGGTTTATATATTGAATTTTGTTCCTAGACGTCAATGCTGTTTTCAGCATTAAAGTCTTCTAAAGTAGTCCTTACCAAGTTTTATTCATATTTGTTCATGTTTTATTGTTGATCCTTCATCAATTCCCAAACATTTCTACACTCCCTCTTGCTCAAGTTCTTTTATATCACATTATTGTCCAAAACTGAAGTTTTCTTGGTGCTGCAGTTTTCCTGTTTTAAAAGGTTGCTTTTGCACATTTATCAAGACCAAATGACATTCTTATATCATCTGAAAAAGTTTTGACAACCTGCAGTTGTGCTTTCAGTTTCTTATTTGATGAGCTATACAGTTTTAAATCATCGACAAAGAGAAGATGAGAAGTCTATACACTTTGTTGTTTACTAGGAACCAAGTTATAGCCATGGCCTAAGCTGTTAAGTAGACAGCTTAATGGGTTAAGGGCAAGACAGAATAGCAGTGGTGACAAAGAGTTACCATGGAATATCTCCCTTTGAATTTTTATCCCTGGGATAATGATCTGTCCTTTATCATGGCTTAATTGCAAAGTGGTCTGCCACTGTTTCATGGTCACTATCATGTAGTCAAATCAGTGTTGGGTATACATATACATTTTTAAGCACCCTTTTATCCATGAATGTGGGATACTATCAAATGCTTTTCTTGTAGCTAATCCATGTCATACTTAGCCTCTTCCCCTTTTTACAGTTTACCACTATGACTTTATTCAACAACAAATTATCCTTTGTTCCATATGACTTTCTTTTATTCCCCTTTTGTTCTATTATCATAATTGAGTTTTCTTCTAAATGACTATGAGGGTCTATATCAGAACATCGAAGTTTTAAAACTTTGAATGTTCTAACATCGACCCGTTTTGAGCGAACGCTAAAAACAGCGAAGCTGCAGAACACCAAATTCTTTCCTAGGGAAAGAATTTGGTTGGCCGGTTCTGTGGTTTCGCTATTTTCAGCACTGTGGTGGAAAGTTACGGGTCGGGTTCAGGTAAGCGTGTGATTGTGTGGTCGTTAGGGTTAGGGCACGGTTTAGGTGAATTAGGGTTAGGGCGCGAGTTAGGTGAGTGTGCGATAGTGACAGACCTTAGGGTTAGGGTTTGGGTTAAGGTAAGTGGATAGATAGTAGTGTATGCACAGTTTAGTGTAGGGTTAGTTGTAGGATTATAAGTATGTGTGTGTGTGCACGTGTGTGTGTGGATTGATTTTTTTTTAGGTGTGCTTGTGTTGTGTGTATTGTGTTTCGGAATAGCAAATTTTTTCCCAAGGAAAAAATTTGCTATTCTGAATGTTCGATATTATGTGGTTTAGATATTTTAGGTTCGATGAAATAGCATTTGCCATTTTCATTTTTCGATAGCGTGGTATAAACGCGACTATGAACTTGTCAGCATCAATTCCAGCGTATAGTTTATACGTCATCACAAGGCAAGTTATTGGTCTATAATTGTTAGGGTAGAAGGAGCATTGTTTTTTCCTGTTGTTAGCCAGGTCGGTGCTGTTTGGGGTGCGCATATAAATAGTTCTTACTCATGGCTAAATCTTCATGCAAAGATGTTAATACTTTTAACCAGAAGTTAGATACTGCATCTGGGCCTAGGGTTTTCCAATCAGAAGCATTTCTTAACTTTATTTCAATTTCTCTGGCTGTTACTTCTTCCCACTTCATATCCTGTACCTTTAAACTTCTTATTCTTTCTTTTACTTATTCTATCCATTTAGCATCTTTGTTATGCTCCACAGGCTCTTCATAAATACCTCTCCAAAATATATCTATTTCTTCTTTTTTTGGTGGTCTTTCAATTCCTTTTACCTTGTTTCCCAGTTCTCTATAAAACTTTTTTGGGTCATCAACAAACTGCTAATTTTGTACTTTTCATTTATATTTATCTGCATATCTTTTACGTTTTTTCCATCTGTGCTGAGATTAATGCTTTCTATATAGCATGAAACATGACCTTTCAGGGCCTCTAGAATTAGTATTTCACTGTAGCCACTAAACAGGCATCGTGCTGTGTGAATGGAGAACAGCACCAGTCATTCCTCTCCACAAAGGTGGGCCATCTACAGACCCTGGAGACTACAAACCAAGAAGTCTCAGTAGTCTGATATGTAAAGGCATGAAAAGAATTATCATGGAAATGATCAACAAAGATGTAGTACATCTACAGACACTGGACCAAACCCAGTTCGGTTTTGTCAAGGGCAGACCATGCCTACCCTACCTGGTGGATCTATTTGAGAAGGTAGCCAAAGCAATGGATGAGGGAAAATGATTCACTCCACCTACCATGGCCTGACAAGGCATTTACACTATAACCCCCATCAGGCATTGTTGACAAACTAAGGAGGTTAGGTACAAACTAGTATGTGAGCCAGTGGATAGCCAAGTGGCTGACAAGACAGGATCCAGGAAGTTAGGACTGGGGAGTATACACCTCTACAATGAGGCTAGTCACCAGTGGACTCCCTCACAAATCATTCCTCAGACTACTCCTTTTACACATTTACTTCTCTTCAGTCATGGTCACGGTCAGTGGTCTCTGGCTGATTAAATTTGCTGATGATTGCAAATTAGGAGCTATCACTTAATCCCACACTAACACAAATGTTATCCAGGAGGGGCTGACAGAGACATACAGTTATTGTCAGAGCAATGGACTGACACTAAAAGCCAAAAAGTGTGCATTACTGTCCTTTGGGAAGTCATCCACCCCTGGTAACTATTGCACTGACAGCACACCTCCAACAGCTGACCAGTAGTCAGGGACTTATGGGCACATAAGTGATCTAGCCTTTGACTGTCACGTGTCTGTATTACTGGAGAAATCATTCTATGTTGTGCAACCTATAAACAAAGGTATGGTATGTAAATCCAAGGAAGTCATTGTTCCACTGTATTCAGCATTCATCAGACCTATCATCGAGTGCAGTGTCACCTTTGGTATGTAACTAACCAGGCATATCCGACAACTGTAACATCCACAAAGGTTTCTCACTAAACCACTACAGTGTACATAACATGTCCTATGCAGACCCCATCTGTGTATTCTGTTTCCTACATACTTTGGAGGGGAGGTGTATACTTGCCATACAGAGCTGTGTCAGAATCCACTGTGGACCTCGCATAAGCATGAAAATATTATCACCACAATTAACTGTTCTACAGCCCTACACTTTTCCTATGGTATAAACAGGACATGCTGGAGAGACAGGTATGTACCCAGAGACTACACCCTATATGGAACAGGCTCCCCATCCATGTGAAGCAGAGTTCTGCCCCAATGCAAATCAAGTGTAAGTAAAACAATTGGAGGAGAAAGAGGACAATCCTACCTGGTTTAGGACCAATGTCTATGATGGACACAGGGAGGCTACAGATGGTTCATCTCCTATGCCCCAACTTGTAGATGTTTCAGTTCCCAAAACCCTGCTTACACTTATCAAAGGTATCAGACCTGCTGATATTCAATCCTGTGCTCTGATGTTGATGGGTTGATTGTAGATCTGTACCCATAAGTGTTGTCCTACACAATCCTGAAAGTGAAATGTCAACATTTTCATGATACAACTTTCCATTGTGTGACTCACACCCATAACATCCACCATAACGTACACAGATTAATATGGTATACTCATTATAAATGGCAATGTACAATATCTGTAACTGACCAGTATTAATGGCATGTCAAAAGCAACAATGGATGAAACAAATTCATATTAATGTAGACACTCACATAGTTTTATTTCCCTGCATCCATGAGACAGATGATAGAGATGTGCCACAGATATCTTCACTTGCACAGTGTGTTGTGTGGGGGTGCAGTAGACCTAGGCTGACCCAATAGTTTGGCAAGCATGTGTGCGAGTTAGGAAGGGAAGTAGACAAGATGGACCATGGAAATGTGGCATGTGTGCCTGTAGGTGACCTGAATGTCATCAGTGGTGTGAGTGTCTCTGCATGAACACAGTCAAGCTCAGTGCTAGCCCTGTGTGTCTGTATGTTGCACAGCTGTGAGTTGTGCATGGTAGAGCTGACAATTCATATTCTCTGTCCCCAAACATGTGAACTGGCTTTGCCAGGAGTTGCACAGGCACCTCCACGCCCAAGGTCAGATGCTGGGCTACTACCCGAGGGTGACTGCTGTCTGCTGGGAACATGTCCTCCATGGGAACGCCCAGGACCACAAGCCCATGGCCTGCCACCCATTGGTATGGACAGCACACTCTTCTCTGGAGCGCTGGATGTACTGCACTATGGAAGCATGATTGGGCATGGCCACGTTGACTCTCAGCAGATGTAGTTGCTGACCTACATCCATGAGGCCGATGCTCAACTCCAGCCACACATTCCATCACAGACAATGTGCATTCTAAGACAGATAGTGTGCGATCTGTCTTAGACCAACATCTTTCCACTGTGTCAGTCAACTGTTCCAGGGCATCAGCAACACGGTGGAGGCAGCCTTGGATGTCAGACTGTGCTGCATCCATAACCTTCAGCACTCGTCAGGAGTTCCTTTCTGAACTTGCCTGTGCCTTCATTATGGCCCTAAGCATAGGCCAAGTGACACCTGATGAGACAACTGCAACAGGTGGTGGAGGGATAGCAGGCCTCCTACGAACACCCTATCAATTCAGCTGTATAGAACCACACCAACTGTTTGACTATGGCCAGTGTCGACAATCACTGCAGCCATAGTAGCCACATTTCCCTGTTCAATGTCCCCAGCCTCCGATTGTCTGATATCTGTGGCCACAGGGGACTGGGTATGCATAGGCATATTGGCTGTGTATGGTGATAATGAGTGCAGACGAGGGATGTAAACTTCTGTGTCGGACTCAGCCCCTGCAACACCTAGATGTGCCTCACTTTGGCCACCATCATCATCAGAGTCTGAAGAGACACTGACATCAGGTTGTGAAAGGGACAAAGACCAACCTCCTTGGTCACCTGTGATAAAAAGGAAAAAGCATTACATCAACACCTGCACTACTATCTTCTGAAGTACCATGTTGCAATATATATTAAGCTGTATTCACCTGTCACTATTACAAACTTGTATAACCCCCAAAATAATATAGTGGAACATGAGGACATCATTTTCCAACCCAGATCTGTAATTATTTGGAAATAGAAGTTCTTTAAACAAGAATTGCATGAGCAAAACATAAATTATGTACACTGTTGACATTCCGCAGAACTCTGCACAGTTGACAGTTATGGCAGTCTGTAATGTCCTGACAATACTTTCAAATCAATTACTGTGGTCACACCTACAAGGTAAAGGTATGAGTCTAAACTGTGTACAGTCAGAAAATATATGTACAGTTGGCAAACATGCAGACAGTACATCAATCAAAAGGCCTGGTATGACACTTTAGCGAATACACTGAACTAAATCTACATCTCTGACACAACAGTTTTGTGCTTACCAGCACCAGGAGCATGGCATCTTCCTATTCCTGATGGTTTTGAAAAACGTTGAGGGACAGGTAATGTAAACAGCACTACATGTTACAGTATAGCAGGGGTAATAAGTCCAAATATCTCATATTTGCAGTAGCTGCTATGTTAACAAGTATGTGGGTCACAAACTGTGCATGAGCTTAAAACAGCGAACTCCCTCCCCCAATAAAAACACCCGATACCAATGTAAAAACTGTGTACACCCTGACATGTTGAATGCTACAGTATTCCAGTGTTGACCCAACTAAGCATACTGGGATGCTCCTCGAGTGGAAACGGTGGTACCCACATCCACAACATATTGGGGGATGGATGCTTGGGAGCCATACTGTATTGCAAGGTTCGACAGGAATTCTTCTGTGGCTGCCAGAGGTTGCTATGCTGCAGGCCCACCACTAGAGACCTGAAGATCCCTGGCCATGTCCACTGCATGTCTGCGTGTCGAGTGAATCATATTCATGGCAAGGTGTCACACCTGCTCATATGTGCAATTCTGGTGACCAATGGCATTAATGTTATGCATCAGTTCATCACACAAGGCTGCACACTCTTGACTATTTGCCCTCCCTCTAGGCAGCAGGACTTGGTGGTGGTGTTGCAAGGCCTCAATGATGAGGTTGTTTTCTGCCTCAGTGAAAGGTGTCCAGATTCTTGCATGCATGATATCTCCTGAAGTACAAATAAATGAGAATACATGTGGGAGTACAGTAGGTACAGATACAGCAATAAAGGAAGGCTATCAGTATTCTCCAGGTGATTACACATCTCATATTCAACAGTGTGCCAAACATACAAAGCGTGTGGACACAACTAGGATAGTAGCAATAGAGACCTACTCCTGTTTGTGCTATGACAGACACGTATGATCCCACACCCAACACAGAAAGTACAGTTGTGTACACTTACCATAAATGTAGATGTTCGAGTGTATTCACTCTGCAGTCATTACATTTGGGTAATCTGCTGGCAGGTTGCCCTCAGTCAGCCTGAATTCCAAAGTCTTATGTCCTGCGTCGGTTGCTGTCTTCTCTTCCATGACGTCAGGTGTATAAAACATGCAGCCAACGCCATTTTCTTTAGCTTTTCTTGCCCCCGATGTCAGGTGCCCCCAAAAAGGTAGCAATATTATAAATATTTATATATATACATACATCAATATAAACTTTACCTTCATCTACAAGCAAATACACCACATAGGTTGTAGAAGATAGAGAAGGAAAGATAGACTGCAGAATGACAGGGGGATTGGCGGGAGGGTAACCTGGACTGCAACAGTGAATACACTCGAACATCTACATTTATGGTAAGTGTACACAACTGTACTATGTTCTTCATGTTTCACTGTTGCAGTCATTACATTTGGTTAGAATCCCAAAGCTATGGTTGAGAGGCTGGAGCTAAACAGCATTAGGTGAGGCTATAAGGCCCTGCAGCACTGCAGTGGCAAAGCCTGCCCTGGACTTAGAGTAGAGAGGCAAACGGTAATGCTTTGTAAAGGTGTGAACAGAACTCCAAGTAGCAGCCTCTATAATGTCCTTGGTTGCTACTCCTCTGAGAAAGTCTGCTGAAGTAGCTGCAGCCCTGGTGGAGTGTGACCTAATGCCCTTGGGCACAGGTTTGCCATGGTGTAAGTAGCAGAAACGGATGCAATGGCTTATCCACTTTGAAATTGTCTGCTTTGAAATAGCCTTTCCTTCTGATCCTGCAGCATATGACGCTAGTAATTGCTCTGCTTTTCTTAGAGCTTTAGTCCTGCTCAAGTAGAATCTTAGCTGTCTGTGTACGTCCAAGGAATGCAAAATTTTCTCCCCTTTGTTCTGCGGATTTGGATAAAAAGTTGGCAGATGAATTGTTTGGTTAAGAGCCGCACTGGAAACGACCTTAGGCATAAAAGTAGGATTTGTCCTCAGAGACACCCAGTCTGGGTAAAATATGACAAAAGGCTCTACAGCCATGAGGGCCTGTAGCTCTGAAACTCTTCTTGCTGAAGTAATTGCTAGCAGCAGAGCTGCCTTCCATGACAAGAACTTTATATCAGCAGTAGCAGCTGGTTCAAATGGAGGCAGGGTGAGCTTTTCCAACACATAATTGAGGTCCCATGCAGGTAATGGAGATCTTCTAGGAGGCCTTAAATTTTTGGCTCCTCTAAGATACTGCTTTAGTAAAGAATGAGAAAAGATTGGTGGCTCTGTATTGTAATGAGCCGAAATGGCAGAGGCATGGATTTTGATTGATGAGAAAGATAGGCCTTTGTCAAGCATCTCAGTTAAGTATTGTAATATCTGAGGAATATGTGGTTCTGCTGTATCAGTTCGTTGTGCTTGATTCCAAGCACAGAATCTCTGAGAGGTGTTGTTTGTATAACTACATGATCAGCCATGCTGCCAGGCTCAGTGTCTGTAGTTGATTGTGCAGGATCGGATTGTTTTGCTGGGACAGTAGTTGAGGTCTTTGAGGTAAGGTCCAAGCTGGGTATTGAGACAAGTTCCTTAGGACTGGGTACCAGTACTGGCGGGGCCAGTCTGGGGCAATTAGTATCATCTTTGGTTTCTCTTGTCTGACATTTAGGAGGACCTTGGGGAGAAGTGGCAGAGGAGGAAAGGCGTAAACCTGATAGGTTTTTCCAACTGAAGGATAGGGCATCCACTTTCCATGCTTGTCCGTGATAAATCCTTGTGCAGAATCTTTTCAGTTGATAATTTTGAGGATAGACAACCAGATCTATGTCTGGGCTCCCCCATTTCTCTGTTATCATGCTGAAGACTTGTGGATTTAGTTTCCACTAGTGAGGATCCATAAGGTTTCTGCTTAAATCGTCTGTCAGAGTGTTTTATTTTCCTGGCAGGAATTGAGCTTGAAGATGTATTTGGTAGGTCAAAGCTGTGTCCCACAGTGCCATGGCTAATCTGCAAAGGGGGTATGAGTGTGTGCCCCCTTGCTTGTTTATATACCACATGACTGTGGTGTTGTCCATCTTTATCAGTAGTTGTCCTGGATGAAGTAAGTCCTTGAAGGCTGTTAGGGCATTTTGAACAGCTAGCATCTCTTTCTGGTTGATATGTAGATGCATTTGATTTGGTGCCCATATGCCCTGAATGCATCTTCCTGCCATGTGGGCCCCCCAGGCACAACCTGATGCGTTTGTTAAGATTTGGCTGGCAGGGTGGAGAGTGAAGGGCCGTCCCATGTTTTGGTGACAGGCCTTTGCCCACCATAGAAACTCCTGTTGCAGGCAGGGAATGAGAGGAATCATTGTTTTCAGACTGTGTGAATGTTGACTCCATAAACTTTTTAGGTACCATTGAAGTTTCCTCATATGCAGTCTTGCATATGGAATTAGTAGGATGCCATGAAGCCCAGAGCCTACAGAATTTGTCTTGCAGAAGACTGGGTTTTTGTTGCCATCAGTTTGAAGTAAGTAGTCAGTTGCCTTTGTTTGTCTGGCGTGAGGTAAGCCATCTGGGCAGTTGTATTCAAGCTTGCACCCAGGAATGTTATCTTTTGAGAGGGTACCAGTTGTGATTTATTTTCATTTATTGTGTACCCTAGGCATGTAAGAAGCCTTTTCACAAATGTCAGGTGTCGTAGAAGAGTGTCCTTGTTCTCTGCTTGAATGAGACAGTCATCCAAGTAAGGATATATTTGAATACTTCTTTGTCTGCAAAATGCAATAACTGGTGCCAGGCACTTTGTAAAGACCCTGGGCGCAGTAGATATGCCAAAGGGCAGTGCAGAGAATTGGTAATGCATTAAGCTAGCCTTGAATCTGAGGTATCTTCTGCACGACTGTCTTAGTGGGACATGCATGTATGCCTCTTTTAGGTCAAAAGTCACCAGCCAAGCATTCTTGCCCAGCATGGGCAGAAGCTGTTGTAAAGTGAGCATTTTGAATTTTGGAATGTCCAGGTAAATGTTCAAAATCGATAAATCCAGTATTGGCTGCCAGGCCTTGTCCTTTCTGGGTACCAAGAACAGTCTTGAGTAAAAACCTTGTCCTTTTTCCTGTTCTGGTACTGTCTGAATGGCCCCCATATCCATGAGGGACGTAACCTGTTTCTGTGCCTCTGCCCATTGTTTTTTTTGGCAGATCTGGCCAATTATTTGTCATTGGCAGAGTATGGAAAAGGAATCTGTATCCCTGTGATAGGATGTTTAGTACCCACCTGTCCTGGGTTAACTGCCAATTGTGAGCAAAAAGTGCTAATCTTCCCCCCTATGGGTGCTGCCAAAAGATAAGTGCTTGGTGTAGGCAGAGGGAAGTCATTGGGATTGCTTTCTGTAGGTTTACGCTTTATCTCCTCCAGATTTGGAGGTGAATGCACCCCATTGCTTTGACTTGTACGAGTCTTGAGCCTGGTACCTGGAACCCTTAGGGTGTCTGGATTTGCCCCTTTGAGCTCTGTCTGACACAGGAAACGACCAATTTTTTTCTAGGCCAGTATCTACTGAATCTTGGTGGCTGCACTTGTAAGAAATCTTTAACAGTTTGCACAGACTTCGCTTTGTCTTCCATTTTCTTTAAAACCTCTTCTGCCTTAATACCAAACAAAGAATCATGCTGTAAAGGTGCATCTAGCAATTTAGCTTTAACATGATCAGGCAAATTTTGTTCCTTTAACCAGGCATGCCTCCTAATCACAGATCCAGTAACTGTGGCCCTGCAGGTGGCCTCTAAAGAATCAAAACCACATTGCAAAGTATGCTTTCCAACTTGTTTAGCTGCATGCAATATTTCCTGCAATTCTTTATTTTCTGCAAATTCTGAAATCAACATTTTCTGTTTCAGCAATCCCATAACATGTTGTTGGTACTTAACCATATGAAATTGACAGTTTAAGGCCCTGATTGCCAAGGTTGCAGATGTATAAACCTTTTTTCCCCATCTGTCCAGTGCCCTTGAATCTCTGTCGGAGGGGGTAGGGTTTTTTGCTGTTGAGGCCTTAACACACTTTGGACCCTGTGAAATGTTTCAGGATCAGCAGCAGGGTTTCTAAATAATAATTTATGAGAGTCAGGGACCCTGTAATATCTGTCAGGCTTACTGGGAGCCGGAGGTAAGGAGTCAGAGGTCAGGCTTGACTCCAAAAACACATCATCCACAATGTCTAAAACAGGGGGAATGGCTAAAGGCTTGTGCTGAGGGAGAAGAAGGAAATCCCTGAGCCTCTTTTTTGATTCTGAGAAGTCTTGACTCTCCCAGTGAAAATGCTCCCTCAAAGTATGCAAGGTTTCTCCAAATGAATAATCCTCAGGAGGAGATGCAGATGGAACAGACTCCTCAGCATCAGAATCCTTATAGGGAGGTAAAGATAATTCCTGATCAGAAGAGGAATCAGAAGAAACAGAAATCTGATCTGAAGATTCATAGTCAGTGTCTTGCCTAGGCCTCTTATCTGGGGGGGATGGGTACCCCTGATCAAGGTAATAAGGTCTTCAGCCATTTTGATCATCTGTTTTTTAGGCATAGAGGCCTGTGCATGTGGCTCAGGCTTCAGTTTTTTGGTTTTAGAAGATGTCCTTGCCTTTGGTTTTGCAGCTTTCGTCGGTTTGATATAGAAATGTTGAGGTCTGAATACACCCTCAGAAGCCAGTGCCCGCTCAGCGGCTTTGGACCCATCCAAGGGAGATACATCCGTCGGTCCAATACCTTGAGTATCTTGTGGCATGCCGGACTCCACATGGGTGTTGGTAGAGGCCTGCGACTCGAAGGTAGCGGGTATCAGGGGCTGCGAAAGTGCCTCACTGAGTACCGGCGAACCGGCAATTGGCTTAGGAGAAGCTTCGTCGTCGGTTTTGGATCTCGACTGCCTTTCTCTGTCCTTTTCTTTGAGTTTTTAATGTACTCCAGTAGTCGGATTGCTATCCGACGACATTTCTGAGTAGTTAAATCTGTTTCCAAAATACTTAGATGCAAAAATATACAGACGCTTAATAGTGCGTTGGTTAAATCTAGCACAAAACCGACAGCCAGGTACATTGTGATCAGGGCCTAGGCAAGGAATACAGTATAAATGGAAATCCTTATGAGGTATTTGCTTCCCACAAGTAATGCATTAACTTTTTCTGACATCGGTAAAAAGCAAGAAAAAAAAGTTTCCCCAACAGGGTACTTAGCTTTAGTGAAGACTTTGGTTCTGAAACTCAAACTCGAATATTTCAGTAGTCGGCCGATCGGCACTTGCGAAATGCTTCTGCTTCAGGCACCGCACGGCAAGAAAGACTAAAGAAAATGGCGTCGGCTGCATGTTTTATATCCCTGACGACCTGACGTCATGGAAGAGAAGACGGCAACCGACGCAGGACCCAAGACTTTGGAATTCAGGTCGACTGAGGGCAACCTGCCAGCAGATTACCTAAATGTAATGACTGCAACAGTGAAACACGAAGAAGATCTCCGTTGTAGTGTGCCCCATAGCAGGTACACCTCCCTCCATAACATATATATATATAAACAGTTCCAAACAAATAGCCGTGTACTATTACAACTGCTAACAAAGGAAGTATCCAGGAGACCTGAATAACTAGTTAACACACAGCATTATACCCTTACTGTACTCTACATCCTCTGTAGGTATAATACAGCTAGAGATCAATGGCATGTCATCAGTACAGTTCTAAGAAAAGCTTACTGATGCAATTCCCATTCCCCTCAAAGTATATTCAAACATATGAATCACGCTGGAAACAAAATGGTTACACAGCTAATAGAGTACAATTCTCCTCTGTTGAAAGATACAACTATACAAGTAGTGTGTCGACGAGTTAACCATACAAACTAACTCTCATACACAATGGTTTCCCTAGTTAAGAACTTGCCTTTTTAAGGTGGTTCTCATTAGCAGGCGATTGCCTCTGAACCAATATGTGGTTCAGGAATGCTACATGCAGCATACACAGTTGATATGCCGTACAAACAGCCAATCCCATGCAACTACTCAACAAGATACAAGGCCTCAAGGTAGACTCCATCCCATTTCTCATATGTTGGGGTGGAAATTACTGAGGTAAAGATACTATGTCAGCAGAGACAATGTTTGTAGCAGCTATTTTTTACATACAGATGTGTGTGCTACAGGCTGAAGCTGCTGCTGGAGGCAATAGGCATAGTCATAGAGGTTGCAGTGCAGGACAACAACACTTATGAGTAACTGTGGGACCTGTGGCAGCCTTGGTGTACAGCCAGAGTCTACTTGAGGGAACCCATCCCACTGGAAAATAAGGTATGTGTTTAAGGCAAGTATGTTAGCCAAAGGTGTCATTAACACAGGAAAAGGCAACATGCTTGGTGTGTCCCAGAACAAAGTAGGGGGTACATTAACCATTATGTCAACCAGATGGACAAAGTACAGTTGTGTACACTTACCATAAATGTAGATGTTCGAGTGTCTTTCACTGCTGCAGTCATCACTGTAGCGTTCTTCCTGCCGGCAGACAGTCCTCGGTCGGCCAGAATCCCAAAGTCTGGGTCCGGCGTCGGCTGTTCAGTCATGCTCCCTGACGTCAGAGCGCTAGGAATGCAAAGCTGCCAGCCGACGCCATGTTCTCCAGTTTTTCTTGCCCCAGATGTCAGGTGCCCAAAAATGAAGGCTAATAGTAAAACAATAAAAGTAGCATACAACAAACCCCATACCCTGAAGCAAATACACCTCAGAAGAAGGGTGAAGTAGAAAACCACACTAATGAAAATTTAGGGGTCAGGAGGGAGGGTAACCCAGGCTGCAACAGTGAAGACACTCGAACATCTACATTTATGGTAAGTGTACACAACTGTACTATGTTCATCGTGTTTCACTGTTGCAGTCATCAATGTAGGGTTGAATCCCAAAGCTGAGATAAAGGGTGGTGGTTATAGAGTAGAAGGGGCGGCTAGAAGGCCCTGCAAGACTGCAGAAGCAAAGCCTGCCCTAGACTTAGAGTAAAGGAGATTGTAGTGCTTGGAGAAAGTATGCACTAAACTCCAAGTTGCAGCTTCTAAAATATCTTTGGTAGGTACTCCCCTGAGAAAGGCAGCTGAAGTAGCAGCAGCTCTGGTAGAGTGAGTCCTAATTTTTCCTGGGATTTGCTTTCCATGATGAGAGTAACAAAATCTGATTCCATGAGCAATCCATTTAGAAATGGTCTGTTTTGAAATAGCTTTGCCTTGGGAATTTGTTGCATAAGAAACAAACAGTTGCTCTGTTTTCCTGATACCCTTGGTTCTGTCCAGGTAAAAACAAAGTTGTCTGTGTACTTCCAAGGAATGCAAGATCCTTTCCCCCTTATTTTGTGGATTAGTGAAAAAAGTTGGCAGGTGAATAGTTTGATTTAAAGCCACTTTGGAAACCACTTTAGGCATGAAAGTAGGATTAGTCCTTAAAGACACCCTATCTTGGTGAAAAATAATATAAGGTTCCATAGCCATGAGTGCTTGTAACTCCAAGACTCTCCTGGCTGAAGTCAAAGCCAGCAGGATAGCTGTCTTCCATGATAAATACTTAAGATCAGATGTGGCAGCAGGCTCAAAAGGAGGCAGAGTGAGTTTTTCCAGAACATAGTTGAGGTCCCAGGCAGGTATGGGTGGTGTCCTAAAATTCTTTGCTCCTCTGAGATATTGTTTCAGAAGTGGATGGGAAAAGATTGGAGGATCTGTATTGTAATGTGAAGAGAGAGCTGAGGCATGTATTTTTATGGAGGAGAAGGATAAACCCTTATGGAGCATGTCTGTCAGGTGAAGTAAAATCAGTGGAATGTTAGGAATGAGGGGATCCAAATCCTGAGCATGCATCCAGGTGCAAAATCTCTTCCATTTACCTGCATAAGATTTTCTAGTGCTAGGCCGTCTGGCTTCTAAGATGACATCCATGACCTGTTTGGGAAGAAAAGGATTAATCATAGACCCTGAATTCGCCAGGCTGCCAGGCTGAGAGTTTTGACATGAGAGTGCAGAACCTGGCCCCGGTGTTGGGACAAAAGATCTGGAATCTGAGGTAAAATCCAAGGTGGCTCCTGGGATAGATTCATCAGTGTTGAGTACCAAAATTGACGAGGCCAATGTGGGGCCAGTAAAATCATCATCTTGGGCTTGTCCTGCTTGATCTTTAATAACACCCGTGGAAGAAGAGGTAGTGGCGGAAAGGCATACCCCGAGAGGTTTCTCCAACTGAATGATAGTGCATCCACTTTCCATGCTAGTTTGTGAAATGTCCTTGTGCAAAAAATCTGTAACTGGTGGTTAAGGGGGGATGCAAATAGATCCATGTCCGGGCAGCCCCAGGTTTCTGTAATCATCTTGAATATTTGGGTGTCTAGCATCCACTCGTGTGGGTCTGACAGGTTCCAGCTCAGGCTGTCTGCCAGAATATTTTGTTTCCCTGGCAGAAACTGAGCTTGTAGATCCACTTTGCAAGCTAGAGCTGTGTTCCAAAGAGTCATGGCTAGTCTGCAAAGGAGGTAAGAGTGTGAACCCCCTTGCTTGTTTATGTACCACATAACTGTGGTGTTGTCTGTCCGTATCAGTAGTTGTCCTGGTTGTAGAAGATCCCTGAAAGCCAAGAGAGCATTCTGTACAGCTAACATCGCTTTTAAATTGATATGCAGGTGCTTCTGATCCTCTGTCCAAAAACCTTGCAGACCTTTTCCCTGTAAGTGGGCTCCCCATGCGTAATCCGAGGCGTCCGTGGTTAACACTTGGCTGGCTGGAGGCAGACTGAAGGCTTTCCCTTTGTTGTGAAGACATGCCATGGTCCACCAATGGAATTCCTTTTGTAGACAAGGCAAGACAGCAATCTGTGTGTCTAGACTGTGGCAATGCTGGGACCATACACTTTTTAGGTACCATTGTATTTTTCTCATATGTAGTCTTGCATTTGGTATGAGAAGGATGCAGGAAGCCATGTAACCCAAAGCCTGCAGGAATTTCCTTGCAGTTAGCTGAGTTATTGACGCCAAGGTTTTGAAAGTTGAAGCCAGCTGGAGTTGTTTATCGGATGTCAGGAATGCCGTCTGGTTTGTTGTGTTTAGGAGAGCACCCAGAAAAGTTATCTGTTGTGTGGATGTCAAATTTGACTTTTTTATGTGCACAGTGAATCCCAGGTACTTGAAAAGATTTTGAACAAATTCCAGATGCTGGAGTAAGACATCCTTGCTGTCTGCTTGGATAAGGCAGTCGTCCAGATAAGGGTAAATCTGAATTCCCTTGAGTCTGCAATAAGCTACTACTGGTGCCAGGCACTTGGTGAAAACCCTGGGCGCAGTAGACAAGCCAAAGGGCAGCGCAGAGAATTGGTAATGTTTCGATCCGGCCTTGAATCTGAGGTATTTTCTGCACTCCTGTCTGATTGGGATGTGTAGGTAAGCCTCCTTTAAATCCAATGTCACCATCCTTACATTTTTGCTCAACATTGGCAGGAGCTGCTGCAGAGTAAGCATCTTGAACTTTGGTATGTCCAGGAAAGTGTTTAAGACTGACAGATCCAGGATGGGTCTCCATGAATTTTGCTTTCTGGGAACTAGAAAGAGTCTTGAGTAAAAACCTTGGGCCGTCTCTAATTGTGGAACCAGTTCTATGGCCCTCATAGCCATGAGGGATCCCACCTGGTTTAATGCCTCTGACCATTGGTGTTTTGGTAGGTCTGGCCATCCGTTTGGTCTTGGCAAGGTATGAAAGTGGAATTTGTAACCTCTTGAAACTACATCCAGAACCCACTTGTCTTGGGTTATGTAAGTCCAATTTTGTTGAAAAAGAGAGAGTTTTCCTCCTAGAGGGGCTTCCAGGAGAGAAGTTCCTGGAGCCATGCAGGGGGAGTCATTGAGCCTGTTTTCTATAAGATTGAGGTCTGGCCTCTCCACCCCTGGGGGGTGGAAGCACTCCACTGTCTAGGTCTGTGCTTGGGCCCTCCCTCTGGAGCGCCTATATCTACCCCTCTGAGGCCTGTCCAAGCTGGGAAAGAACCAATTTTTAGTTGGCCAATTTCTGCTAAATCTTGGGGGCTGAACTTGTAAGAAATCCTTAACCGTTTGCATGGATTTTGCCTTATCCTCCATTTTCTTTATCACTTCTTCAGCCTTAGACCCAAACAAAACATTATGCTGAACAGGAGCATCCAGTAACTTTGCTTTCACTTGATCAGGTAAGTTTTGTTCCTTTAACCAAGCATGCCTTCTAATGACTGTGCCAGAGGCAGCCGCCCTGCAAGAAGCCTCCAAGGCATCAAAACCTCAGTGTAAACCATGCTTACCCACTTGTTCAGTGGCATGCATCAAATCGTGTAATTCCTTATTATCTGCACATGCAGTAATGGCACCCAGCTTTTGTTTCATAACAGACAGTAGAAATTGCTGATATTTTAGCATATGAAATTGACAATTTAAAGCCCTAATAGATAAAGTAGCAGAAGTGTACACTTTTTTGCCCCATCTCTCCAAAGCTCTGGAATCCTTATCTGTCGGAATAGGGTTTTTAGCAGAAGCGGCCTTAACCCCCTTAGGACCCTGAGAAATGGTTTCTGGATCAGCAGTAGGATTTTTGTAAAAGAACTGGTGGGAGTCAGGGACCCTGTAATATCTGTCGGGCTTAGCAGGGGCTGGAAGAAAGGAGTCAGGAGTTAAATTAGCCTCAGAAAAGGCATCATCCACAATATCCAAAATAGGAGGAATAGCCAGGGGTCTATGTTGGGGAAGAAGAGGGAAATCACTAAGCCTTCTCTTAGATTCAGAGTACTCCTGTCCTTCCCAGCGAAAATGTTCCCTCATGTCATGTAAAGTTTCACCAAAAGAAAAATCCTCAGGGGGAGAAGCTGAGGGAATGGATTCCTCACCATCAGAATCCTCATAAGGAGGGGAAAGTATATTCCTGTTCAGAGGAAGACACTGAAGAAATAGATGCTTGACCAGAAGATTCATAATCCAATTCTTGCCTTGGCCTTTTATCTGGAGGGGGATGTGAACACCTAATCATGGTTAGTAAGTCCTCTGCCATTTTAAGTAGCTGTTTCTGAGATTTGGGTCCCGGATCAGAAGAGACCTGGGCTGGTGTCTTAGATTTAGAAGGAGTCTTTGCCTTTGTCTTTGGCTTTGCCTTTATCAGAAGCTGTGTAGGCCTGAAAACCCCCTCGGAAGCCAGTACCTGCACAGTGGCTCCGGACCCATCCGAGGGAGCATTGTCCGAAGGTCCTGCAGCTGGAGTGCTCAAAGGCCTAGTTGGCTCCTCGTGGGAGTCCGTTTCGGCAATTGGTTCTGAAATGGCCGACAACGGGGGCTGCGAAAGTGCCTCACTGACGACAGCCGAACCTGTAGCTGGCTCTGCTTGTAAAACGTTGTCTGATTTGGACCTCGGAGGCCTGTCCTTATCCTTGCATCGTTTGTGAACTCTGGTAGTCGGAATCGTGTCCGACGACATTTTATAATTAAATCGCCTACCAAAGTAGTGAAAAGCAAAATCGTACCTTCGCTTAATCGTAAGTTGGTTAAATCTAGCACAAAACCGACAACTAGCTACGTCGTGGTCAGGGCCTAAACAAGGAATACAGTAAGAATGGAAATCCTTATGAGGTATTTGCTTCCCACAAGAAATGCAATTATTAACTTTTTCTGACATCAAACTGGAGCAAGAAAAAAGTTTCCCCAACGGGGTACTTAGCTTTGAGAAGAAGAAGTAAGTCTTCGGACTGAAGCACGAAAAAATATCAGGAGTCAGCCGACCGGCACTTGCAAACTGTTTTCACTGCACAGCAAGAAAGACTGGAGAACATGGCGTCGGCTGGCAGCTTTGTACTCCTAGCGCTCTGACGTCAGGGAGCATGACTGAACAGCTAATGCCGGGCCCAGACTTTGGGATTCTGGCCAACCGAGGACTGCCTGCTGGCAGGAAGAACCCTACAGTGATGACTGCAACAGTGAAACACGATGAACATTTGCCAAGTCATGTGTTATGTCATGGTAGTCATCTGGAATGTGTGTGCTGGCAATCCTTGCTTGCAGCATGACCTCCATATGTGTACATTACTTGTGCAGCTGTGGCTGTCTGTAATATCACTAGCAAATCATTGCGGGCTGCAGTCTGATATTACTGGGCCTTATTTGAATTACAGAATTCAAAATCCACTGTGAATTCATACTAATGTATGACCTTGTATTTTAAATGTTAGACACAGCTGTATTTAAAATACCTGTGCTAATTAACTGGCTGTGTGGCTTGGCGGGTTGATGCACTGTTCTTCAGGTGCGATGGTACTTTTTCGAAATAGGGCACAGGTGTATTTTTTTAATGTGATTATTATGCTTTCAGACACTTATATTAATATACCACCATTTAGCATAGCTTAGAGATGTCACGCCTAGCCCATCATCGTGCAAAAATTCTTTACAGAAAAGAAAAATTGGGGAGATAGGACAGTGGTGAAATGGATGCAAGCAGGAGGGAAAACACAGTGAAAGGCAGGTTGGTATGTGCGAGAAGGGTGTAGGAAAGAACCATAGCTATCCATTTCTTCAACGGCAACAACTGTGCACTTTCAACAGTTTTTTAGCAGAATTTGGACTGTCACCCGCACAAAGAAGGGTGACGACAACATAAGTGTGTTGTCAAGCCAACTGGACCAAATTGTGTCCAGTGGACACGTGTGCGAAATAGAGAAGAGAGTGTGAAATGCTGGGGTAGGGACATAGGTATGGTGGGGAAGTTAAGTTGGGAAGGTGAGGAAGCTTTTGCAGACAGAAAAGACAGCAGACAGGGTTAGTGTGGGACACAAGAAGGGATGAACACCTTGGATGGGGAGGGTGTTGTTAAACCCCAGTCCCATGGACGTCAGACACAGTAGCAGTGTGACTCAAGTCCTCACCCATGGGACTACCAGCACTGCACCTTCACTGCTCCTGTGAAGTTAGTGGCTGATGTCAGAACCTGGTGGAAGACTGCCCCCACCAGATGGGCAGCATGTTCTCCATCTGGCGAATGTGTGCACCAACAGTTTGGCACAAAAGCCTACATACCATGCCTGGCAGTTGGTCTTGGGTGACAAAAGCACCCCCTCCAACTCCAGTGCCAGAGGAGGGACCACCCCCAGCCTGTGTGGCAGAACTACCTGATGGAGCATGTAGTGCAGGGGCAGCAGAGAGGGCACCACCAAGCTGCGGCCCAGACGTGCCGGGCTCCGGTGCCTTAGCCGAGGAAGCCAATGTATGTGGATCACTGGGAACTGGCATACCATGTCACACTGTGGTAAATGAAATACAAACATAAACGAAAACTAAACATAACTGAAAAAATGTAATTAATAACATAAGAGAAAAAAATAATGAACAATGGAAACCAATTGAAAACACAATGATGAACACAACAATAAATAATGTAAATGAAAGTTGTTTAACAGCAAAGCAATATTAAAACTATACATAAGGCCAACACAAGAGGTGATAAATAATATGGTAATATCAAATGATAATAATAAATATATTTAATAAATAAAAGAAGAGAAGGGGAAGGGTAAGAGAAAAAAAGAACATTAGTAACTTCACAGATAATATAACTACACAGACTACAACTACATACTTTTAGATATGTTAGATTTCACTTGTGAGAACACTGACTGCTTAGACTGTATATATGGTTTTCCACATACATACCTCTCAACCTCCTAGAATAGGACATTATGGGCCACGTCATACATAATGGTGGTACAAAGGCACGACAGAGAACATTCTTACATACTGTGCTCCTATAATAGTAACAAGGTGTTGTGATAACACATTTGCTATTAAATTACATTTCAAGTGATGTCATATATCTGCAAATCAAAGGACCAGACATATGGGGCAATATTCAGTGCATTCAGCAAAAATCGTGACAGCTGGACTTTTCTCAGTTGGCTGTTGTACTGTTAGAACCCACAAGCAGTGACTTCAGGAATACAGAATGTTTTATTATAAAAAATAAATTATCAGACCACCATCTCCTTTTAAACTTTTATTGATTCATGTAGTCTCATATCTTGCATTTAAATACATGTATAGTTGTATAGGAGTTCCATTACCTTACACATTTACCCTGTTCATTTACTGACTGCAACCTACAGCACATATCAGACAAAATTAGCAGGACACAACATTGACTCCATACACAGCATTTATTTCTGACGTATTAAAACAGGTTTACTATTAAAATTTCGAACGGCACTCCGTCGACTGTGCTATAGTCGGCAACGGAAGTTCGAAAATGTCGAATGTCGAAGTCAAAAAATCAATCTAGGAACGGTTTTAACATGGGTCGAGGTAGGTGTTCAGTATTATTCTGAACTACAAACATCTCCCCTACCTCGACCCATGTTAAAACCCATTCCTAGATTGTTTTTTTGAGTTTGCAATTATCATTTTCGAACTTCCGTGTTCGACTATAGTACAGTCGACGGAGTGCCGTTCGAAATTTTAATAGTAAACCATTAAAACAGTGTGCCTACTGCACATATCTAAGATGGTTAACATTGAATTAGAAACCACAAGCAGTGACTACAGGAATACTGAACATTTTATTTTAAAACATTAAATTATCAGAACAACATATCTTTTTACACTTTATTGCTTTATGTTGTTTCAAATCTTGATTACACACATGCATAGCTGTGTATGAGCTCTGTTAACTTATACGTTTATCCTATTCATATATTCACTGCAATGTACAGCATATGTCAGACAAAGTAAGTAGAACACAACATTAACAATCAGAGTATTGCACAGCATTTATTTATGACACATGGGAAACATTACTGGCTACTGTACATTTATCAGTTGGTTGGTGTCAGATTAGAACCCACAAGCAGTGAATACAGGAATACTGAACCTTTTATTTGAAAAAAAATATCAGAGCACCATCTCCTTTTACACTTTATTGATTAATGTTGCTTCAAATCCGGCATTTACACACACGGATAGCTGTCTAGGACTTCTACATTTCAGACAATCAGTAGACCACAACATTGACTCTTACTCTGGGTAGACCACAATATTAAATGATGGTTGGAAGCTATGCTACACAGTACTGCATGCTTATTTGCTTTACCAATTCACTGACACATTAATAAAAATGTATGATGTCCCAGGTATTTCATTCATGACTTTTAAGACTGCAATATCTGTATTTACTTTATTTTATGATTAAGTTATTACTTTATTGATTTTCTTACATACCACATGCTTGCTTCACCCTGGCCAAAATGCCTTGCATGGGACTGGATATTGCAAGCCCTCTCTTCTGCAGCTGTGGTAAGAGAAGAAAACCATTATGCATACCACTTTGGCACAGATTCAACTTATATATTTATAAATTACTGGAAAACATACTTACAGATCTGTGGGGTGTGCCCATCCTAGTCTCTTGGATCCAGGTTTCAAGGTTCCCCTCTTCCTATAATACAGGTCATCATAGTGGTGACAACACTGCTCGCCATGCGGGGGATACCAGTTGCACTAATTAGGTCCCTGGCCAAATTATCCCAGGCCTCAGACTTGCACTCTGAGCCCTGGTAGTCGCCCTCCAACAGCTGGGGTCTGTGGTGTTATACCAGGAGTACAGTGAAAATCCTGGACTCCTGCACAGCCCACCTTTGTGCCGTAAAGCACACACCTTCCCTAACAGCAGCCATACCCACAGTCAAGGTCAGGCTCCAAGGAATAATGTGAAATTCCCACCTATTGACCTTTAAATAGGCTCCAATCCCACCCTTGCACGTCATACTGTAAGTTTCAAAAACCTGCCACATTGCTTAGCATCTCACAAACTTGCACAAACCATCTTTAAGTTAAGCTTAGCAACATGCAAACTGGAAAAGACCATTGACCATGCTTAAGCACTGCTTAGCAATGTGCAACTTTTCTAAATGTAACAATTATTTCATTTAAACCCAACCAATGTTTCAGTCACAGCAATATATATATATTAAAAGTATTACTGCCCAGGACTCAAACCCGGGACCTGCTACATTGTGGGTCATGACTCAACCTACCTAGCCACTGGGATAGTGAAGGGAACTCGTATATCTTCAGATATACTGCGAAGGTGCCTGTAAGCATATCGCAGCTTTGCTGAACAGGTTTGCATGTTGCCAATCACGGCAGAACTAGTACAACTGAATACATCTGGTTTCTATTTTTAGCTGTCTAGCGGATGTCTTAAGTATGCCATGCTACACTTAGTTAAATAATGCGGCACATTGTGCAAACAAGCACATAAAGCTAAAGAAAATTAAAATGAAATGCATCCAGTTTCTATTTTTAGATGTCTAGCTGATGTCTGATGTATATGGGTGCAAAGCTAAGCATAGCTAAGCAACATGCCACACAGCACAAACAAGCACATAAACTTAAAAAAAATTTCAATATAATGAAATAAAATGAAAGGTATTGTGCTGTGCCGCCCCTGTCCAGAATTTAAGGACAGCCTGTGCAGTCAGTCTTACACGGATTCAATATCCAAGTTGCTGTGACCCCCCCAAGGTTGCACACCATAATTAATATGTATGGCGCACTGCTGAGGGAGAACAGTGGTCATGTACATGGATACATTCCGTGTAGGCTCTACACAGAGCCTAGATGGCCTTTATTGAATTCTGGGGATGGTTTTCCCTTGTGTCATCCATGGACAGTTACAGCATTTGCATGTACTTTTGTTACATAGTACTGCATTTTGAATTAATTTTGCCTTTTAAAAACTAATGAGAACTGCCATCATCATCTCCTTGCACAAAGGTGGTGCCATTGCTGACCCTGGAAACTACTGCCCAAATTAGCATGACAAGTCTGATCTGTAAGGCTAAGGAGTGTATTATTATGGACCTCATAAACAAGGACATAGGCAATCTCCAAGCACTTGACCCCACGCAGTTCAGATTTGTCAAGGGCAGATCTTGCCTGTTGAATCTGGCTGACTTTTTTTGAGACTGTCACCAAGGCCCTGGATGAGGGAAAGTCAGTACATAAAGCTTACCTTGACTTGGCCAAAGCCTTTGACATAATCCCCCACTCGGGCATCATCGGAAAGTAACACAGCTTGGTGTAAATCCCCATATCTTCAGATGGGTGGCCAGCTGACTCACTGACAGGACTCACAAGGTCAAAATAGGTGCCTCCACCTTAGACAGTAGACATGACTCTAGTGGTGTTCTCCAGGGATCTGTCCTGGGACCTCCGCTGTTTGGCATCTACTTCTCAGTGGTACAGGCAAAGACAAAAGGCCTGTGGCTGACCAAATTTGTGGACGACTATAAGTTGGGTGCTATAACCGACTCCCCAAATGATGTTAACATACTACAACAGGGTCTCACAATGGTTCCAAAGTCATGGCCTTAAGTTAAACACAAAAAAATGCATCATCATACCATTCCACAAAAACACTGACCCAACTGTTTACCACATCAATGGCAACCCCATAAGCACACAAACCTATGGTGAGAGACCCGAGTACACAAGTACTCTCACATTCAACCATCATCTAGTGGCAGTGGTCAGAAAAGCCTTTTACTTGATTCATCTCATAAGCAAAAGGACTGCTTCCAGAAAAAAAAAGAGGTCATTACCTCTCTGTGCTCCTCCTTTAATAGGCCAGTAATGGAGTACAATGCCCCGTTTGGCAAGTACCTCTCCAAACACCTGCACCAACTGGAAAGGCCACAGAAATTCCTCACAAAGAAAATCCATGGCCTCCAACACCTGTCCTATGTGGACAGCTCAAATCACGATCACTATACTTGGTATCATACAGGCTGCTCAGACGTGGTCTGTGTCTCGCCTACAAGGCAATCTTGGTCCATGCCCTACTGGAGATCCTCCATACCCGTAAGTCTAACCCCGCTCGCATTACCCGATCGAAAGACCTAAATCTAATACATATTAACAACACCTGCTGGAGAAAAAGGTCTCCCAGAGGCTGCCCAGTCTCTGGAATAGACTCCCCATACACGTCAAACAAAGTACGTCGCTGACCCTCTTTAAGCACAACCTTAGTGAGTGGATGGGAAGCCACAAATCTGACCCAGGGGTTCCACCTGTGTCCCTCAATGACAGGGGCAACAGGTGCTGATTGAGGTTTTTTTGGGAGGATAAACTCTTGGCTAGGTTTGTAAGGGCCCCAGGGCCATTAGCCTAGTAACCTATGATCCTATAAATTAACCAAATGTAATAGCAAGTTTCATTAACAACTTGTTTTTTTTTTAAACTACAACTGGTACTGTGGTTGAATTACACATAAATTACTGTCCTGTTTACAAAATTACCTTTTTTCATTTTAAATAGAACTTGTAATACTTCTGCGGTTAATCTTGAATATTTTGTGAAACTGTGTCAAGTGTTGCAGGTTTCAGAATGTCCTGTATGGATGACAAATGAAAATGTTCTTTCTCTCTGTTTTATAATTATCTATATCTTCTAGAAATATCTACAGGGTGCTGAAATCTGATCAGCTGACTGCTGAAAGCCAAGTCCCCAAAATGCAACTCCTGGAATGGTTTTAGATGCTTAGTGGGCCTGGTGTGACATTGCAGTTGTGACAGCTATATTTTACCATTACCAGCTGACTTTCTTCTCCCTGACAGTGTATGACTGCAGAATTTGTAGATATATAGTAAGGGGAGCGGGTGTGAGTTTCCACAGATGGGACATATAGGGAGAACTTGCCTTTGGAAATAAAGAATGTTTGTGCTTTTTACCCACTGCTGGATGCATTGTTCAAGAAGTCTGACGCATTCAGTTTGTTTGGATGGGTTTCTCTACCTGGAGACTGCCGTGGATGCTCTACCAAAAACTTCTAACATTTTCTGTGTCAAATTCTGTATTTTAACATCTCTATTTCTTTTCTAGCAGTTCCAAAACCTTTTCCATATCCACACACTCTCATATTCTGAATTATTAGTATCAGTGGCCCAACAAGCAGTATGCTAGCCTTCAGTGCTTCAGTCAGGAAACTGCAGCTTCTATTCCCTTCCCAAGAGGTTGGATTTGTTTTTCCATTACTGACACTGCAGTGTAGCATTAAGGGTGCTGCTCTCCCAAGTGTCGTTGTCCTTTGGACTGGATGTTAAACCAAGGTATTCAAAAATGCTTCACAATGTAATCAAAACAAACAAATCTAAAATACACTGTGGTTGTGCCTCCCAAGAACCAATTTGAAATTGATCTGCTGGAAATTTATAGCAAATAAATAAAGAGCAAGAGTTAAGCACTTTCATTCTATTCTGTTAAGAACTTCATCAGAATTACATACTCTGACTCCATACTAGTTTAAATAATGAGTGTAATCATATGACAAATAAAAACACATAAAAAATGAAAACCTCCAAGCCATTCTTAAAGAGACAGTTGTCTCAATAAATGGTAGAATATCAGAGCTTGCTGGTCAAAAATTAAGACATAAAAAAACTTTGACATTAAAATACACCCACAGTAAAAAAAAAAAAAAAAAATTAAAAAAAATAACATAACTTGTGAAAGTGTAGACAATAAGTTACAAGTGTAGTGCCTTTAACTGCAAGACACTATTACCAGAAATATATTCATTTAACCTTGGTGGTCTGGCAGGCATTTAACAACTGCCAATGCAATTCACAATATTACAATCTTTTCTCAAGCATACACCTCTCTCAGAAATCACGTTTAAAAAAAAAAAAAAAAAAAAAAACAGAAGTTAGTACACACCTTAACATTTTTATCACCCTTTTTTACTGCATAGGTGTGTTCATAAATCCTAGTCCATAATGCATGCTCAAGTCTTCCCTATGTAAAATGCGGGGCATGTAAGGCAAGATGCAAGGTATACAGTTGTATCTACCCATGCAAAATAAAGTTTACGAACAAGAGGGGATGGTGACGTTTATGCCATCATAAATAAAGCTACACTGTGAGCAGACCCTACACTTGTGCATCCCCTGGTTTTTGTCAGTGTTTCCTGTCACTTCATTGGTCACTTTTTTCCAATAAACCTTTAACATTTGTACTGCATTTAAAGACCAAAGTAGTTTGGGGCATTAAACACTAGCAACAACCAAGAATCTAAATGCCATCACACTTAACCATAGTGCAGATGATGTGAAGATATTTAGTACAAATTGGTTGGAGTGTTTGGTCCCACTGGCCTAACTCAGAAACTAGGTGAAGCCCTTGCTTTTGCCTTTCTAGTTCAATAGTTCATAATAAACTGCATTAAGCCCAAGGGCAAATTAGAACACAGACTGTATATCTAAAGAGAATGCTCTAATTCTTACTCATGAATCCAAGTGCTTTTTAAACTGCAGTGAACATGATTGATGGATGGTTAAAGGAAGTTATTTCACTTATGGACCACTGACTGTGAAAAAAATACTGGATCGTGAAATAGTTTTACACCTTCTGTTTTATTTATTTATTTTATTAATTTGCAGTTTGTTAACCGGGAAAGTTCATTAGGCCAAGATGAGCCCGTTTTCAATGGAGGCCTGGGGAGAAAAGCTCCAAAATATAGTATAACCAATCTACAATAAAGTTCCAAAGTACAGAATTTTCAATTTTTGCAATAGCAAAATGTAACAATACAAGTCAAGTAATACACAATATATGAAGACATGCAAATGAAATATATATGCACAACACATATGTGATCCATCAGGTGGGGTGAGAGCAGGAGCATTCCCAAATAGAGGAGAGAGGAGACTAGAGTGAGGTCTTAAAAGTGGCTAGATTATGGGTAGTTCTAATGTGTGGGGGAAGTGAGTTCCATGATCTGGCAAATGAGAAAGATAATAAGAGTTGCTCAGGACTATGTGTGGGTTTATATAGTTCAAGGAGATTTTGATTATTGGATCTGAGTATTCTACGAGGCTGCATATTGAGGGCGAAGGAGAGGGAAAGACAGTTAGAAGGTTTGAAATTGAGCTTATGTTTGTTTGTTTGTTTGTTTGTCTTTTCGGCTTTTTCCAGGTAAGGGGTCGCCACAGCGGAACTCCGGTCTGCTAATGATTGGCAGTAGAGTTTTACAAAACGCCGAGGTGCCAGCTCGACACCCAACCTTCAAGGAAGGCACGTCCATTTACACATGCATGTCTTTTGAACGCTACCCAACCACGGGGAGGGCATGCAGACTCCACACAGAAGGCACTCCCAAGCCACGCCGAGAATCGAACGAGAGAACCTCTTGCTGTGAGATAACAACGCTACCGCCGTACTACCGTGGTGCTGTTATCAATTTTATTTATTTTATTTTATTTTACATTTGTTAACCGGGCTAGTCTAACTGGATATATTTCCATTTTCAGTAGAGGCCAGGGGAGAAAAGCTCCAGAAGTAGCAAATAGAAATTAAAATTAATGTCATTACATAGTAAATGAAAGGATTTCAATAAAAAATACAAGTAATAATAAAATAGAGTAAGTATTTACACTAGAAAAAGTGACAATAAGTATAGGATAAATTATTATACAGTATGATTCATGAGGAATTTTGGTACAAACAGGATAGATTACACCAGTATCTTGATTCGAGTTTACCAGTTACAGTCCTGCTTCCAAGGAGTAAGCATTAAAGTTTTGGTAAATTTAGTGGGAAGAGGAAATATCAGTAGTGAAAACAGAAGATTAATCAGGGTTACTGCAAGGGCATAACCAGTGTGTTTTGAGGTGTCTTTTGAGGTTTTGTTTAAAGAGAGGCAAGAAAGAAAGTAAAGTTAGTTCATTGTGCAGTAGGTTCCAGTTTTTTCCCACTGTGTTAGAAAATAGGGAATCTCCAGCCATGTTGTTCAACTTGCTTATGCTAGCAAGAAATTTGCTAGAAGAGCATAGGGAATTTAGATTTTTGTAGGGGATTATGAGATTGGAGAGTATAGGAGTGCTGTTAGGTTGGTAAAATATCTTGTGGGCAATGGTGAGTTGGGAGACTATCAGATGATTTTGAAGTTCAAGCCAGCCTAGCTGCATTAGATTCAGACAGTGGTGAGTTCTAAAGGGATTGCCAGTGGCAAATCTGGCAATGTTATTATAGGAATTTGTTAGTTTGATAAGATTATTTTTCTTTAGGTTAGTATATATGGCTGAGGCGTACCGAAGAGGTGAGATTAAATGGGAGTGAGCAATCTTGGTTCTGGCTATTGGAGTTAGGAAAGGTTTGATTCTATATAAGGAGCCTATTTTCTGTTGACAGTTTTTATGGTGTTATTTATATGGCTATCAAAAGTAAGGTTATTGTCAATAGTAATTCCTAACAATTTAGTGATAGAGTCGGGGAATATAATAGTGCCATTATTGGAAATGACTGAGAAATCTATGGGGGAGGACTTACTGGTGGGTGTAAAGAGAAGGAGCTTAGTTTTTTTAGCATTGAGAAGGAGGCAACGTTTTGAGGACCATGTTTCTACTATGTTAAATACATTCTGATTTAGAGAATGTAGTTCTGATGGGGAGTTTGCTGAGCATACTAGCGTAGAATCATCTGCATATTGAATGCAGGTGGCTTGAGGAATTGCTACATGGAGGTAATTGATAAATAGTGAAAAAAGAAGTGGTCCTAGAATAGAGCCCCGAGGAAATCTGAGAGTGACTGGCAGAAGAGGTGATATATTATTTCCCCAGAGAACTGCCTGTTACCTATTGCTAAGGTAGGACCTGAACCATTTAACAGCCTGAGTCAAGGGAAAGGGATTCAAGAATGTTGATAAGAACAGCATGGTTTACCATGTCAAAAGCTTTTGAGAGGTCAATAAAGAGTGCAGATGAGAGGTTGTTTTTATTGCAATTTCTATTGATGGCATCTGTAAAGGATAATAGGGCAGTCATGATACTATGTGATAGCCTAAAGCCATGCTGGCAGTTTGCTATTATGTTATGTTGAGATAAATGGTTTAGTAGTTGTTGGTGAATGCATTTTTCCATAATTTTTGCTAAGGGTGATAAAAGAGCTATTGGCCGATAGTTAGAGTAATCATTTGAGTTACCACCTTTGTGTAGGGGGATAATATGGAAGATTTTCCAGATGTCTGGAAATGTTCTCTCCTTAATGGTTATATTTATGAGGATGGATATAGGGTAGGCAATTACACTGGCTGCTTTTTGCAGGTATTCAGACGGTAGCTGGTCAACAGAAGGAGTACAAGGCTTATGTTTTTGGATGAATTTGTAGATGAGAGTGGTAGAGATGGGTTGCAGATGGAATGTTGGTAGAGTGCCAGGTACGGTGGTGGGAAGGCTCGAGTTTGTCTGGGATTAGTTGACTGGCTAGTGATTGTATGGTCTCTGTGAAGAAAGTATTGAAGTCATTGGCAGTTTGATGGGGGGTATTTAGATTGGCCTCAAGTGGGGTAGGTGTACGAGAGTGCCGTGGGAAAAGGAGTTTATTGATACTAGACCAGAACTTCCGGGGATTGTTTTGGTGAGTTTGCTGTAGTTTACAGTAGTAGTTTTTTTTGTCTGTAAGTATTGCCTTTTTTGTACTATTTCTCAACTGCCTAAAATTTTGTTGATCAGAGATATTTTTGGTGGCTCTTCACTTAGCCCAAGATTTGTTCCTAAGCAAAATTTTCTGTCTGGTTTCTTTATTAAGCCAGGGGCCTGGTTTGGACTTCATTCTGATAGACCGTTTAGGTGCGTGATTATCAAGGATAGATAAGAATTTAGAGTTAAGATACTTAACAGTCTCTTCAAGTGGTAGAGTTTTTAAAGGGTTCCAGTCACAGGCACTAAGTTAATTTTGGAATAATTCTGGGTTAAAGTGTTTGTTGGTACGTGCAATCCTATATGTAGCAGAGGTTTGAAATATCATTTTTTTGCCTTATGATGTAGGTCAAAGTATGATCACTTACATCATCTGGCAGAGTTCCTACTTTATAAGCTTGTTTCTGTCTATTTATAAGTATCCAGTCTAAGGTGCTCTCTTTTTTGTTTGGTTTGTTGATTCTGGTTGTGGAGGTGATAGTTTGACTAAAGCCATGAAGGTTGATATGGGAGGTAGGATTATCAGCGTTGATACCTTTCCAGTCAGTATTAAAATCAACTAGTATTAATGTTTCTTGGGGGTAAGTTGAGGACACCCAGCTTAGAATATTTTCTATTGTACTGATATTATTACCGGGAGGTAGGTAGATACAGATGATATATAAAGATTTGTTTGGGTTGATTTGAAATCTGGTGATAAGGACTTCTGCCTTACTATCCTGAGGTGGGTTGTATGGTAAAGTGGAGATCTGAAGTCCATCTTTGAATAGAACTGCTACTCCCCCACCCTTACATTTTATCCGGTCTTGTCTTAATATATTATATCCTTGGAGAATGATTTCATTGTCTTTAGTCCCTGGTTTTAACCAAGTTTCTGTTAGGCAGATGATGTTAAAGGCAGGCAATTGAATGTAAGTCAGATAATTTGGGAGTTCCAACCAGTTTAGGGAATGGAGAGAGCTGCAGTGATGGGTAGAGGATTTGGATCCGGTGGCAAACTTGGAGATTTTATTACAACAGGAAGATAGTTTTGATTTGAGGGTTGATTAAGATTAGTAAGGAGAGAGGCTCCGTGAAGGAGAGAGGGAATGAGGTAAGTGGTAGATAGGAGTTGTTTGGTAGAGGGAGTAAGGTAGCGGCTGTGACGGTGTAGCATTCCAAGCTTTTGATGTTTTTTTTAATATTAGTTTGTATATGTATGTCAAATTTTAATTGATCATCACTAAGGACACCCAGCGAATTTGTATAGTGAACTATTTCGATAGAGGTCTTATTACTGCTGAAAATGGAGAAAGATGTTTTGTCAATTTTGGTTTGCCTGGAGGGGGTAAATATCATATCATAATTTTGGATTTTGATGCATTGAGAGCTAGATGATCAGCTAGCATTCAGGACTCAGTACAGGAGAAAGCTTCTTGAGTTAAGTTCATAAGTTTACAGAGAGATTTGGCGGAGCAGATAATGGTGGAGGCGTCTGCGTATTGGACGAGTCTAGCATTAGGGATATTTTGGTGGAAGTCATTAATAAAAAAGTTGAAGAGTAATAGGCCCAATATAGAGCCTTGAGGAATGCCTGCTGGAGTTTGGAGGAAGGAAGAGATGCAGTTCCATGGCTTGTTCCCTGTCAGAGGGGTAGCTGGTGTACCAGTTAATGGAAAAGGAGGAAAGTTTATGAAGAGAGCGCTTGGACAGGAACAGACTATGGGACACAGTATCAAAAGCCTTAGATAAGTCGAGAAGGAGGGTAGATACTACACTGCCAGAATCACGAGCAGAGTTGATGATTTTGAGATGGGAGAGCAAGGCAGTAGTGGTATTGTGTCTGGGTCTGAAACCATGCTGTGTAGGGGTTAGCAGTTCACTGTCCAGCAGGTAGGGTAAGAGTTGTAGGTGCATACATTTTTTTTATAATTTTAGAGATAGGGGACAAGATGGCTACTGGTTGAAAACTGGAGGTTGTAAAATTGCTGCCCCCTTTGTGGGGGGAATGATGAAGGCTTTTTTTTTCCAAAGGAGGGGTACATAGGACTCTTGGATGGAATGGTCTATTAGGATGCAGATGGGTAGGGCTATGCCATCAGCAGTGAGCTTGAGGAACTCAGATGAAATATAGTCATGGGCATTAGAACAAAGTTTTAATTTTAATAGGAGTTTTTTATGGTATGAAAAGGAATAGGTTTGAGGGTAAAAGGAATGAGATGAGTATCATTGGAGATTGAGGGGGCTGGATTGGGAGAGTTGGAAGAGGTATTGTTCAGGAAAGATGAGGTAAGTTTGGCTATAGAGTCAATGAAAAATTAATTGAATTGAGTAGCTAGGACATGGTCAGGAGGGTTAGGGTCTGAGCAGGGGTTATCTTTACTGCCAAGACTGAGGAGATACTACTCCAGAATTTTTTGGGATTGGATTTATGGTTATTCCGAAGTTTGTAATAGCAGGATTTTTGGTCATTGGTTATTTGTTTTTTTTAACCTGATTACGGAGTTGCTTGTATTCAGTATGGGAGTTTTGAATTTTTGGTAGTGTTTCCATGATTTGTCTCGGAGATGCACATGGGTTTTGGTCTCTCTAGTTTGCCAAGGGACAGTTTTGGATTTGACTCTTAGTTCTGGGGGGGGGGGGGGCAAAGTAGCTTAAGTAGATAATGGATAGTAGTTAAGTAGATATAGTATAGCATAATTCTCAAGTGTTTTCACATGAGTCAGTCAACTCTAAGCTCAGCAGTAAACGTAACTCATAATTTGTAAAGGTTTTACATGCTAAAGACAATTTGCTTCGCAAGTACTTATAACCAATACAGAAGAGTCCGATTTTGCAACCTAGAGTTATACAAGTTTCCCCTGATCTCTGGGATTCTTTTAGTAAACTTTTGCTGTATACCCTCAGGTAATAACAGATCACATTTACAGAACATGCAAAACATATTAAATGCAATAACTGGTTGAACATGTACGGTATACAGTTATATTAAAAATTCCTTGTTCTTTATTATCAAAATTCCTAAAAATTAATCCCCACAACTTCTGTCATCTTTACTTTTATTTTCTGAACATGTTTCTACAACTTAGATTATCACTAACAACTACACCTAGATCCATATCCCAGTTTAATAGTGGTATTTACAGTTATCTTTCCAAAATATAAAAAACACCAAGATAACTTTCATCCCATTTTGTTTTAATCACAGAGTGACCTGGTTCACGTATTGGTTAAAATATTCAACCTCATTTGAAGTAGTAACCCACATGTCCCATTTTTATGTCAGAGTATTTAGCCATCCATACCTTATGAGATTTTGAAATTCATGGAAAAAAAAATTATATATATATAGATATATATATATATATATATATATATATATATATATATATATATATATATACACATACATACATACACACACACACACACACACATATATATATATATATATATATATATATATATATATATACAATTTTATTAAACAAAGGGCCCGTAATAGAGCCCTTTGGGATACCTCCATTTACACATAGTCAATCCGAAGTGTAATTCTGTATTTTTACCCTTTGTAACTTGACATGCAACCAATTTGCAACCCCAGATACGGATTAATGACATTTATCCATTGCAGTATGATAATATGATGTGGGACACAATCAAAATCCTTAAATAAGTCCATATAAACAACCAACCACCGCAGATAAGCCTGAGGCTAATGCGAAGGCAGTAGGTCATAAAAGTTGACCAAGTTAGTGAAGGTAGAATGGTTTCTCATAAAACCATGTTGAGTAATATCCATTAGGCTTCCCTGGAAAGCATGATTAATAACTGTTAGAAGAGACCTCTCAACGTTTTTACAAACGGTTGCTACACTAATTGGTCTATACTTGGTAATACTGTCCACAGGCCCTCCCTTATTAATAGGTATTATAACTGCAAGTTTTCACCCAAAATCGTATGTGACCCTGTAATAACATTTACCGAATATAATGTAATAGTTTTGAAAGTGTATTTACTACAAAGCAACCCAGAATGAGCCTGTAAGATTATCAGGGCCCATTCCACAATCTTGCCTTATAAGCCCCAAGGAAGACCCAAGTGCATCCAAACTGAAAGTAGGACAAGCAAAGTCATCATAAATTGGCGTTCATATGTCCCTCTGGTCCTTTACAACTGTGGATTCATCTAAAAATATTTATTAAACACATTAGCCAGTTTAATTTCTGCATGGATTGTCTCTCCATCATGCTGTATTGGACCAAATGAGCTAAACTTACACTCCTGGGCTGGTAACATGAAAGTAAAATTTCTTTGCTGAATTAGATGATGACAACCACATTTCAAACTTCCTTTTGGCCACTCTTAAAGAAGCATTTAATCTTCTACAGAGCAAGTTATAAGCCCTTTTAGTGACACAGCTCTTGTTTTTTTTTTTCCAAAGACTATATTTTTCTTATTTTTCCTCAGCTGCCAAGAACATGTTATGTTCCACCAAGGAGGTATTTACCTCTCATAAAACACAATGTAATAATGTGCAATATATAATATTTAACTTGATTCACAAAATAATTAAAATTTAACATTTAATTATATAACTAGAATCACAAAAACTGCATTTATAAGCTTTAGACATATCAATTTACTGTTAAAGGAAAACTCCACCTTAGAACTAAAAAAAATCTATTTTTTCACTATCTTTGTTTTCTGAGCAATTGTAACACCTCAAAATCACTATGCTTCTTGGAATTTTAATAGGTTTTCTGCAAAATGACTGATCTTGTTTTTCTTCAAGCCTGTCTCTTTCCCATAATCCATTTCAAGCCTGCTTTATATCACTCATGCTAAACTTAAGGAAGTAGTGGTGTATTCCCATGCCATTAACATATAATGGGATTAGTGTCACACTGTCATCTTGTATACCTTCTGTAACAAGACTGCTTCTTTTATATCTTAAGTGGCACTCATTTGTGCATGTCTTGGGGCTCGTTTTCCAGTATACTAAGACGTTACACAGCTGCAACCTAAAAAAGCAATTAAACTGCAGTATTTTGTTCAGTGTCCTTTTATAGGGCAAGATGAATTGACTGCCCCCCCCCAACAACTTTCCCTTAGGTGTCAAAACTGTCACTGCTCTGCGGGATCCTTATAGTTTCATGTACAAGTGGCAGCTACTGAAAAGCAAAGGAAAGGATTTGAAAGTAATTCTGTTCCCCAGTGCCAGCAATGGAAAGAATGTTATCATTTATATAGATAGATAATTAAAGTAATTCAGATCCCCCCCCTTATGTTTTAATGAAAGGGCACATAGCACATGTAAGCTAAAGTAAATTCAGCTGTATATCATGGTTGCTGTCAATTGTTAAATTTCCTTTGTTGACTAGAAAATGGTTATGTACTCCACTTGTGTAAAGACCAACTCAAAGTCAGTGGAAGATGCCCCTTCAAGGATATGTGCACCAGATATGCATCATCCTGTGGAAGGATGTCACAAGAAATCATAATCAACCTTCCTATAAAGAATATCAATACACCTAATTGAGAAGGGTTGCCAGCTGACCCATTTCCTGCAGAAAAATCCTGATTTAAGCAGTTGTGTTCTATTGTGGTGGGAGGGCATGAAAATGGTAAATGTGCTAATACCTAACAAGAATAAAATAATTTCTGGCTTTTATCTAAATATCACAGACATCATTGATACTACATTTAATTCATCTTAAAATGCACAGGAGAATAAAAAGCAAACATTTAAAGCTTAGCATTTCAATACTGTGATGTATTTTTGAAAATTTATCAAAAGAGGTGACAACTGTCTGAACGGCTGACTGATCCAATTGCTCTGTTTTCCTATGAAAGGCATGGCTACATTGGAAGCAGCTGTGAATTAGTTTAAGTTCTCTTCCTCTCTGCATTAAAGGCAAATACTTTCACATCACCCTTTGATATACACACACTGGCACACACACAGACATTATCAGGATTAACTGCACATCTAAGATTGACAGCAGTACCCCCTGTCTTTGATTACAAGGCAAGCAAATAAAGTTTTATGAACTATAAGTACATTTCTGGAACATACACAATACTGCAGCCATGTCACAGGGAAAAAAGCAACCTAACAGTCTAATTAAAATGTAGGAAAAGGTGGAGTTTTCCTTTAATAAATTCGTTTAACACATGTCCACTGTAGACAGCAGCAGGAATCTGTCTTAACTACATCGAAAAATGTAATTGTATAGCAAACAACAATATCAACATTACAAATGCTCCACTGAGAAATCCTAGAGTGGGTTTTAAAAAAATAGACACATTCAAATATAACAGGCTATAACATAAAAATCCAAAAGTCTATGATAAT